>NC_141024.2:53810000-54125000 GCF_052040795.2 Danio rerio
GTACTCTGCGTTGTGGCCGCAGCATCCCCGGGTTGAACCGGGTCATGTCGTGAATTCGACTTCTCATCAATTAGAAATTATAAGACCGGAGGTTTTGAATATCAGAAAATAGACTTTATTCTCCATAATAAAGCCGAGAAAGAGCAGAGCAGACCCCAGAGCATTCTGAAGTCTCTCCTGCTCCTTCTAAAGTATCTTAGTTCTCCATAATCTTTATACAGGTAATTATGACACACCCCTTTGTGTCTCTTTTTAACTCTTGACCATTTTTGAATAGGTTTTCTAGTCTAAGGGGTCCTGCTATTCTTGGCTCTCAGCCCACTAGCTCATGTCAACAGAGATGTTACAGGTCTAAGTCAGCAAAGTATAGATGCAACTTATGCAAAGGAACTAAGGGTTTACATACATTGTTATGATAGGATAATAACTTGATAATATGTTACTCTTACTTGATAATATGTTATTCTAACTTCTGACACATATAGCTTCATACAAGTATTTAACATATATGATCAGTGTTTTACATATTCAGTTATTCTACACAATCAGTCACTCAGCCTTCTCCTAGTGTTGCTCCTGTGCAGGCATACTCATCTTACACAGACATATCGCTGTATTTTTAACACAGGCTGGCATGTTTGCTGCAAACACTACATACATTTTGTGAAGTGAAAATTAACTGCTTTACACTTAGAAAATACTTCATACAGAGAGAATAAAATCTTCTTCAGTGCCTGTCGACGATCATTGCTGGTGCGGCAGTGGATGCTATTATTTTCTTGCCAAAAGAAGAGCACTGTTTCTGCTCGGTTTCGAACCGAGGACCTTTCGCGTGTTAGGCGAACGTGATGACCACTACACTACAGAAACCCCACAAGTGCTCTCACCAGCGAAGTTAGGCGTGCAGGGATAAAACAAGGCGTACGCGTTGGTCAATCGAGCGGACAAAGCCAACTCAGCGTGACAAGCTTCCTGCAGGTATTAGGGCCAATTTACAATCCGGGCCCGACACAGCTGTACAGGTCCTTGCGAAATGTCACCTGAATTCTGGGCGTTCCTTCTTCACATTTTCTGAGCTCATGCATAGTCGACAGGTTTATACCTGATTGGTGTGCATGACTCTAAAGTGCTGTGGCCCTTCCGCCGTCTCGATTTTGGTACTGTATGGTAAGGAGACCATCTTTTCCGAAAATCTGTTTTTTACAAACCTTGTTCCATCTTCTATGTTTGTGCCAGGGTACAATCTTCTTTTAATTTTAGATATGGGGAAAACTCCCCATCTCTCTAGCTTGCTTAAAATTTCTTCATCTGCTAGGTAAACAGGCAGATGCTTAAACGAAACAACATAGTCTCTGTTTTGTAACCTCCGTACTTCAGATTTCACTCCTTTAATTGTCAATCCATTGTCTATTAAAATTTTGGTGTCATCTTCAGTCTCCACTGTTACTTCATACTCCCTTTGTTTGTTTGGGTCTCACCGCCAGAATTCTTCCTTCTCCAATCAGCTCCGTGACTGCTTTGATTATATCAAATCTTCTTGCATCTTTTACATTTTCTACTTCTACAGTTACTGTTGCTTCCTTTGTGCATACTCTTCTTTGTACCTCTTGCTTACCTTTTTCCCCTCATCGTTGGCCGGGCTCTTCATTTAATTTATCTCTTTGTCTGTTGTCAAGTCCATTTTCTTTATCTCTTCGTCTATTATCCAGTCCATTTTCTTTATCCTTTCGTGCAAGTCCCTCCATTTCCATGTCGTTGCCGGGGAATCTGTCCATGATTAAAAATAAAACACACTACATAACCACCCGTCAGTCAGCAAAATGCTGCTGTTAGGTGGTTTTTAAAGACAAAAAGAAAACAAACAAACAAAAACACTCAAGGTCAATAAACAAAAAGGTAGACAAACAAAATGGGGAGAGCCTTTCTCTCCTTACTGCTGCCAACTCACTTCCTGTTTGCTCTATAGTCCCCTCAGGGTGGTGTGGCCGTAAGCAATGACAGCTGTCAAGTGTTGGCTATTGAAACTAGGCGCAGCCCCAGAAGGCGAGCACAGCTTAGCTGCCTGCTGCGCCAATGAGCTGGACAGCCGGAGCTGGGCAAGCTGTGAAACACCAGATTCCATGTCACGGTACTGCGGTGCGGCTCCCAGGAGACAGCTCCTGCCGAGCTTGCATGTCAGGATGGCCGAGTGGTCTAAGGCGCTGCGTTCAGGTCGCGGTCTCCCCTGGAGGCGTGGGTTCAAATCCCACTTCTGACAAACCGAGCCTGCAGCAGTGCGCTCAGGCTGAAGTCTTTAACTCTCTGCCCCCATGTCCGAATGATACAGTAACACTGACAAAGTGCCGCATCACGCGGGCTTTAATGCAAGTGCACTGAAAGGGGATCAAAAGAATTGTCCTGGGATGGCGTTGCTTTTTAAGGTTTGCAGGGCATTTTTTTCGTCAAATCCTCGTACAGCGTCAAGTCATGACATTTGACAGATCCATGCCCTTGTATCGTGGATCATCCAGTGAGCAGAGAGCCAATTGAGAATGTGCGTAAAAGCAAATCTGAATGTTTCCGCCCAGTTTCTAACAGGAGACCCTCCGCTTGTAAAGCCATCGTGATAACCACAGGAGCCTCCGGTTAGGGTGAGAGCACTGTCTTGTGGTGCCAGCGCAGAGAGACGGAAAGTCACTTTCCACAATGTTTTCATTCAATGTTCTACGCTGGTGGAATCACCTTCCCATTCCCACTCGGATTACGGATACACTGGTGTCCTTCAAACGACAGCTAACACCCATCTCTTCAGAGTACACCCGAACCCCGGTGAATATCCCTCTCTCTAAAGAAAACGAAACTCCTACTCCAGCACTAAATTCTCTGAGCACAAACAAATTACTTGGAATAAATAGCCCTTTTTTCGTATGCATTGCCTCGTCTTGTTGACTACCTCCACTATTGTATGTCGCTTTGGACAAAAGTGTCCGCTAATTGTATGCTTCCGCCCAGTTTCGAACAGGAGACCTTTAGCGTGTAATGCAAACATGATAAACACTACACTACGGAAACCAATAGGCCCGTGCTGCTTCAAGTATTTATAGTCTTTTTTTATAGAGCTGTCTTGTACGGTCTGCACCGTGAAGGGCCAGCAAACGCACTGGCCACCTGCTCATGCACAACACAAAGCTAAAAGAAATCAGATTCTACGCAAGTTTGCGACACCGCGAGGGGCGGTAAACACTGAGCTGAATTCAAACTTCTAGCCTCACACCGCTCTGCAGAAAGAATGTTTTCAGTGAACGTCAGTACTCAACAGAAGCCTGATTTGACAATTGTCATAAAAGCCAGAGGTTGTTTCCGCCCAGTTTCGAACTGGGGACCTTTCGCGTGTGAGGCGAACGTGATAACCACTACACTACGGAAACCTTCAGGCTAACCAAGCAGATAACCCTTTTTGATTGGGTGCCTGTCGACGATCATTGCTGGTGCGGCAGTGGATGCTATTATTTTCTCGCCAAAAGAAGAGCACTGTTCCTGCTCGGTTTCGAACCGAGGACCTTTCGCGTGTTAGGCGAACGTGATGACCACTACACTACAGAAACCCCACAAGCGCTATCACCAGCGAAGTTAGGCCTGCAAGGATAAAACAAGGCGTACGCGTTGGTCAATCGAGCGGACAAAGCCAACTCAGCGTGACAAGCTCCCTGCAGGTATCAGGGCCAATTTACAATCCTGGCCCGACACAGCTGTACAGGTCCTTGCGAAATGTCCCCTTTCGTCACATTTGAAGCACCTGAATTCTGGGCGTTCCTTCATCACATTTTCTGAGCTCATGCATAGTCGACAGGTTTTTACCCGATTGGTGTGCATGACTCTAAAGTGCTGTGGCCCTTCCGCCGTCTCGATTTTGGTACTGTATGGTAAGGAGACCATCTCTTCCGGAAATCTGTTTTTTACAAACCTTGTTCCGTCTTCTATGTTTGTGCCAGGATACAATCTTCTTTTAATTTTAGATACGGGGAAAATTCCCCATCTCTCTAGCTTGCTTAAAATTTCTTCATCTGCTAGGTAAACAGGCAGATGCTTGAACGAAACAACATAGTCTCTGTTTTGTAACCTCCGTACTTCAGATTTCACTCCTTTAATTGTCAATCCATTGTCTATTAAAATTTCGGTGTCATCTTCAGTCTCCATTGTTACTTCATACTCCCTTTGTTTGTTTGGGTCTCACCGCCAGAATTCTTCCTTCTCCGATCAGCTCCGTGACTGCTTTGGTTATATCAAATCTTCTTGCATCTTTTACATTTTCTACTTCTACAGTTACTGTTGCTTCCTTTGTGCATACTCTTCTTTGTACCTCTTGCTTATCCTTACCTTTCTCACCTCTTCGTTGGCCGGGCTCTTCATTTTATTTATCTCTTTGTCTGTTGCCAAGTCCATTTTCTTTATCTCTTCGTCTATTATCCAGTCCATTTTCTTTATCCTCTCTTGCAAGTCCCTCCATTTCCATGTCGTTGCCGGGGAATCTGTCCATGATTAAAAATAAAACACACTACATAACCACCCGTCAGTCAGCAAAATGCTGCTGTTAGGTGGTTTTTAAAGACAAAAAGAAAACAAACAAACAAAAACACTCAAGGTCAATAAACAAAAAGGTAGACAAACAAAATGGGGAGAGCCTTTCTCTCCTTACTGCTGCCAACTCACTTCCTGTTTGCTCTATAGCCCCCTCAGGGTGGTGTGGCCGTAAGCAATGACAGCTGTCAAGTGTTGGCTATTGAAACTAGGCGCAGCCCTAGGAGGCGAGCACAGCTTAGCTGCCTGCTGCGCCAATGAGCTGGACAGCCGGAGCTAGGCAAGCTGTGAAACACCAGATTCCATGTCACGGTACTGCGGTGCGGCTCCCAGGAGACAGCTCCTGCCAAGCTTGCATGTCAGGATGGCCGAGCGGTCTAAGGCGCTGCGTTCAGGTCGCAGTCTCCCCTGGAGGCGTGGGTTCGAATCCCACTTCTGACAAACCGAGCCTGCGGCAGTGTGCTCAGGCTGAAGTCTTTAACTCTCTGCCCCCATGTCCGAATGATACAGTAACACTGACAAAGTGCCGCATCACGCGGGCTTTAATGCAAGTGCACTGAAAGGGGATCAAAAGAATTGTCCTGGGATGGCGTTGCTTTTTAAGGTTTGCAGGGCATTTTTTTCGTCAAATCCTCGTACAGCGTCAAGTCATGACATTTGACAGATCCATGCCCTTGTATCGTGGATCATCCAGTGAGCAGAGAGCCAATTGAGAATGTGCGTAAAAGCAAATCTGAATGTTTCCGCCCAGTTTCTAACAGAAGACCCTCCGCTTGTAAAGCCATCGTGATAACCACAGGAGCCTCCGGTTAGGGTGAGAGCACTGTCTTGTGGTGCCAGCGCAGAGAGACGGAAAGTCACTTTCCACAATGTTTTCATTCAATGTTCTACGCTGGTGGAATCACCTTCCCATTCCCACTCGGATTACGGATACACTGGTGTCCTTCAAACGACAGCTAACACCCATCTCTTCAGAGTACACCCGAACCCCGGTGAATATCCCTCTCTCTAAAGAAAACGAAACTCCTACTCCAGCACTAAATTCTCTGAGCACAAACAAATTACTTGGAATAAATAGCCCTTTTTTCGTATGCATTGCCTCGTCTTGTTGACTACCTCCACTATTGTATGTCGCTTTGGACAAAAGTGTCCGCTAATTTACATTTACATTTAGTCATTTAGCAGACGCTTTTATCCAAAGCGACTTACAAATGAGGACAAGGAAGCAATTTACACAACTAAGAGCAACAATGAATAAGTACTAAAGGCAAGTTTCAGGTCTGTAAAGTCTAAGAAGGGAAGTATTAGTAGTTTTTTTTTTTTTGTACAGTTAGTGTGATATTCAAAGAGGCAATTGCAAATTAGGAAGTGAAGTGGAGACTAAATAGTTGAGTTTTTAGTCGTTTCTTGAAAATAGCGAGTGACTCTGCTGTTCTGATGCAGTTAGGGAGTTCATTCCACCAACTGGGCAGATTGAGCGTGAGCGTTCGCGAAAGTGATTTTTTCCCTCTTTGGGATGGAACCACGAGGCGACGTTCATTCACAGAACGCAAGTTTCTGGAGGGCACATAGATCTGCAGAAGTGAGTGCAGATAAGAAGGTGCTAGGCCAGAAGTCACTTTGTAGGCAAACATCAGAGTTTTGAATTTGATGCGAGCAGCAACTGGCAGCCAGTGCAAACGGACTAGCAGCGGAGTGACATGTGCTCGTTTAGGTTCATTGAAGACAACTCGTGCTGCTGCATTCTGGAGCAGCTGAAGAGGTTTGATAGAGTTAGCTGGAAGCCCAGCTAGTAGAGAGTTGCAGTAATCCAGTTTGGAGAGAACAAGAGCTTGAACAAGGAGTTGAGCTGCATGTTCAGATAAGAAGGGTCGGATCTTTCTGATGTTATAGAGTGCAAATCTGCACGATCGAGCAGTTCTAGAAATGTGTTCAGAGAAGTTTAGTTGGTCATCAATCGTTACTCCAAGGCTTTTCACCATTTTGGATGCAGTAATGGTTGCCCCATCCATCTGGATTAAAAAGTTATGGTGTAGAGTCGGGTTGGCAGAAACTACAAGCATTTCGTTTTTGCGAGGTTCAGCTGAAGGTGATGATCTTTCATCCAGTGTGAAATATCCAACAGGCAGGCTGAGATACGAGCTGGAACCGAGGGATCATCAGGATGAAAAGAGAGGTATAGCTGGGTATCATCAGCATAGCAGTGGTAGGAGAATCCATGTCTCTGGATGACTGGTCCTAGAGATGATGTGTAGATGGAGAAGAGAAGTGGCCCAAGAACAGAGCCTTGAGGTACCTCAGTGTTTAGATGCTGTAGGTTGGACACCTCTCCCCTCCAAGACACCCTGAATGACCTGTCAGAGAGGTAAGATCTAAACCATTGTATAACAGTGCCCGCAACGCCCAGTGACTCAAGCGTAGATAGCAGGATCTGGTGGTTGACAGTGTCAAAAGCAGCTGACAAGTCCAGCAAAATGAGGACTGATGATTTAGAGTCTGCTTTAGCCAGTCTGAGATCCTCCACGACAGAGAGCAGGGCAGTCTCAGTTGAGTGGCCTTTCTTAAAGCCGGATTGCTTGTTGTCCATGAGATTGTTTTGAGTAAGAAAGTCCAGAACTTGATTGAACACTACTTTCTCCAGAATCTTGGCCATGAATGGAAGCAGGGATACTGGTCTGTAGTTTTCAAGTAGCGTATGGTCCAGGTTGGGTTTCTTTAGCAGTGGGGTTACCCTAGCCTGCTTAAATGTAGTGGGGAATAAACCAGAGTCAAGAGATGTGTTAATTATGTGAGTCAGTGTTGGTATGACTGCAGGAGAGATGGCTTGCAAGAGATGAGAGGGAATGGGATCGAGTGGACAGGTGGTTGCATGGCTAGATAGCACAAGTTTGGACACCTCAGACTCAGAGAGCTGAGAAAAAGAGGTGAGTGTGTGTGGTGTTGGTGTTGTATCTTGCGTGTTTGTTGTAGGTGCAGCAAATTGAGCATTGATTTTTGCAGTTTTGGTGCAAAAGAATGTAGCAAAGTCATCAGTAGTAAGTGTGGAGGATGCGGGTGGAGGAGGAGGATAGAGGAGGGAGGAAAATGTTTTAAAAAGTAGGCGAGGATTAGTGGCATTGTTGATTTTCAGACGGTAATACGTCTGCTTTGCAGAAGTAACCTCAGCTGAGAAAGAGGACAGAAGAGTTTGGTATGTTAAGACATGTGCAGGATTTTTAGTTTTCCGCCAAATTCTCTCTGCAGCCCGAAGTTTTGAGCGATGCTCACGGAGAGCATCCGAGAGCCAGGGTGCAGGAGGACTGGCACGGGCTGGCCTGGATGCAAGAGGACATAATCGGTCTAGACATGATGCTAGTGTGGAGCAGAGTGTATTAGTGGCACTGTTCGAATCAAGTGCAGTGAGTTTGCGAGATGGAGGAAGAGAGTCTGAAACAATGGTGGATAGTCTATTGGGTGAGAGAGATCGTAGGTTTCTGCGAAAGGTAACCAGTGTTGGAGTGTGTGGCGGCTCAGGAGTAATGTGGATGTTGAGAGACAGAAGGAAATGATCAGATATTTGTAGTGGAGTTACTATTGTTTGATCAGTGAAGCAGTGTCGTGTGTAAATAAGGTCTAGCTGATTACCTGATTTGTGGGTAGCAGAGGTAGGTGCTCTTTTTAGGTCAAAAGAGGCAAGCAAAGTCTGAAAGTCTGCAGCTTGCGGTTTGTCAACGTAAATGTTGAAGTCACCTAGCACCAATAAGGGAGTGGCAAAATTAGAAAAAGATGAGAGAAGAACATCCAGTTCATCTAGGAAGTGACCTAATTTACCTGGTGGGCGGTAGATGACAACCACATTTATGTAGAAGGGGTGGATAATGGTGACTGCATGGAATTCAAAGGAGCTGATTGTTGGCAGGGACGTTATCAGAGTAAATGTCCATTCTTTGGAAATTAGTAGTCCAGTCCCACCCCCTCTCCCTGTCTGACGAGGAGTGTGGGAAAAAGAGAAATTATTCCAAATTGGGGTGTATTTAGATGGTGTGAGTGGGGAATTTGTGACCTGATGGAATTTCCACCAGGCTGTCAGAGTTGCTTCTATTGTCGGCATTTTAAAACAGTGATGTTTTTTGATTGATTGACTGTGAAAGGGTAATTCTGAAATTTTAATGTCTTTGCAAATCGATTGTTCAATGTCTTGCCATGTGTCTTCTGATGAGTTAGGTTTAATCCATTTTCGTATGTTTTGAAGCTGATTTGCGAGAAAATAGTTGTAAAAATGTGGTGCTTCTAATCCTCCTTGTGTTTTTGGTCTCTGTAGGGTTGTCAATTTTATTCTTGGGGTTTTATTTTTCCAGTAGAATTTTGTTATAATTGAGTCTAGAGATTTGAACCAGGTATGTGTGGGTTGTGTTGGAATCATTGAAAATAAATAGTTTATTTTTGGGAGAATGGACACTTTGGTAACTGATATTCTGCCCATGATGGATAGTGGTAAGTTCATCCAGCGTTGCAGGTCGTCATCTATTTTTTTAAGTATCGGAGTATAGTTAAGTGCAAACAACTCTGACAGCCTGGCGGAAACATTGATACCCAAATATGTGATATAGTTAGTGCACAGAGGGATTTGTGATGTTTGGGATGTCACATCCACACTGGTGGAATATAATGGGAGTATAGCAGATTTGTTCCAGTTGATTGAATATTCAGAAATATTTGAAAAGGTATCAATAAGTTTTATTGTTTCCTGTAATGATGTTTGGGGATTTTGTAAGTATAATAATATGTCATCCGCGTAAAGACTTATTTTATGGTGTATGTTTGAAGTTTGAATTCCTTTAATATAATTGTTTTGACGGATAGCAGCTGCAAGTGGTTCAATGAATATGGTAAATAAAGAGGGAGAGAGTGGACATCCTTGTCTAGTTCCCCGGTGTAGAGTGAAGCTGCGTGATGTTAGTCCGTTAGTAATGACAGTAGCTGAGGGTGATGTGTAGAGAATTTTGATCCAATTAATAAATGACTCCCCAAAACCAAACCTCTCTAATGTGGAAAACAGGAATTTCCAGTTTACTTTATCGAAGGCATTTTCTGCGTCGAGGGTGACTATGATAGAATTGTTATTGTTTATTGATGAGTGGTGTATTAGGTTTATGAGTCTGCGTGTATTGTTTGATGATTGTCTACCTTTAATAAAACCGGTTTGATCTGGATGGATTATGGATGGCATGATTTTTTCTATTCTATGTGAAAGTGCTTTAGCAATTATTTTAGTGTCTACGTTAATTAGTGAGATTGGACGATAGCTTGACGGTAATGTTGGGTCTTTATTAGGTTTGAGGAGGAGTGCAATTGTAGCTGTGTTCATGGTATCTGGAAGCTTTGAATTTTGTTTTGATTCGTTAATCAACCGGATGAAAAGTGGTGATAAAATTGACCAAAAGTGTTTGTAGAACTCAGCAGGGAAACCATCGGGTCCTGGTGATTTATTATTAGGCATGAGTTTAAGTGCATTTGAAATTTCTTGTTGTGATAAAAGGGATTCAAGAGAATTTATTTGCTGTTCATTTAGCTGAGGTAAGTTGATTTTGCTAAGAAATGAATGAATTTCGTCCTGTGATGGTTTTTTTTCAGGGGAATATAATTTACTGTAAAATTTTTGAAAGATGTTATTTATTTCTTCTGGTGAGTTGGTGGGTTTCCCCGCTGAGTCCTTAATGACTGATATTGTTGTTTTTTCTTTATTGTGTTTGATTTGATTAGCCAGATATTTACCAGATTTGTTACTATGATGGAAGTGTTCTTGTCGTAATCTGTGAATAAGGAATTGGGTATGTGCATTAATTAATTTATTTAATTGTGATTTATATTTTCTTAGCAAATCTTGTGTTTCTTCTGTTGGATTATTTATGTTAATGTCTTCTAGATCTTTAATTTTCTGTTCCAGTTCAGCTTGATGTTCTTTCTCTTTCTTTTTTTTGTAAACAGAGTATGAAATTATTTTCCCTCTTAATACTGCATTTCCTGTTTCCCACAGAAGAGATGGGGATGTTTCAGGGGAGTCATTTATCTCTAGAAAGCATGACCACTCTCTTTTAAAATAACTGTTGAAATCCTGGTCTTGAAGAAGAAAGGTGTTGAATCGCCATCTGGAAACGGGGTTTTGTCTGGTGGTTATATTCAGTTTTAATGTTACAGGAGCGTGATCACTAATGATTATTGGGTGGATCTTTGATTCAGAAATATTGGATAAAATAGAATTACTGGTGAGAAAAAAGTCAATGCGGGAGTACGAATGATGAACTGGTGAATAAAATGAGAATGCTTTAATGTCTGGATGTTGGAGGCGCCAACAATCGCCAAGACCGATATCACTCATGAACTGTTTTATAGTGTCTGCAGATTTCCAAATGCGTTTATTGCTGATATTATTAGATCTGTCTGTAGTTGGGTCTAAAACTGTGTTGAAATCACCTGCTATTATGACGGGGCAATTAGAAAGATTTGAAATGGCGGAAAAAAAAATTCTGAAAGAAAGATGGGTCATCTGTATTTGGGCCATATATGTTTCCTATTGTGAGTGAGTTATTATTAATTGTAATGTTAATTATGACAAAACGTCCCTCTGGGTCTGTAATTGTGGTGTTATGAACAAATGATATTTTTTATTTATTAAGATACCGACTCCTCTCTGTTTTGTGTTGTAGTGGGCAGAATATGAATGATATTGTGATGATTTAATTTTGTTTTGATCAGAATCTGACAAGTGAGTATCTTGTAGAAGGCATATATCTGCTTGTAATTTATTTAAATGATTAAACACTTTGATCCTCTTAGCCTGGGAGCCGAGTCCACGGACGTTCCAGGATAGAAATGTGATTGGTGACATTTAATAAAATAATAAAAAATTAAATAAATAAGTGAATAACAGTAATGTATCATGTAACATGTGGTAGTACTGCATTAGTAACTTATGTATTTGAAAAGATGGGATATTGTACCTGTGTGTGTGTTTGTATGACAATGCAAAATTAGACTGATATGCATACAGTTTAGACATGAAGTTGACAAAATTTACACAACAAAACATTGACCAAACAGAAATGACTGTAAATACCAACATAAAGTTTTAAAGTGGGAGAGGGATGAGACCTAGGTGCAATAACAAAACCATAACTTAAGGAAGATGTATAGAGAGATTGAGTATTATTGTGTGAGAGATGAGTTTAGAAAAGCCATGGGGTAATGTCCTTATCGCGAAATAGTTGTCCGTCTATGAATAATTTATCCCTTGTAATGATTGCCCGTTTTCCTTCATTTATTTTTTGTTTTCGGATTGGAAAGAGTTGTTTTCGACGGTCGAGAATGTCCTTTGGATATTGTTCGTTGAGTCCGTAAGTTGTACCTTTAAGTTGTCTGCCTTGTTTTTGAACCAGTTCTTTGTGTTTGTAGTGTTCGAATTTTGCGATGATTGGACGGGGACGGTTGCTGTTTTGTTGCGAACGGATGCGGTGGACACGGTGAAAGGTGATGGTTTGTACAGTTTCAGCTGGTAGTTTGAGTTGTTTTGTCATAAAGTCCTTGATTAATTTTTCGGGGTCGTCTGGAGTTTGATCCGGGATACCTGTGAAGACTAGATTGTCTCTCATACTGCGTGTTTGTAAGTCCAAAATGTTTTCTTTCATCGATTTGTTTTCTTTTACAACGGAGGTGAGCTGAGTGGAAAGTGTGTGAACTGAGTCCTTCAAAAAGTTGTTTTCCTTCGTGAGTGTGTCAATCTGTTCTTGACTAAACGAATGTTAGATCTAAACATGATACTGTATAATCGATTATATTATATCTAGTGCCTTCTCCAGTGTTCAAGCAAACTAAAGCCCTTTCTTCCATAAATTGTTCTATTATTTCCCCATTTTCATCTATTTTTTTACTCCCCCATAACCAATTGTGAGCATTAAAGTCACCACACTAAAGTTCTTTTTTTCCTCTTTCAACCTTTTCAAGTGCATTCATTGAAATGTTTTTACACGGATTATAAAAATTATATATTACCAGTGAATTTCCACAATAAAAAACCTCAACCATCACACACACTCTACTTCCTCCACCTTTCCAAGACTCTGTAAGTCATTTCATCCCTTATAAATGTAGCTACCCCTCCTCCTTGACTCTCTCTCCTGTCTTTCCGTATTGATTTATAACCTTGTAAAGCAAACTGAATATTTGGTTTAAGCCATGTTTCTTGTACACATATTACATTTGGTTTATATTCTAACTCTAAAACAAAATTTTTAAACTCTTGCCCATTTGCAATTATACTTCTTGCATTCCATTGTAGAATACTTATAACCATTAAGCTAATCAGAAATTTGAGAAGCATCATTTATTGCTGATCTAGTGAGAATGTCATGAATTATTTGGGCAGAAATTCCTGTAATTCCTAAAAACTCCGCTGCAGCATCTAGAATTGTTTTGATTTTTGCTGACCTGCTTGTCATTACAGCTGTTACATTGATCACTTTGACAATAAATACCAAAAAGTTCTCTTTTGTCATTATGAGGTCATTTTCATTTATACATTTGTTATTACACTTATTTTCCCTTCTGTTCCCAGTCTCAGTATTCCTTTCTAGTTGTTTTTCCATCTGTCTTTACTTCCTCCACTCTTATCTCCTTTTTCTGGCAGCTCTTGACTGCTTCTGCATAAGAAACTTTGTGTTCAATCTTGAATTTCTGTACCTCTTTTGCTTTTAACTGAAATTCACATCCTCCATATGCCGCACTGTGCGGACCCCCACAATTGCAACATTTTAGATCATTTGTACATTTATCATATTCATGATCTTCACCACACTTAACACATCTCATCTTTCCTCTACATACTGCTGCTACATGACCAATCTGCTGGCACTTGTAACACCTCAAAGGCTTTGGAATGTACTCTCTAACTGTATAACTGATGTATCCCATTTTCACCTTTTCAGGCAGTTTCCCTTCAAATGTCAGCAAAATGCTCATACTTTCTTGTCTATCTCCACTTACGTTTTTAAACAATCTTCTCACATTGATTACTTTACCTCCTATTATATTTTCCTCGATCTCTTCATTGGAAATATGTGTTGGTACATCTGCGATTACCCTTTTCTCATTTTTGGCTACTCCTATTTCTCTAGAAGTTACCTTTTCTCTGTTCATCTCTTTGATCCCAAGTAATTTATTTCTTTGTGCACTGTCCTTGACTATTATTAGCACTCTTCCTTGTCCCAAACATCTTGCCAAGCTAACTGTACCGATTAGCTTATCTATAGCCTTAGACAGCCCAATCGGATGTAGATGTTTCCCTGTACCTTTGTCAAACGTCATCATTACTTTATATCCTGGTATTTAATTTTGCGTTTGATCTTTCCTATTATCTTTCTCACTCGTTTTAGTCTTTTTTTATTTCCGTTTACCACATTACTCATTGCACAACAAGCACAGATCAGATCAAGCAATGGCTTTTATTTACTTAGAGTTATTATTTATTAAGAAATGTTACAGATACCGCGAACTCCAGCTTGTTGTTGTCTCTGAATCCGTGACGTAACTTCCGCTTCTCCCTCCTCTTCCTCCGCTCATGTCCCGCCGCTGATTTCTCCCCGTTGCCGCTTCTGTTTTTAAAGGGCTCTGCAACGAACGCGATTGGCAGAGAGAGAAGTCATCGTCACACGGTTGATTAGGATTGGCAGTCCTGTCACCCAATAGTGCTCCAAAGTAGGCGGTACCTGAGAAAATGACAGGGCCGGTACAGAAAGAGAGAGACAGAAAGAACATACACGCAGCAAAACTGTGCGGTTCGTAACACATACCATAATAAGCACAAGCAAAAACATGAATTTCATCAACTTCAATAACAATTATTTATTATTAACATTTATTAACAAACTCTTAAACAAACTTTCTTACAAACTTTTATCACACAATAATTATATACACTTGAACAGATGGAGAAAAAAAAGCTGCTTAATTATTACCTCAATTGAAAGAAAGAAAGTTATATGAAAGAAAGAAAGAAAGAAAGAAAGAAAGAAAGAAAGAAAGAAAGAAAGATCAACGCCTGGACTTGTTTTTAAAAGGCAACAGCTTGTGATCCTTCTTCATTGTGATGATCTTTGTCTCAAGACTGGGGCAGGAGATGAGGAACTGTTGTAATTCTTTGGAATAGCACTGTAGAGTTGTTCCATTTACATATGCTGGAATTTGATATAATTCTCCCTCTGAAGCAATTGCCACCTGTAATCACAAGTGCAGAAATGTAATTTGTAGAATTTCAAAATGGTATAGCAATAGAAACCAATTAATATCAGGATATCAGATTATACAAACCTCATTGAATTGATAATTACTGTCAGTAGTTGTCAAGAGCCCTTTCAGATTAAAAGTAGTTTGTTTTGTTGGGTTGGATCTAAACTCTTCAAGAAGGTGAATATCCAGTATTTCTATTTCCAATATTATTTAACTTGAGGCTGTATTTTATGCTGCTTTTGAACTGTATTGCAATAAAGAATATTTTTTCTGGTATGTAGCTTATGCTCTGATATAGATAGGGTGAACAAAAAAGATAAAACAAGATAATATAACACTATAAATTAGCAGCAGTATACATACCAAGTATCATTGCACTGATGAATCACTCAATAATCTTAACAAAAATATAAATGCATCACCTAAAGGAAGGTGCCTTGTTGGAACATGTTTAGATCAGGCTGTAATTTTCTAAGAATATGTGTTTAACTACTTAGCAACAACACTAAAATTATTACAACATCTGTGGTCATACATACCTCTGCAATTATACTTGTCAGGGATAAGGTAGATTTATCCACCTTGTGCCTTTTTAAGCAGTACCGAATGCTTAAATTATTTTTATATGTTTTAAGTACAAGTTTGTACCTATGCGTAACTTGTTCTGTGGTGGTCACTGGAGAAAAAAAAAGTAAAAATAATTGTTGGGTTAATGTATGATTTATGATACCATTTACAATACCTTAGATACTTTAATGACTTCACATTTCAACTCAAAACCTTGTTCATAATTAAATAAAGTATAATAATAATTGTCATCAAGTCAAATTACTTTGTGCACTGAAAAGACAGAAAATGCCAGAAACCTTCACCCGCCAGATATTATACCACCATTGGACCAATAGCATGGTACACAGTATAATAAGGCTGTCGTTCAAAAATGACCCAATGTGAATATAAAAGCAACTTCAGCTCAATAAAGCAGGTTAGGCGGAAAAGCGATATATACTGATGTTTTGTTGTTAAACTAAATGTAAATCTATCTATAAATCATCCATGCTGTGGAAGGACCTTATGAAACTAAAAATAATCACATCAATCTTTCACTGAATCGAACACAATCTAACATCAGCTTAGCCTGACTAAAATAGTTATAAAAGAGAACATTACCTGTCTAACAGTAATAGTTGAGCCATGATGTCGTCCTTCCTCTGGCATGCTAAAGTAACTCCAATATTGATTCAGGTTTTTTAAAAGTTTAAATTCAGTGTTTGATTTCTCCCAGTCTGTCTCGTGACCGCGCGTGGCCTTTTATATAGACGGGCACACGCTAATGGCAGATCTGCGTGAACAGATGCGCAGAAGTCTGAATCTACTTTTGCTGACAGATGTTTTCTCTTTGGATGTGAAAGGCTATGGTTTCAGTGCTAACGCTACCGTGTGGTTAACGGATGTTCATTAATTATTGAGGTAACTTTAAAATGTGTATGTGGGTGAAACACCAGACAAACTTTTTCATTAGAAAAATGATTCATGATGAAACAATTTTGTAACTAACTACAATAACATTTACTCAAATAAACTAACAATTAACAAAATTAACTATTTATTTAACAACAACAAAAAACAACAACAACAAACACAGGGCTGCACAAACTTGGTCCTGGATTGCTGGTGTCATGAATAGTTCGATTTTTAACCGCAATCAGACACTAGTAGACACAAGGCATCCAAGACCAAGTTTGTGCACTCCTGGTCTAACTTAATTGCCTAACTCCTAACTAACTTGAAAACGGATTTATTATTAAACAAATTTAATTTCTTTAACTTTTGGTCATGTATTTCTTTTTACTTGCATGCTTCCAAGTCAAGTCTTAAACCTTGATTTCAGTAAAAAAAGAGCTGAAGTAAAGTTCAACTTTTGTTTCATATGGTTTTGTTTACTTAAACTTAAAATAATGCTGCTGGGTAGTACTGTGTAACAACTTTTGCAAATGTATTCTATTATTTCATGTATTTATTTTAATGAGTCTTAATATTTTTTTGGAAAATGTAGGAATAATATAAAGTTATTATATTACTAAATGTTTTGCTCCATATATATATATATATATATATATATATATATATAAATAATTTGTTTATTTATTTATTTATTTTTTTTTACCTTAGCTGTGGTGTAGGTCGAAGAGTTGAGTTTACCCTTCCCGCTCTCCCAGATGTGAACTCTCATGTGAGAGAGCTCAATCTCATCCCCATTGTTAAGCTCCAGTAGGGCAATGTCCCTCCAAAGTGAGACATTGAGTGCATTTTCTCCACACTTCAGACTTAAGTCGAGGATTGGGACTTGTAGGCCCTGCACCTCTGTCATCCTCAGTGCTTGGATCTGCCAAATTTGAGCACAGCAGTGATGGGTGAGTAAATCAGTTCACTCAAATGAATAATGAAAATTGTCACTTTCATTTGCAAAGGCTGATCTAAAAATATATATATATATATATATTCTTTCTAAACTTTTCTAAAATTAGGCTCCTGCACTGCTTTACAAACAGCATAGGAAAAACTACTGGTAAAAGAGGTGTTCTATGTGTTCAACCAAAATGTATGTTTGTATATGATGTGGCATAATTTAAAAAATGATATCCTAAATGCTCTACTAAAAGAATATATAATATTTTAAATTGTAATTGTTTTTTTTTTTTGTAGAGAATCAGATAGTGGAGATATGCTGTTCTGAAAAATGTAACTACTTTTATCAAATGTATGATAGGCCTTTTTTTTTATATGGATTGTTGGTAACTTTTGTGAAGAGCACAATGATATACAGACTAGCCTATATTTTATTACCTACTCTCATGTCCTGAAACACTTAAAAGGTTTCCTTTAGTTTAGATATCAGGGTAATATGCATCCATAAAATTTTCCTTTAAATAAAGGGAAATTTACCTAGACCTAATAAATGTCATATAGCCTCTAGGGAAAAGACTTCATATGTTTTACGTCTCTGACGCATTTGGGCTGAATATTTGACCGTGTCTACTAAAACGATGATTTTATAAAACATGTTTTATACAGAGTTATTACAATAGAAATTCTGTGGTTTTATATTTTGGGTGGTGTGCTGTGTCATCGACCCTCTGTTAGTTGCGAGACCACTCAATGCATGGTGCAAGCAGTCAGTCCGCAAGTATATAATGAATTAACTTGAAATGCATAGGCCTATTTATATTGACATAACATTTTATGCTGAACAGTAACATGTCATTTGTTTCCTTGGCCCAACCTGGATAGATGAAAGCTCTGGCTTGCACTGACCTGTCAGTGGAAATGTGGCTCTTTAGATTATACAATAGTATGTACTGAATTTATCTAACTGAATATTTGTTATCTTTTGTTTTTTTTCAGGAGGAAGTTGTAGGAAGAACAATCATACAGGCATTTACAGGCAACTTTTTGAGGGTTTGTCACTTTAAGGAACCAAGAAATGCTGAATTTTTTCTTTACATTCAAATGACTTTGAAGTATCTCTCATTTTCCACCTTCCCTTTAATTGTCAGAAAATCTCCTCTGGAAAAGATGTCGGCAGTCTCTGTGATGACATTTGAGGGAGGGCATAGGGCCTCCCTCGCTGCATTTTCCACTTCAGAAGTTAAAGTAAGCGGTGCTGCCCTGAATTTTACAGATGTTCTGCCAAAAAATATGTTTTGGCGGCCATATCTGTGTGAAAGGGTAACATTTTTCAGAAAGTATGTAACCCCCTCCTCGAATTGTGGGGTTTCAGTAGTCATGGTGCAAATGTAGATGGTTTCACCATTACTAAATGCACTGGAGGTTTTGCATATTGAAGATTCCATGACTATTGTCTCTCCCAACCTCTTAAAAGCATTTTGGGGTGGAAAAAGTGAACGAGAAAGGCTGTGGAAAAGCTCCCGCTGGCCAGAACAGCAAAATGAAGGGGGGATAGGGAGTGAGGTGGGACACCCCTTCCCCAACTCGAGTCGTAACAAGAGAGAGAGGTGTCGAACCGCTGACCGGGGCAACGATGAAGGGGCGGTGGGGTGCATTGTTTAACGGGACACCCCCCCTCTGGTTCCTTTGAAAAGGGGGGAAGGGAGTGAGGTGGACACCCCTCTCCCCCCTACTTGAGAGTCGTAACAAAAGAAGGCCTGAACCGTAGGATCCCCGTAGGGCATCGGCTTACACCCCCTGGTGCGGGGGGGTGTCCTTCCCCTTTAAGAAACACAGGTCCACCAACGTCATGACGCAGAAGTGGACGCCGCCTCCGCCCACTTATCAACCGTCGCACGTGGGGTGTGGGCCCCTTTCCTCCTCTGCATTGGCTCCAGCACGGTCATGGCTGAATGTATCCTATGCTTCAACTTCTACAGCCGGCTCGTGCCTCACCTGACGGCCGTTCACAAGGTGACCAACGCGGACGAGAAGCGGCTGCTGCTCGCGCTGGCCGCCGGCCGCGTGGACACTCGGAAGTCGCCGTGTCCGGTCCCGGGCTGTCGCAGGACGCCAGCCCGCCTGGACAGGCACTTGAGGCAGCACGTGGAGCTCTCGACCTCGGCGCGGAAAGAGGCTATGGGGAGGGTGAAACGCCGGAAAGTAGCCCGGGAGTTGCAGTGGCTGCGGTCCACCCAGCCTGCAATCCCCGTCGTGTCCCAGCTAGCATCGTCCTCCGAGGGAGAGCGGGACTCGGAGGGCCCAGAGGCCGGCCGCCCGTGCACCGACCGCGGCTGCAGACGCGCCACCGAGCGCATACAGGCTCAGCTCACGGACCTGGGGAAACAGGTTACCAAGATGCAGTCCACCCTGCTCCAGATCACACGCCTCTACCGGGAGCTGAGGAAGGGAGAAGGGGGGAGAAGGAGGAGGAAGAGGGCGAGGAGAACCAGGTCGCCTCCTGCACCACCGGCTCCCGGGCGAGGGGCGGCCGGAGGTCCGACGCCCCCCGAGCCTCCGGAGGCTTTGGAACCCACTGCCTACCCGCTCCCGGACCACGTCCCCGCGCTGAGTTGAGTATATTTCAGGCACGTCACTGTCGCTCTGCTGGCTGTGTGCCTTCGGGGAAGTTGACTCTTGGTTGTGCTCGTTCCACAGACCTTCTCTTGGGGGAGTTCGAAGGGTACCAACTGGGCAGCGAGCCCACCGTGCGCCTGCGGAACAACGTCACTTCGAAGCTGGGGAGAATCAAAGCCTTCCTTGGTTACATGGCCAGGGGCACCGCGGAGCCAGGGAACTTCCTTTTCCTCAACCAACCAGCCCGAATCCGAGCGTGGGCCGCCCTGCTAGGTCAGACGCGCATGGCCGAGCCCACCAGGCAGCACTATCTGAAGAACGTGGCTCAGTTCCTGGACTACCTCTCGGAGACGCCGCCGGCCGCCTGTCAGCTCTCCAGCACGGCTCTGGTTCTGATTCGAAGGGAGGTCAGAGCCCTCATTCGCGGCATACGCCGGCGTGTCGTCGTGCACGAGGTAAGGACCAAGCAGGCGAAGGAAAGCCGACTGATCCCCAAGGCCAGCCTGGTGCGCTGTCACCGGACCGCTGGGAGGAAAATTCCCGCCCTGCTAGGTAAGCAAGCCCTTCCGCCGTTCCAGCGATTCCCCCTGTTCGTTCTTCCGGGGCACCAACAGCCCTTGGTTCATCCAGCCACGTCTGTCTGCCCCTCTCCCCCGCGAATGGGACTCATTCGGGGGGGAAGGGGGGCAGACAGACGTGGCTGGATGAACCAAGGGCTGCTGGTGGCCCGGAAAGGAAATGTTTGTTTCTTCTTCAGGGTCACCAGCAGTTCTTGGTTCATCCAGCCACGTCTGTCTGCCCCCGGGGCAGCGGGGCAGCGGGGGCAGACAAACGTGGCTGGATGAACCAAGGGCTGCTGGTGGCCCGGAAAGGAAATGTTTGTTTCTTCTTCAGGGTCACCAGCAGCCCTTGGTTCATCCAGTCACGTCTGTCTGCCCCCGGGGCGGCGGGGGCAGACAGACGTGGCTGGGTGAACCAAGAACTGCTGGTGCCCCTGAAGAAGTAACAAACATTTCCTCTCCAGGCCACCAGCAGCTCTTGGTTGAGCTGCTGGCGCCCCGGAGAACAGGTCACCAGCAGCCAAGAGCTGTTGGTGACCCAGAAAGGAAATAGAACCGTCGGTGGTCTAATCTGTCTAATGTCCTTCACCAGATAGCCTCGAATCCAACCCAAGCACTAGGCAACAGTGGCGCTTCTATGGCTTTCTGACTGGCTACCTAACCTCCATCTCTGGGCACCGCTGTGGAGTCTTCCAGAATCTCACAATCCAGGAGGTTGAAGAGGCCTCCAGAAGCCCCGACGAGTCTGCTTATGTCATTAACGTGAGTATGGCGCAAGTAAGGTGGGGGTCACCAGTAGCATGCTCTCTCACTCACTCACTGCTTGTTCTCTGATGGCAGATTACCACTCACAAAACAAACAGAGCCTTTGGGGCGGCTCAGCTGTCCCTAAACAGGGAGGAATACAGCTGGTTCCGCAGGTTTTTGGCGCTGCGGGCTGGTCTCCCCGGAGGGAGCAAGGCTACCTATTTCTTTTTCACTTCCAGAGCCAGTCCTTGTCGGACCCTGAACAAGTACTTTCAGTCTGCTTGGCTCAGTATGGGCCTTCCAGGCAAACCCACCTTTACTGACGTACGCACTGCGATCGCGACCCATGTGAGTAGGCATTGTGACGCCCCTGTAACTACCAGCGGCGGCTTCGATCCTAATCAAGCTTCTGTCTCTCTCCGACGCAGGCAAAGAATGCACACTCTTCAGAGGATCGCCACAAGGTGGCGCAATTCATGTGCCATGACACTTCAACCTCAGATAAGTTCTACGCACTTCACCTCGGACCTCTCCAAGCACGCGAGCGCCGCAGACTCTTTGAAAGGGCCCTGGTGGAGGAGGAGGAGGAGGAGGATGGGGAGGCAGCGGGCACTGAAAGCCCCCCGCGGAAAGGGCGCAAGAGGACAGAGACTTCCGTCTCTCCCCTGGTAAAAATCACATTCTCTTTGGCGTGGACAGCAGAACGTGTGGCATTGGCTAACTGCCCTTTATGTGTCTCTTTTCCAGGAGGGAACCAGCAGGAGGACGCTGCCATGGCGCCCTGCCAGGGGGAAAAGCCAGGGCGCTCGCCCGCTCGAACAAACAGAAGACTCTGAATCGTCCTGAATAAATATTGTACAACTTAACGGTCAAATGGTGTTCAGTGTCTTCATTATTCCTTTTATTTATTATCTGTGTGGTAAAAGTAGATTCAGTGGGGACAAAAATGAGCCCTGTCTTCTTAGTTCAACGCTGTACGCCTGCTGCGTCCAGGTTCTGCCTTGGCTACGTTCCGATTGGGACAGATTAGCCCTAACTTGTGTGTTAAAAGTGTCACGTGGGATGCCCTCGTCCAGGTTCTGCCTTGGCTACGTTCCTATTGGGACAAACAATCCCTGCCTTGTGTGTTAAAAGTGACTCGCGGGACGCCCCCGTCCAGGTTCAGCCTTGGTTGATAGCTCATAGGGAGAATGAATCCCTTTTGCAGCACAAGGAGGTGATGGGCTGGACAAATCTGTCCAGGTCAGCAAATGCTTTGAACGCCCAGAAGGCCTTGAGTCCAATTCTGTATATTAGCAAGCTTCTCCCGGGACAGCTCGGTCCTTAGAGATGCATGAATAGGTCAGGACAGGGCAGCTGTGGAGTGGAGGTTAACTTTATGGAGAAAAGTTATCCTGTCAGTGGACGGAAAAGAGCAGTTTAAGGCAGCCTCTGACAGGATTACTTTTTATGTTTTCACAACAATATTGTCAGTTTTTGCTACATTTTACACAGAAAACAGTTCAATTACCCATGGTACTTTGTCAATTGATTTACAGTCATCGACGTTATTTAATTTAAAGTATATATTTACTTCAAAAAGAAAAGTTATCCTGTCAACAGAGGGGAAAGAGCAGTTTCTGACAGGATTGCTCTTCATATTCTCTGACAGGATTGTTCTTTATTATCTCATACCTCACAAAAAGTATTTATTTATGTAATTAGTCTGTTTATTAAAGCAGGTCCATACATTTTTAATATAAAGTAAAATTTTCCTCAAATTGAAGGCTCGTTTCTATGGAGTTTGTATGTCTTTTTTCCACATAGTCAGTTATTATAAAATACTAATTATTACATTACATTATCATGTTCAAAATCAACAAAAACAGTTCACAATGTTTGTCTCACCTGTTATTCTTAATTTGGTAGGTAGGTTGTAGCGCCGTATCTGGCCGTTTCGGGTCTGACGGGTCTTCGAGGGTTGAAGTAATGACTGTAAAAAATATGGACAACGCGACAGCCCCTTTTCCCATTGAACGCCTTGAGGGCAAAACTCCTGGGCACAAACTGTCACAAAAGACTGCTGAAATTGGAGCCTTGACATGCGCAGAAGGACTGTCTGTTGGAGCCAGAGGAGGAGCCGCGAAAATGAGCGGAGTCGAGCTTCCAACCAAATGCTTTATGTAAAATCAACCACGCCCCCCGAACTTCTCACTCGACTGCCGGTGTCTGCACTATAACAAACGCTCACTGATGTAAATAGAAGCACTTACAGTAAAAAAACACAATAATATACGGTTTAAAAACGGTGTGATGTAAGCTGTTAAACTTTAATAAAAGCAATACATGGTGGACTGCAGAAATAAACGATCTTTTATACACTCTAGCCTGAATATGAGCACAAATAATATATTCTCTTATTGTTATATTTGTTGTTGGTATTTGTTATCTTCATAGGGGTAGAAATAACACTTGTAAAATATGAACAATAACATATAAACAACACATACATTTTTAGAAAGGTTTTTATTTTTAATTAGCCATCAACAGAACCCAAAATATAGCCTACACACCATAACGATTTACCATGCGGGAACAATCGTGCGTTTAGAAGATAAATACAGCAAGATTACTAAATATCAACAGGATATTTACACATCCCAACCCTGCAATTTGTCAATTTGTGCAAAAAAACTTTGCACTATTAATACAATGTCTATCTGCTGCAACATCACTAGTATATTGTTTATTCATTTTCGCTTGAATTGTTTATTTATTTAATTTTTTTGCCTCCGTTTTCATTTGGTTTATTCGATGCCTTCATTATATCTGGCAACGAGGAATTTACATTCATTTTAATGTTAGCTGGAGTGTTCAAATAAAACGCCAACAGTAAATGATGTAAATATAATATCTAACATTTACAGCTCTATTAGATTAAGATTCGATTTCAAGAACCTTATAATGTTTTATAACAGCAAATTCAGCAGATTACTTAATAACATGCCAAAACTTAAAATGCAGAGACGTCCTGTAAAGCAAGTTCAAATAACCTTACAGGAGATCAACGTGGAGATTATTATTTAGACACAAAGAGAATTACTGCTAACGATCTCCAGTATTTTCCCCGTACTTAAATAGGTTTATTTTATTGTGCAGTTTTATTGTCATTTTCGTATTTCTTAATTCTTGTGCACTACAAAATGTATTCAATTATATTATTATTTAATACTTGTGCAATCGATACAGGTTTATTGTTATTTATTTTGTCCTTTATTTAAATAATTGCTATGTATGCTGTTTGCATCTTTATTCAAAGGTTAAACTCAGTGATACACTTTGCGTTCACATAGTAGCATGCGTTTGTTGTCATATCAACACAAATGTATGTAATAACGTTAACAAATGTGAGGGTTTTATATAATGAAGATTCAATCGCGCCAGCTCCGGGCAGGAGCGCATATAACCTACTCGCGGCGTCGCGGGCTGATTCCGGCTCGCATGCGGCAGTGCCTGCTCGCTCGGCCGCCGCATCTGGCTCAATTGACTCGGGCTGGAATCGCGCAGTGAGTCCCGGCATCCGGAGTAGGTCCAGCAGAGGGAGTCAGTCTGAGGGGTAAGTCTCCGGCAGGCAAGAACTAGCCCCAGTGTATTTTGCTATCTGGGTGGTTAGGCGTGTATCAGCAAACTAATAAAGCCCGAAAAAAAGCCCTGACCTTGGCGAATAAACAGTGTTCCACTAGATCATGTATGTCAGAAACTATAGTTTACTGCTGAACTCATTTTGTCATGGTAAAATAACACAGAAATCGAGTAATAACACTTCAGTCTCCTGCCGAAGCTCAGAAGGTCTGCTTTGAGAATCTGTCAATCACAACTGTCAATCACGATGACACGCCCAGCATTAAATTACAGCTAAAAACAAACTGTTTACAAAAATGAAGATCTGCACCTATTTCAGCACAATAATCAGTGCCTTAATCGACCAGAACCATCTTTCAGGAAATTTTTTTGCAAGTGTAATTAATTTTTTTATTTGGGCTCAAGTCTCGAGCCATTGACACGGAGGAGGCGGGCTTTTTGACTTGTACTGCAGCCAGCCCCCAGGGGGCGATCTAACGGCCAAGACCTTCACTTAAACGCAGGCTTGCGGCACACTTGATGGAAGTCTATGGAGAGAAAAGTCCAGTGTGACCATGGCTTAAGTGCAAGTGAATGGTTTCTCTCCAGTGTGGATCCTCATGTGTTTATTAAGGGATGATGTTTGGCAGAAACTCTTCCCACACTGAGTGCATGTGAATGGTTTCTCTCCAGTGTGGATCCTCATGTGTTTATTAAGGTGTGATGAGCGGTTAAAACTCTTCCCACACAGTGTACATGTGAATGGCTTCTCTCCAGTGTGAATCCTTGTGTGTCTATTAAGGTATGATGACTGACTGAAACTCTTTCCACACTGAGTGCATGTGAATGGTTTCTTTCCAGTGTGGATCCTCATGTGTTCATTAATTTGTGATGAGCAGTTAAAACTCTTCCCACACCGAGTGCATGTGAATGGTTTCTCTCCAGTGTGGATCCTCATATGTTTATTAAAGGATGAAGATTGGCGGAAACTGTTCCCACACTGAGTGCATGTAAATGGTTTCTCTCCAGTGTGGATCATCGTGTGGTGATTAAGGTGCGATGAGCATTTAAAACTCCTCCCACACTGAGTGCATGTGAACGGTCTCTCTCCAGTGTGGATCCTAGTGTGTTGATTAAGGGATGATGATTGGCGGAAACTCTTTCCACATTGAGTGCATGCGAATGGTTTCTCTCCAGTGTGGATCATCATGTGGTCATTAAGGTGTGATGAGCAGTTAAAACTCTTCCCACACTGAGTGCATGTGAACGGTCTCTCTCCAGTGTGGATCCTCGTGTGTTGATTAAAGGATGATGATTGGTTGAAACTCTTCCCACACTGAGTGCATGTGAATGGTTTCTCTCCAGTGTGGATCATCATGTGAATCTTAAGTTTGCTTTTGCTTGCCAAACTCTTTCCACACTGAGGGCAGGTGCAGGTGAAATGATTCTTGTCTCTCCTTTTCAAAATAACATCAGTCTGTAAATTAGTTTTTTCCTCAATTTTGACATGATGTTCCTCCTCTTTACTCCCCTCATTCTCTTTAATTAGGTCTGAAAAAAAAACATTAAGTCTTAAAAACTCATCAAAAGCTGAAAAGTGAAAAGACACTGGAAACATTGGCTACACACTCTGTAATTTTGATGCACATTAAATATAAAATAAATCAGATCATTTTATGTTTGGTCCATCAACCTGTACAGATTTAGCAGATTCAATTAATCTTTATTTATCTAGTGCTTTTACAATGTATATTGTGTCAAAGACACTTAACATAGAAGTTATAGTAAATTGAAACCGTGTCAGCCCAGTTTTCAGAGTTCCTTACATAATTGATTATAAAATTCATTTTGGTCATATTGATAAGACACAGATTTGAAAGATGTAAATGGCCTATATTTATTTGTATATATTCATAATAAGAATTTTTTTCCTCTAAAATTTGTAAAGCAGACAGGAAATACTTGGTTATTCTGTGCCTGACTGGTAAATGCATCAAAAAAAAAGTTCTGGGGTAAAAGCTAAACAAACAGCTGAATATTTGCCTCCTCGCAGACATGAGACATACCTGTACAGCATCTGCATAAAGGCTAAATGTGCACCTTTCACATTGTCTGCTGTTGGGTCTTAATTATTAATTCTGGGGTGATTTTGAGGCTTAGTTTGGCCAACACTTTCTTTGTTTCAGCAAATGAACTGATATTTAAGAACATCTTATTTTGACATATTCTGGGAAAATGCTTTGGAAAAAAAAGAAAAACTCAATACACTCTGGGCAAATTTACTCCCTTTTTGTTATATTCATGTCTGTTTTTTTTCTCCAGTGGCCTCTATTATAAAAACATTGTTTTGATTGCAAAGCCTTGACAGCTTATAATCATGCATTTATGATAGTTGGTATTTCCTGTGACGACAGTGTGGTAATTTAGATTCATATTTAAAAGTAATGCAAAGTGTCAGATTCACAGCACGGCTGTGTAACTTGTTTTCTCTTTTCGGTCAACTGGTTAGGCGGTTTCTGTCTCCAGAACATGATGAGACCAGGACTGAAAAAGCAGTTTAACACTTCATTTGCATCTGACCCAACCTACATGCTGTAAAATGTATAAATGTAGTGTTTGCTGTGCAGTTTAGAGTTTGCTTTCGATGACGCCACAGCCACGCTGAGTTCTTCTTATTAAAAGGATTCTGCTTTGAAGACAACCGAAAGTACCCCCCAGCTTTTTGGGCTCTTAGAAGTTTACATCAACAATCAACGTTGTTTAATTGGTCTTCACCCATGGGACGGCAAAAAGGAAATTAGTAAGAGTATAAAGGAAGTGGAGAAGAGTTGAAGAGGGCAGCATTATGTGGTGTGCTTGAGAAAGCAAAGTTGACTGAACGGTTGCAGTGTAAAACGAGTAGAGCAGGGGTGGCCGGCCGGTCAGAATCGGCAGGCTAGCGCAGAAGCTCAATTGAATATACTGGGGTAAAATAAATGCTCATATTATAAAGACATGGCAGGGAAAAACGTAATGTAATGCAGTGCTTCTTGTACAATCTGAGACCCACTTTATATCACATATCACTTGGGCAGTGGAGATTGCTGATTTCTAAAGAAAACAGACCTTAAACGTGCAGATTTTTGCATTGACATACAGTTCACCGGAAGCATTTAACCCAGGTTTCTGGCAAATTAAAATTAGCATGCTTCGGCATATACCCTATTATTGCACAGCCAATTTACACAAACTAACTATAGAAACACTGTTCTGGTTTTCCAACATCTGTAATGATGAGGGCCCACTTTGGTTACTGATGGAACAGCACACGTCTAATCCAGTGTCATTATGCTCTCTACTTTGTGCTTTCATTCCAATTTGTGGTGTTTGTTCACCAAAAATAAGAATTAATGAAAAAAAGAGAAAGTGTATTATTTTGTTCATATTGCTGAATGCTACTGTTGTTGCAGTTCAGCTGTAATTGTGTGTGTTCAGTACATATGCCTGTGATTGATTGTATACAGGGAGCGCTGCTGGGTTATAGGAGGTGCAGTGATCTAGAGAGATAATGGAGTGTGAGACAGTATCATGCTGCTGTAAAGCCACTAAAGAATAATAAATCTTTTTTGCTTTGTTTAAAACGTTCTAGTGCCATGTTTCAGTAAAGATCTAACGTATTTCCACTACCGGACACAACACAGTAAACAATATTCTACAAATGACCCAGTTATTAATGTATCACTCAGAATATGGTCACAATTCAGACTTCACTTTAATAATAAACAAGCATTGCCTTCTGCTCCCATTTTGTTAAATCCGTTATTCTCTTCCTCTCTTATAGATTCAGCATTCCAATTATGCTTTAGGAAGGGAGTTATCTGTGTTAAGGACCTGTTTAAAGATGGCATATTTATCTCATTTCAACAGTTAACAGACATTGAGATTTCCCAGTCAAATATTTTAGGTACCGTCAGGTCCGTAGTTTCATTAAAAAACACTTTTCTCCTACACTGAACCAACCAGAAGCATGCTGGATAGATGAATTGGTAAATATGAACCCATATCAAAGGGGTATGATGTCCATGTTATATGAAGAGATCCAAAGAACTGCCTCCCCTTCCCTAAATTGTATAAAGCAAAAATGGGAAGGTGAACTGGGACTAGAAATATCAGATACAGCCTGGCAATATGCCATAGCACTGGTACACTCATCTTCTGTATGTATTAGACATGGTCTTCTTCAGCTTAAGGTGCTTCATAGGCTTCCCCTAACTAGGAGCAAGCTGGCAAAAATTTATCCAGGAACAGATTCATCTATCCCTAGATGTGGTTCAGAGCCAGCAGATCAGAGTCATATGTTCTGGGGATGCCCTAGAATACAATAATGTTTTGGACCAGTATTTTTTGATAATTTTCATCTATATGTAATAAAGATATGGATCCTAATCCTTTGACCTCAATTTTTGGTACAGTGCCCGAAGAAATGTACCTGTCAGCCTAATCACAGAAATCCTTGCCTATTATTCTTTATTGGCCAGACGCCTGATTCTTCTCAGGTGAAAAAAAAACAAACCTGCCATCCCACAAACAATGAATATTAGAATTGTTTTCACATCTTTAACTCGAGGACCTTAAGAACACCATCTGAGGCTCTGCAAAAAGTTTTATGAGGTTTGGCAGCCTTTCCTATCAAACATTGAACGCTCAGGGGTTATTATATCCTACGTAAACTCCTACGAGTTTATCCCTAATTTCTTAATTAGTTTTATCTGTTTTATTTATTTATTTGACTTATTTGACTTATTTATTTTTCTCTTTCTCCCTTTTTCTTTATGGGGTGTAAGTATTTCTGTATCTTTGTACCATTTTAATTTTTTGTTCAATACGTGTGTTGTGGAAAAATTTAAGACTTTTGAAAAATAAATAAAAATATTTGAATAATAGGAATGTAAGCAGTACTAAAAATAGTTTTTAGAAGAGTAATAATCCCATGAATCTAGTTACAGTACATGTCCCTGTCGAAGGTCTGTGAATTTAAGCTTATTATTCCCTAAAGAAGGACAAGCCATTCTCGTAAGTGACTTTGTTCTTTGTGTGACTGAAATGTAAGCAATAGCTGTGTTTCCATCCAAAATGCAAATTAAATTTATTTGCAAAACTGGAACATCACATAAAAGATGTGCGAATAAAGCAGCATTTCCATCCAATGAATCAAAGAGAACAAAATCATCACTTCCTAATTAACTGGCGCCAAATATCAACAGTAAAAACAGAACTCACAGTGGTAGAAGAAGCTACATAAATCTTTTTTTGTACTTAATAAATGACTTTCATCTCAGAGGATAATGCCGACACACAATGAACACGTGGTGACGTTTGAAGCCATTAGACGTTTGAAAAACGTTGAGGTGGTATACCTTGAAAAGGGGTATCGTCCCATGCCTAAGCAGCATAACACTTTTAAGATCTAAAAATTAATTCTTAAAAAAAAAGTCTCAAGCAAAAAGATTCCAATGGTGCCGCCTGCAGGTACATGAAGAATATGGTTAATACTGATGAACTTCACACTCAAATGTTTGCATATCATCAGCATGCTGATTTTCTTCATTTCTTAAGCAGCAAAAGATATTTTTACATTAGTTTGTTGGCCAGTTGTAGTCAGTGCAATGCTAAACGTTATCTTTTTGTCTCATGTCATCCTAACACCATCATATAGTTTACAATACTGTACAATGTTTTATAATAATTAATTGTATTAGTCTCCATTTCATTCAACATATTTCAAATTAAGGGCATCCACGTTTTCTGACATACTTTTAATCGGGGTTTCTGCAGGTTTCACCAAGTTAAATTTAAGATGTTTTAAGACATATTTAAGACCATTATGAATGAAATTTTAGACTAAGGAATTTTTCAAATGCCCCAGATGAAAAAGATTTGTATTTGTCCTCTCAAAAATTTTTATAATTTAATGCATTTAATAATAAAATAATAATTGAATAATAATAATATTTAAATATTTTTTATATTTCTTAGCAAAAGATCTTAAATATTGTGTAAAAACAAGAGAGCTCTATTTGTATCCACACACTTTTTTCTAAAATAAACTTTCTTTAAAATAAAAAACAAATGAGCAAATGATTTTAAAGTTTTAAAACTATAATAAACTAAATATATGCGCAACAATCTGTCCAGGTCTATGTCCTCAGCAGTAAATCCATGGAGCACATTTAAACAAATGTTATTGTAAGCAAAATAATTAAACTATTATGATAAATAGAGTTAAAATGACCTTTTTGAATAAAAAGTTTAACATGTATTGAGATAAATTGTTGGTGATTGTATGGGTTTTGGCCAGATTGGGTAACAAAACATGAAGAAAGAAAAATAAAGACTTGTATAAAAAAGATTTAAGACCTACAACACAACATTTCAGTAAATTTAAGACTTTTTAAGGCCTAAAATTTTAGATTTTGAAATTTAAGACATTTTAAGACACTGCAGGTTTTAAATAGGGAATAGCCCTGGTAATTAGTTAATATAATTATGATGTCATTCTAACTTAGTTACTATCTGTGAGAACTGGTAACAACTACTAGAAACAACTTTAAACCCATAAAAAAGTTGATAAAAAAAAAGGGGAATTGTGATCAACGTGACATATGCAAATGGAAAGTACTAAGCCAACACTATCACTGTAATAGCAGATATCTTTTATGAGAAAAGAATAGGTCAAATATTGTCAGCTCAGATAAACTTTTTAAATTTATTGTTTTTATTTATTTTATATAGTGCCAGTGCTCATGGACGCTTTACAAACAGTAGGAGAACAAGAAATGCAATAACCTTAAGAAGGTAGAGAAAATGGGAGACTATTAAAACAGAAAAAGAATGACACGAGAACAAGTATGAAAGAAACTCATTTCTATCTTTAAATAAGTGCTTATGTGCGTTTAGGAGAACTAGGCAGCACACTCAGGGCTGCAAGATGGATTTAATTTAGTATTCTTATTATTAAAATATATCTAAATGAGGATCAAATGACTGAGTTGGTGTTTGAGAATGAAAACCAACCTGTTTGTTCCTGCAGATCTTCCTGTTTGACTGTGAATGTTTCTTCAATCTTCACATCTTCACTCTCCTCTTTAATAAATGCCATCTTTATAACAGTGTGGAGATCAGTCGCTTCAGCAGGAGTTTTTCTCTGCGTTTGGACACTTTATCCTGTTTAAAATAAACAAAACAATGAACAGAAACAAACTTCTCTTTAACATTTGCTTTAACAGTTTCTTTATATGAGAGTAATTAACAAAAACAAATCAGGTAAGTCTGAGCAAGAAACAATAGCCACAAATGAGCTGATTAAAACTAGTGACGAAACTACATGTCAGGATAAAAACAACATTTATGACTAAATAAACAAAAACAAAAACTGAATAGTTGTAAAGAAGCTTTTAAAAATGACTGAAGAACTTAATACAATGTTGAACAATGCATCCACACATATTTACATTTTATAATGTTAGCATTCAGATATTATTTGAGTGTAAATTCAAAATGTGCAACTCACCTTTTCTGTCTTCAATGAAGAAGTGGGATAAAAAAGTCCTCAGTGGGTTTTTCTTTGTAGGTTGTTGTTGGTATTAATCCCAATGTAGGAATCTACAATCGTAGTTTATCCTCCAAAGTTGTTCTCTTACAGCTAAATCAGATAATGAAGCCTCCGTTAGAAACACGGAATATATAGATACAACCCTGCTGAGCTACTGGATCTGGAATGTGATTGGATAAGACTCAATTGGCCCCCATTAAAGCTGGTATAGAGATGCAAATGAGCAGTGGAGAGCAGTGAAGACTCAAGACACATACAGGGGGGGATGGGAAGTTTAGCAGCTTTACAAACCAGTTTTACAGAGAAATAATGATGTATTGGGAAAATAAGTTGACTTTAGCCATCATCATTTGTTTTGTTGCTGTTGTTTTATAGGACTATTAATGGAAGCTTTTTTATTTTGGCTGCTGCATTTTGTAGTTAATGCTGATACACTTATGTTGAGGTATTTTGATTTGAAACTCATTTTAATTGTTTTTTTTCCCAAGCTGGTTTTTGTTTAAAGATGCAAATGAGCATTGAAGACTTAAATCACACTGATATCTCAACACACACAACTACATTCACTTATATAATAGTTATGTAAGTGATACTATTGTACTGTGATATATCATTATTTGTTAAAAGAAACAATTTCTAATCTTCACAGTGAGGTTTTATTTGTGTTAAGTTCAGTCAATATATTAATATTAGCAATGTTTTAGTCATTTATTTATCACTGAACTTGTTCTTTATGTGAGTTTAGAGTCCTTTTCTTCTCCTAAAGCACATGCAGCTCATTACTGCTTCCTGTAAACTGTCAACACACTCTTAACAGATCAATTATTTCTTTCCAAAAGTGTCTATAAATTTTTATGATCAAAATGTAACTTGTTTCTGTGCCATTTTTTTTTCTTTCCTTCATTTTTTAGTTGAACAGAACACGTGTGAGCAGCTCATCTTTCTCGAAAGCCTCTTATTCACCTGATATGTAACAAGGATGTTTTTCCCTCTGATTATCAGTTGTGTTTGTGCATACAAATATGCATAGACATTCACAAAAGAATATATAAGATACCCTGTGACAAAACCTTTTTTAACACAGTAAAGCTATCACATACTGTCTATTTTTTGCTACTTTTGGCCTTAGAAGATAATTGTTTGTACATTAATCACAAATGGATGAGACACACTGTAACTTCAAACTCATTTGTGTTAATTCCAGGTGCTGTGAAATGTTATGTATAATCTGCAGAAGCAATCAGGTGTGATTAAAGTGCCATATATCTGATCCAGTCCTCCAGCATCTTTTTTGCTTCAAAGAAAGTCTTTTACACTACAATCATATTAGAATTGGTCTTTGTTGCTAATAATTTATTTATATCATCTGAAATATAACTAATTCTATTATATAGCTTTATCTCTTAACCATGAGAAGGAGGGAAAAGGCACTCTCTCACTCAATGCAGTCGAATCAATGAGCAAAAAACACAACACATTAAAGCTTACCAAGACACATATCACAACAAGAGAGATCTGTTATGGTACAGGCACAAATCATAATTTTAATCAGAAACTTCTACAGCACAGCAGCTTCTAGATGTACCCACTCTGTCTAAGGTAGGCTCATATATATATATATATATATATATATATATATATATATATATATATATATATATATATATATATATATATATATATATATATCAGCCGGGCATAGTTAATCTGAAAGCAAGTTGGGCCGCGGTCACACTAGAGTTTGTGCTTGCAAAATTCTTTCGTACAGCGCTGCAAAAAAGGGTGGAATAAAACAATATGATTAGACGATACTTAAAGCGACTGATTGCTCCATATAGCTCATGTTTTGAACTTCTATTGGTCTCTTGCACTCACGTGATGCGATTTCAAGCTTTGGTCTTACCTTTGTAGAGTCCTCTATCAAATCTGTCATGCATCTATATATTTATAATTAGAAAATAATTACACCACAAGTTAAATTATTGTCTAGGCAGTTTATACAGGGTAATTCAATGACAAGAGTTCACTTTCATATCTACACAATGCAGAACTTTTAATGTGATTAACCTGCTCCACCTACACCAACTACAGCATTTCCCAGACTTCTGTTTCACTTTGATATAATTTCAGTGGTGAACATCACATAAAACAACAACTGCACTTACTCCTGTAACTTGTTTGCAACAATGAAATTTAAATGTCTGTGTCACATATTCATTTAAATAAATGGATCATCATCATGTGCATTCATCTTTATTAATAGCTGCCTAATAGGCCAGACCATTAACTGAATAGGATTGTTTTACATATAAGAAACCTGTTAACAGGTATAGCTGTTTATGCCAATACCAACTTGATAGCCTAAAGCATATTACATTAATAGGACCTGCCTTACATCTCTTAAGACACATAAGCAAAGGTGTCTATAACAATACATGCTTGATTGCCCAGATTATTACATCTGAATGGTGCCTTTTAGTAAGCATAGTTCTCCATCAATACCAGTTTAATACCTCAAATAAAGACACAGATGTGAGGCGTCACAGTGGTGCAGTGGGTAGCATGATCACCTCACAGCAAGAAGGTTGCTGGTTCGAGCCTCAACTGGGTCAGTTGGCATTTCTGTGTGGAGTTTGCATGTTCTCCCTGTGTTCGCGTCCGTTTCCTCCGGATGCTCTGGTTTTCACAAAGTTCATAGACATGCGGTGTGTGTGAATGAGTTTTTATGCATGTTTCCCAGTAACGGGTTGCAGCTGGAAGGGCATCCGCTGTGTAAAGCATGTGCTGCTGGATAAGTTGGCAGTTCATTCCACTATGGTGACCCCTGGTTAATAAAAGGACTAAGCTATAAAGAAAATGAATGAATATATGAGTAATATCACACGAGTATCAGTTTCTGTATTTCTATTTGTTGTAATGAACAGTTGTTGTTGCAATAAAAAATTAATAAATAAATTTGAAAAAAGCAGTGCGATGTGGCTCTCGAGAACGATTGTCCCTCTACCTTTTGTTTCAATCCCCTGAGAACTTTGGTCATCTTCAGAACGCAAATGAACACAATTTAGATGAAATCAGAGAGCTCCCTCATCTGTCATAGACAGCAAGAGTCCAGAGATGCTCAAAGGGTTTGACAGTGGTTTTTCTGGAAAAGTAACCAAAAACATTGTCAAAACCTGTGACGTGACTTTAGTGGTTCAATTGTAATCGAGTTCCAAGAACATTTTGTGTGCCAGAAAATGTTTTAAAAAGCAGCCATGTCCAAAGTAGGAGCTGTTGAACCATATAGTGGCTGCTTTTTGACCCTGTAGCCTATTCTCTTCATTTGCATTCAGCAGAAGAAACTCAAACAGGTAAAAATTGTTTTTTTTTTTTTTAATGTGAACTACCCCTTTAATGCTTCTGTAAGTAAAGGTAAATGAAATATTATTACTGAAGATATTGCTAAAGAATAGCAGAAAACGTGGAACACAGCTAATAAGAGATGACAATTCATTTGAAACAATAAGAAACACTATATAGGCCTATAAAGTTGTAAAAATAGAAAAGAAAATAAGGGGTCATAATTATGAGGATGAGATTTGGACTCTTATATATTAATAGTAAGTAATGTGTTGTAGACATGCAAGCCATCATGAACTGGATTAAAAAAAGCTTCTCAAAATTGTCTTAAAATGTTTAGATTAAAAAATTTGATCAACTTTAAATACTAAAGTGTGTGTTTGTGAGAGAGATCTAATCTATTTTAATTTTTATTAATATTTTTTATTTTATCAATCTTTTTATTTTTATTAATCTATTTTTATTTTATTTATTTCTGTGTTTTTTCTGTATTATATTTTATATCCATATTTGTTTGCACTACAGTCTTGTTTGTACGTATGCAATATGAATGTACAGTTATTTGTCATGCCAATAAAGCACCTAAAATGTGAAATGTGAGGGAGAGAGAGAGAGCACAAATAGTATAGAGTGAAAAACAAGGGAGAAATGTATCAATAAGTCATGACTGCAACAGTAAGGGGCAAAAAAGCTAAACAAAAAAAAGACTTTTATTTTGGCGTGGTGTGTGACGTCATCAGGGGGCGCCGCTTCAGCGCTTTGATTCAACTGGAGAAAGGTTTGTGTTTTTAAATGTTTACGGATATAACCCGATTTAATTAAAGTTTCATGTTTTTCATCCGATGCTACATTGTGTACCTGCTGTTGGAAATATTATTTTAACCCTTTATACAGCGTAGTACTATTTTATTCTTAGTAACCGAGGGCTTTTGTTTGAAACAGAAAAGTGTGTAATGCGAGCTTTAAAATAGAGGTATTGTTAGTTTTATATTCACACATTTGTTCATTTAGAAGTCTCTATATTGTTTACCATGTTACTTTGAATATGTCATCAGAGTTAGCCTGCCAGTATGACTTGAATTCAACATTAACACTGTTTATTTGACTGTGAACAATGTTGTACTTTGATAGTCATTTGCTGCTAATATTATTTTACTATTAAAAAGTTTGCTAATAATACTTTTATGAAATTAATTTATTAAAAGGAAAGTCTGAATGTGCAAATATAAAACCAACTTTACCTCTATCTTTACCTCTATAATGCCAGTAACCTGATAGAGGTAAAGTTGGTTTTATATTCGCACATTCGTTTATTTAGAAGTCTCTATATTGTTTAACATGTTACTTTGAATATTCGATTGGAATTAACATGCAAATATGACTTGTAAACAGCATTAACACTGTTTATTTGACTGTGAACAATGTTGTACTTTGATAGTCATTTGCTGCTAATATGATTTTACTGTTTAGAGTTTGCAAATAATACTTTTATGAAATTATATTATTAAGGGGAAAATCTGAATGTGTGAATATAAAACCAACTTTACTTCTATAGTAACCTGCGACCCCCACATTCATTTATTTAGCAGTCTCTGTATTGTTTACCATGTTACTGAAAATATTCGGTCAGAATTAGCATGCAAGTATGACTTCTAAACAACATTAGCATCTAATTGATTAATTTACTGTAACCAATGCTGTACTTTGGTAATTATTAGCTGCTAATATGATTTCCATATTTAGAGTTTGCAAAGAATACATTTAGGAAATTTTATTATTAAGGGGAATGTCTGAATACCCAAATATAAAACCAACTTCACCTCAATTATCTATAGAGGTAAAGTTGGTTTTATATTCAGATATTCAGACTTTCCCCTTAATAATATAATTTCAGAAAAGTATTCAAACAATAGCCACAAATGAGCTGATTAAAACTAGTACTCCATTTCATAGAGATAGGTTGGTTTTATATTCGCACATTCTGACTTTGCCCTTAATAATATAATTTCAGAAAAGTATTATTTGCAAGCTCTAAATCATATTAGCAGCCAATGACTATCAAAGTACAACATTGTTCACAGTAAAATAAACAGTGCTCGTTAGAGGCGATTCAGCGAGTTCAAATTCAGCCATGAAACTCGTTGGAAAACCTGTTACATTGCCTATTTGGGAACATTTTGGATTTGTGGCGTACGAGAAAGGCGAACCAATAATTTGGATGAAACAATTTGCAGGGCTTGTTTTTTTATTTAAAAATAGATAAATAAATAAATAAAACACCTGACCGATAGGATGATACAAAGTAAAAGCATGTTTTTAATCATTCTTCATAATCTGATTCATAGCCTACATGTAATAAACCCATATTGCGCCAACAAGAACAAGCTCTAAAAGGTAAAGTTTAAAGTGAGAGGAGTTATTGATATGTTATTAATATTAGTTGTTAAAATTAATGATCATAAACACGACCTGCGTTGTATAATAAATGCCGTCATGGTGTCGTGTCTGCGATCTTTTCTCGTTGAAGAATAGATAATTCATGTTATCCCCGTCTTCCCAAACAGGTTTTCATCCACAGTTTCCACTTTTGTTTCTTCTCAAACCATAAAGTATCGCTATAGCAGGCCCGGTGACAGGATGTCATAATTCATAATTCAATTTCATCAATGAAGGTTAGGCAACGATACCGTTTACATTAATGCAGACAGATCATGGCTTAAGAACCAAACAAGTGGTTTAAATTAAATGTCAGTCTCCTTTTTTCTTTCCGTTTTATTTTAAATAAATGTTTAAAGTTTTAGGTAAAGACGTCAAACTATGTCCACACATGCAAGCTAAACTAAATCATGCTTTATTACCCAACTAATATCAGCATTAGGAAGAAAAATTAAATGTTGCAATTGAATGCCATTTAAAATATTTGTTAAACGAATGTTACTTTAAAAAAAGCATATATATCTATTAAAACTGAATAAAGTACATCGTCTAATCGGAAATAAAGGAAATTAGTTATTATTTCCATTATTACATGTATTAAAAGGCTAGTCTTTTAATTAAGTTAGTTAATTGATCTGAAAATATTAGTTGCATTTTCTTTTCTTGTAAATAATAAAAGTTGCATCAGATTGATGAAAACAAACCTGAATACCCGTGTGAACAGGGCCACAATGACTTCTTTTTTATTTTTATTTTTTTACATAGAAACTATAGAATAGTGTCTTTTGTCTATAGACTGGCAAATGCATCTGAAAAAGAAACTGCTGAATCTATGTGAATATTTGGTAAGTTATAAAACAAATGTTGTCTGGTTTAGTGATATTAGTAATGCATAAAAAATCCAAAGGAGAATTCTCCTACACTTGACACACTGATGACAGCCACTTTGTGATGGCTTTTAAGGTGGTTAATAAGGTTTGTTGTTGTTACCTTGGGAAGTTTGGACTGAACAATCTACATTGTAAAAGCGCTATACAAATAAAGGTGAATTGAATTGAATTGAACAGGAGCAAAGGCTACCTGATGATCACCATTACATTCCTCGAAAAAAACACTTGCAATCTAGAGGCAGTCACCTCATGCTTGTGTTGTGCTACAATCTGTAAACTCCACTCATTAAAATAATGGCTGGGTGTTTATACTGTAAAATCATGACTATATTTAATTATTGACTGTGGACCACAAATATCGTTATCATGATACTAATATGATAATTGTGCAGCCCTATACCCTTTCATTATGTTCTTGGCTGTTTTTGACCCATTGACTTTCATTATAACCACACTTTTTTAACAGCAAAGCCATGACACCAAGTCTATCAGATAAAGAGCAGGAGTCAGAGATTCAATTAAAAGAAAGTTTACTGTAGATAGTTTGCAGTTTCATCAGCAGAGGCCAACTTAAACACTCGCAAAAAGTTTGTAGACCGCTCAACATACAAACTCAGAACAACAACATTTAGACTCTTACATACCATCATTAACTGTATAATATTATAATGCCAAAAAGCATTCTCTCTTTTCTCACTCCGCGAACTGTTTTTAGATACTCGTCAGTGAAGTGCACTGAAACTCCAAGAAAACAAAACACACAAATAACTGGAAAGGATTATTTGAACCTATGGGCTTACAATATACTGATACCCTGTTTTTCTAGGCTTTATTGGTGATAATGGTCAGAATTGTTGGACCATTATTGCCTTTTAGCATAAGAATAGGAGAGAAACTAGCCAGACAGTAATGTGTAAATTGTGGAGCGGGCTAAATTTAAAGAAACATGTATTACCTTTTTTTAAACATGTGTACCTTTTTTTTGCTTTTATTCTTGCCATAATAAAAATATGTATAGAGCAACCCATGTTCTGCTGTCATAATATTTTAATAAATTATAATAGGTAGAACTGTCCGAGATATGAACAAAAGCAAGTGATGCGTCAAAGTTTGATCCTTTACTTCAGCAACTTCACGTGCATCCTACCTCTAATATATGCTTTTGCGCAGTCCCATACAATTAGTGCAGATACGTCTGAGGTGTCATTTATACTTAATTTAATTTAAGTTCACTTGTGATAAATGAAATGAATTCATTATCGTTGAGGAGCGAAGTGTTAGGTCTCCATTGTTTGGAAGTATGCTTATTACCCAAGTCCCATAATATTTCTATTGGTGAATGGTCCGACGTGGCCATCTGTAATATCTTCATACTAGTTGTTCTGTGCAGCTCATCTCTGGAAGTAAAAAAATAATCTATTCTGAAGTAAGACTGATGGCTATGTTAATAGAATGTGAAGTCTTTGTGATTTGGAAAATTGCTTCGCCATACTTCATACGTAAATTCTGAAGATTGAGATTATACTCATTCACGAGCATGGGGTATTGGATATGGGTTGTCTATCTAGATGTTGTGACATAGTACAATTGAAGTCTCCTCTAATTACTAATATTCTTGAGCTATGCTGTATAATTGTGTTGAAAACTTTTTTTAATAAAAGCCGGTCTATCCTCCTTTGGAGCATATATATTCATGAGTGATAGTTCAATGTTATCCATAGAGCCATTTAGCAATATAAATCTACGCTCAAGATCTTTATGGATATTTACTAAGTTAAAGAAACAATAAATATTTAAGTAAATAAAATTAAGTAATAAAAGAAAAAAATAGAATGAAATAAAAAGACATTGGAACATTGGGGGGGGGGGGGGGTGAGTTCATCATAGGCTGGATTCGAACTGAGTTCTTGCTCGAATGTGTCAAAACATTTTACCATGCGTTTTACAAGCTACGCCTCTCACACTGTTAAAGACGCTGCAAAATTTTAAACCTATAAATCACACTATCTCTTTTTTAACCCACTCAGTGCTATGTTTAAACTTAACTGTGTTAACAGCATCAGCTCAACTGTCCCACTCTATTTTTTTTCTTTTGTTATTAATTCCGGAGAACAAACTTGCAAATAACAAGTTTTATCTGGTCTGCGTGTTATTTGGCGTATGCAGTGTTTCAGACTCCTACAGAACCATAATTTTTGAAACTCAAAATTAACAGCTTCATAAACAGAGACTTGTTTTTCCAAGCATAAAAACTGCTGTATAAAGTTAGCTAATCCGTTTATTCCATGGAAGAAAACAAATACCTCAGGGAAATCAATTGTAATGATCAGTCAAATCCAACGTAAGGAGTCGAGAGTGGATTATCACCTAATAAGTTTGAAGGCAGGATACTCATCGTTAAGTGTTGTAATCTTCAGGTAGAATAAGTGTCAACTATTAGATTGATTGTCAGAGATGATTTTCTTTTTCACATAATCCATTGCCTCGGACGCAATCTGAAACCACTTTTCTATTCCATTGTGTGAAATTCGGAACCTTGCCGGAAAAAGCTGTCCATATTGCACGTCCTGTCGCCTCCAAAGAGCTCTCCTGACATCAGTGAAGACTGCTCTTGCCCCTGCAACATTGGCGGCGTAATCCTGAAAGATGGTGATTTGATTAATGTTGTGAATGAGCAGTGTGCGTTCTCTGGCTTTTTGTAAGATCTCCACGGCATCTCCATTGTAATGTAACTTTGCGGTTATGGTACGAGGCTTGTCCCCTGGCCTTTTTGGAACAAGGCTATGATGTGAGTGGTCAATTTTGACATCTCTGTCCATTTGAAGCACTTTTTTTTAGCAGTTTGAATACTGCTGTAGTTTTGATCCCGGGAGCTCGGAGATTACAGTAACGCGCATATTTCCGCCTTCTTATGCGCCCTTCCATATCTTCACATTTTTCTTTTAAGTCGTCGACGTGTCTTGTGAGTTTAGTTACAGTTGCCTGGAGAGTGACCATCTTGTCTGACCAAGTTGAGAGTACTCCCTCGACATGCTTAATGTTCTCTTTTATTTGGTCAATTTCAGAACGCACAGCTTTGGCATTAATCAAGATTTCGGGTCTCATAGCCTGTAGTTCAGATTTAAGTGCATCAAAATCCTCTTTCAATGCGTTCTTCAATTTTTTCGTTATTACAGATTATTTGTCCACTCTTAAGGAGCAGAGAATGTCCGCCTTTATCTTCTCGAAGACAGTATTTGTATCGTCAGGCCGTCCAGAAGGAGATCCAGGCTCACTGGAACTACTCTGCCCCGAGGCTTCGGGCCTTACGGTGGTAGGGCCAGAATACTTGTATTTATGGAGATTCGCTGCCATCCTTGACTGTATTTAATCAACGAGGTCTTCTGTTCGTTTGCAAGAACAAATACTGTTCATTCCCAGACATTAAACAGCTGTTAATAAAAAAATTTTTAAGATTATATAGGAGCGCTGAAAACATGTGTTTACTCCATCACGCTCGGCAGCGCCCCCTCGACTGACACAGTTTTAATGGACTCTATGCAAGATCTCTTCCGCGTTTGCGATTAGCCCTCATGTCAACTTCTGGTACAGCACCGCGATCACTGTAAGCGGATGGCGCAAGTGATGATGATAGATTACACTCGTTGTTTATAAAAGTTTCCTTGCATTACCATGAAGGACAATAATGGAATCGTGAGACACAGTGCTGTCACACCAAACAGCAAAGAAGGGGTTAAAATTCTACATTTCGAGTTGCATCGATCATTTTGAGGGTGAGTATTATTATGCTATATATAAGAAAAGCAATTAAATGCTAGCCATATCTTTTTTTTCCTCATAGTTCATATTGATTTTTATGTTGTTTTAATTACCTGTATCATTTCTATCCATCTGCCTGTCTATCTATTTACATGTATGTGTACATTGTGTCGTCAATATCCATTAGTATAAACGTTACTAACTATGGGTTATTTCTCACTGTCCTATAAGAGTGGAGTGACGGAAGATCAGCATTTCAGGTCGATAATGAAGTCAGATAAGCTGCATAGTTTGAGTGAAAGGTTATTTATACTCGGGATGACATGATGATCCAGCTCATCTACAATAACATCAAATTGTTTCAGGGGAAGCTGACCTTTTTTTTTTCTTTTTTACTTTTACCTGTCAAGATGACTGCAGATTTGAACAAACACTCACACAACTTTTTTTGTTTAAAATTGTCAAATTTACAGGTGTCAAAAAAAATTATTTATATTTATGCTGCAGTGCAAAAGTCAAATTACTTATATTTAGATAGTTTGGGGTTTTCCTTGTTGAAAATTAGTTTAAGAGGGTATCCCATTTGTTACATTTTTGCTACTTTAAACAAATGCATTTTGCATTATTGAGCATCACTGGGGGTCTGACAGAAGTTGCCTGCCTGATTTTTGCTTGACGGCGGAGGTGGTACATCACATAATTCTGCAATTAGTGCAAGTATCTAAAGTGATTTATATATTTACATTAGTGCAGAGCAAATGTTCACTCAAATTGTTCTGTTATTTATGTTTACATGTTTATATTAATGCATTGAAAATTAATGTCTATTATATCGACAACTTTATATTCCTGCAGTGCAGACCACAACATAGAAATTATATTCAGTTTGTGTTTATATAATTTTTTACATGAGGAAATTTAGCTTCATCATCTACTCTTTAATCTTTAGCTTAAGCTTTTACTGATGGGCAGAAGGTAAGCCATTGTGTAAATCTGGTTGATGCTCTCTGTAATAGAAAGAGATAATGACTGTCCAGCTTGTTGCTTCACCCTGTGGATGAGATGCTCAGTGTGGACCTATCATCTTGTGAAGGATGGCTTCTTCCTCACAGTTGCTCTTACTCTGAACGCGTTACTCTAGATGTTGTAGGATGTAAATGAATAAATCAGATAGAAATTCAATTAAATTCAACTGTTTATTGTCATGTGCACAGTAAGGAAACACGTCTCCCTGTACAATGAGATTCTTACTTTGCCGTCCACAGTGAATTCATACACACAACATACACATCATACACAACATACACATAAATACACATATATACACAAAAGTGACTAAAGATTGATTGTAAAATGTAAGTATATAAATATCTATGAAAGTAAACAATATGTAAACCTGATTTGAGTAATGGGACAGATGTAAACAGTGTACAGTGTTTTTTGTTTTTTTTGTTTTTTATTGTGCTTATTATGCAAAAAGTGCCTAGTGCAATTGGATTATGTGCAAAAAAAAAAGAATAAAAAATAAAATAGTGCAAAATGGGATGGAGTATGTAGTGTTGTACTGAGCAGAAAAAGAGACTGTTATGTAATGCATTAGGTTTTGAGTATAAAGACTTGTGCTTAACATATTTGTTTTATTTTGTTATTTGCCTCTTACATGATACTAGAATGTTTGATGTGGGTGTGTATATGCATGTATACAGTATATACAGTATAATATAATTTACTATAATATGGTTAAAATGTAATATTTTATATAAAATACAATTACAACTTGTTACTACTTTTTACAAGTTTTCCTTTTATTTTCTGATCATAATAGTTTCGCACTTGGAGGTACCTATAAAAATCTTGATTTTCAAGTAGAAAATTGTCCTTTAATTGTTGAAAGCTTAAAATTTCTCCCTTTTTAATGATGGTACTGAAGGAAGTGATTCCCTTGTTTGCCCATAATTTGAATCTGTTATCCAATCTGTTTGGTGTGAAATCAGAATCATAAGCGATCCATTTTAGAACTGTACAGTATTTTAGCAGGTTAAATTCTTTCATCACTGATGTCCAGACATTTAAAGTAAGTTTTGTCCATGGGTCTTCTATTTGTTCTGTATATTTTTGTAATTTTTCATCTATTAATATGGCTTGAACAGGCGTATTTCTAAATGTTAGGTTTTCTATATCTTTCCATGGGGCATGATAGTGTGGGTCACACCAGTTTACTATAGTCCTGATTTGTGCTGCTATATAATAGTCTTTTAGAGAGGGGAGAGCCCATCCTCCTTTATCTTTCGGCAGCTGCAGTGTTTTAAAGCGTACTCTCGGCTTTTTTCCCTGCCAAATGAAGCGCGAAAGCATTTTATCCCATTCTATAAATTGTTTCTCCGGTATTTCTACAGGTAGACACTGAAATAAATATAAAAATTTTGGTACAATGTTCATCTTAATTGTTTCGATCCTCGAACTAAAGCTAAAAAAGGGGATTAGGTTCCATCTGGTCAAATCTTCTCTAGTTTTAGCAGTTATAGGGTCGAAGTTCATTTTTTGGATTTTTTCTGTGTTTTTTGTTAGATGGATACCTAAATATTTGAAAGATTTTGTATGCCATTTTAATGAGTATACATTTTTAATATTTGTAGGGGGATTATAATTATAAGTAATTATTTAAGTTTTTTCTATGTTTAATTTATATCCAGAGATAGGGCCAGAGTTTTGGAGTTGTTCCATGAGATAGGGTAGTGAAGTGGTTGGATTTCTTAAATAAATCAATACATCATCTGCGTAGCAGGCAATCTTGTGTTCCACTCCTTTAATATTGATACCTTGAATTGTTTTATTCTGTCTTATGCTTTGTACTAGGGGTTCCAAATAAAGTGCAAACAATTGAGGGGACCACGGGCATCCCTGTCTGGTGCCTCTTTCCAATGTGAATGAATTTGAGAGGTGGCCGTTGATCTTTATTTTTGCAGTTGGTGTATCATAAAGTGCTTGTATACTTTTGATTATAGTTTCGTGGAAGCCAAATTTGTGTAAGACTTTGTAAAGATATGTCCAGCTGACAGAATCGAAAGCTTTTTCAGCGTCTAAACTTAAAATCATTGCTGTTATCTTATTTCTCCTGATATGGTTCATAACATGTAAAGTGCGTCTAATATTATCATTAGTTTGACGCTGTCGGATGAATCCAGATTGGTCTTGGTTTATCAGATTGGGCATGAGGTCTTCCATTCGTCTGGCCATAATTGATGTATATAATCTATAATCAACATTTAACTCAGATAGAGGTCTGTATGATCCGCACTGTAACTTGTCTTTGTCCTCTTTTGGAATGATAGATATTATTGCTTCTTTCCATGATGGTGGAACAGTCGCATTTTTTAGGGTCCAATTAAAGGACCGGGCCAAGATGGGTATTATCTCTTTTTGGAATGCCCTATACCACTCCCCAGTAAATCCATCTGGTCCTGGAGATTTGTTACATTTAAGCTTAGTAATGGCCTTTTTTACTTCGGTTTCTGTTATTTCTGCTGTCAATAATTTGTTTTGTTCATCAGTTAGTGTTGGTAGTTCCAATTTATCTAGAAAAATGTCAATTTCTTTGTTTCTATCTTCAGGCATTTTAGAGTATAATTTTTTGTAAAACATTTCAAAAACAGTTTGAATATTCTCTTGTTTGTTTTGTATTGTATTGGTCACAGGATCTCTGATTCAATATATTGTTTGGTCTGCTTGTTGTTTTCTTAATTTCCATGCCAATATTTTCATAAATTTGGGGCCACTTTCATAATATTTTTGCCTGGAGAATGATATTTTTTTCTCAATCTCTTGAGTATATAGCATATTAATTTCATTCTGTACTTTTTTAATTTGTTTTAATATTTTTGGGTTTTGATTAATCTTGTGTTCCTTTTCTAATGATTTTAGTTGATGCTGTAATTTGTTTAATTCCTGTTGCCGGAGTTTCTTGTTTCGTGAAGCAAATGATATAGTTTTCCCTCTTAATACTGCTTTTGCGGCATCCCACAGTATAGGAGGAGTGACCTCTTCATTATCATTATTTTCTAAATAGGTATGAATTTCATTTTTAAGATGTTATTTAAAAGATGGATTATTAAGAAGGTTTAGGTTAAATTTCCATAGTGTGTCTTTGTATTTGTTATTTAATTGTAGTTTTAAATAGACTGGAGCATGATCACTAATGTCTATACTTCCAATATCACAACTCGTAACTCTGGCCCTATCTGTTTTAAACATAAGGTAATAATCAATCCTTGAGTAAGTATTATGCGGAGAAGAAAAATGTGTATAATCTTTTGTATTTGGATACAAGTCTCTCCATATATCAATTATGCCAATATCATTTATCATTGCATTAATTTTCCGAAGAATAGGTTTGGGAAAAATTATTTTCTTATTTGTGGAGTCTAAATCAGGTTGTAGGTGTATATTTAGATCACCCCCACAGATCAGAATACCCTGCGTTTCAGAGGCTATGGTCTGAAATACATTTTGAAAGAGATTAATTTTACTATTAGGAGGAGCATAAATATTAAACAAAGTAACATATGTTCCATTTAGTATCCCCTTAACCAGAATAAAATGACCTTCTTTGTCAGCATATTCATATTTTTTTTCAAAAATAACTTTATGAGAAATCAATATTATAACCCCTCTCCTGTGCCCTGTAGGGTATGATGAGTAATAGATCTGGGTAAATCCCATTCTTTTAAGTTTTTCATGTTCTGAATTATTCAGGTGTGTCTCTTGTAAGTATACTATATGGGCATTTTCTTTCTTCATTTTAGTCAATATTTTTTTCCTTTTGATTGGATTAAGTAGGCCATTAACATTAAATGAAATTATTTTTGTCTCGTTAATTATGTTGGTTTAGTATTTCAATATCTCTTGAGTAAGGAAGACAGTAACCCTGGAGAACAATATACGAAACAATAACGAACACTACAAGAACCTGATGAACATATTGAGCTTCCAAGTTAGGGGTCTCAAACAAACAACCCTGGGACAGTCTGATGATATCTAGCGTGGGAGGGAGACCTTTCTTTCTGTGGTGGTATTCAGGGCCCCCCAGTTCACCGTATTTACATGAGATGAAAGTAAACATACCTCACGTGTCCGACGTAATATAACATTATTGAATGATACGGAGAAAGAAAAAAAAAAAAAAAAAAGAGCAGAAATTATCTCAAGTTTTGCGGTTCATAAAAATGTACCAATTCAAGTATTTGTTGCAGATGGCGTAGACAGACTTAAATTATCTTCTATATGCCTGTAGACGCTCTCGGATGTCAGTCGCTTGTTGATTTGTTTTCTCTTTTGTCTTTTTATGCGAGACAGTTTCCCACGACGTGTGTTTGAGTTGTTCCATCAACGATTCTGTCTGCGGCGTTTTTTCCACCCGGAACCCTTTTTTCACCATGTCTGTGTATGCCTCTTCAGCTGTATGGTACGTGTGAACCCCGTCCTCATAGTACACCCGTAGTCTTGCTGGATATGGAGTTTGGAATCGGATCTTCTTTTCTTTAAGTACTTTTTTCACCTGTGAGTAATCCTTCCTTTTCTGGAGAACCGCGGGAGGATAGTCATGATCGAAGTATATTTTTTGCTCTCCCATGAGGATTTCTTTTTTCGCCCATGCCTTCCGGATCACTTCTTCTTTCGTTCTGTATCTGAGGAATTTTACTATGATCGATCTAGGTTTTGCATTCGTTCCGGGTTTCGGCACGAGCGCCCGATAGGCTCTTTCTACATACAGCTCCCTGTCTGGGGGAAAATCCAAAGTGTCCCGCAACAGTTGTTCTACGAAATCAACCATAGAGTTTTTCTCTGCATCTTCAGGCACGTTGTATATCCTTATATTGTCTCTTCTTGATCTGCCTTCTTGGTCAATTTGTTTGTTTTCCAATTGCGATTGTATTTTGATGATTTTTTGCATGATTTCCTCCACGTTTTGCAATCGGGTTTCAGTTTCTTCAATACGATCCTCTGCGTGGCTGATTCTTTGATTAGTCTTATTTAATTCGGTTTTGATTTCATCCAGCTGGCGGTTGTTGTCCTTCCGAAAGTCTTGAATTTCCTCCAGTATTCGTTCCAGATTGATATACGTGTTGTCAGGGTTACTAGGCTGTTGGCGATTAGCATTGTGTTGCTGTGCTAACGCATGTGTTCCAGCGGTGCCTACTTGCTGTCTGCCTTCAATTTCCACAAGTTCCGTGTTGGTTTTCCTGCTCTTTTTTTTCGTCTCCATTGTTGCCCCACTATTATCGGTTATTTTGAAACAGTTAGGGGTTTTTCTCAAGTTTAAGTGGGGTTATTAATATCTTCGTCGGAGGAGACGATGCACTATGCTGCCATTCCCTCACTCGCCGGACAAAGATATGCTTTTCTAATGTCTCTCTTAGCCTATTATACAATAGTTTTGAATGTATTATGCTGTTTGCTAAAGCTCACCTTCATGTACTTGAGTGTACAGTATTAGTGCTCAAATTTCCAAAGAAACATGTCTATACCAAAAACATATACAATGTTGCTAGACCAAACTGGGCTGGCCCACTCGAAACAGAAGTTCACTTTGGGCCCATAGCAAGTCCACACAAAGTGGAGTGTATATAGCCACAATGGGCAAAGTATAGGTATACTATCTGAGTCAGAAGTATGTCCTATAAGCATGCTCTGTGGGCATTTAGTAATTAACAAAATAGTAAGGTCCCACTAATACTAAGTTGAGTACAGGCACAAAATGTGCCTATAAGGTCCCAGTAAAGCACTTTTATGCTTGGCCATTGTGGCTTTAACACAAAACAAAACTAGTTCACTTCTACTATGTAGCAAAAAAGCACAATATCACTTCAAATGCATAGTTACATATTTTGAAAGCATAAAGAAAAATCAGTAATAAATGAAGCATCTAAAAATATAAAGACAACATGGATTATTTTTCAAAGGTTTGGGACAAAACTGCTTTAGTTTATAAAAATGCAGATATAAAAGTAACCTTGTAAATAATTATTCCTTTTTAATATGTTAGCTTTTCCATTTGAATATGTTAAAATATAATTTATTCCAATGATGTTAAAGCTGCATTTGAGGCATTTGTGTCCTACATAAAATAATTTGAGACAAAACAACAAAACATATAAAAATATACTTAGTTAAAAGAAAAACAAAGTAAGATTTTCATGTGTGTATTTTCTCTACCATTTGTACCTTAAAGGGTCACGAAACTCCAAAACACATTTTTTGAGCTGTTGATAGTCGTATATGTGTCCCACACTGCTAAAAACACTATTAGGACACAAATATTTCACTAAAAAGTGTAAATTGGTTGTTTTTGCGTTATTTCAAGCAAATTTGTACCGGTTTGAAACTAATTTTTGAAGCTGCGTCTTAACCATGAGATAATAGCGTGTATTCCAGCGTGCCGACTGGATGTCTGTGCCAGAGTGTGTCTTATTACGTCTTACAGTGCGGCTTGAAGGACATCTTTTGCATTCAGAGCTGATTTCGTGAAGAGATCATCGGCAACACTGCTCAAAGTTTACCATGGAGGTGAAAAGGAAGCTCCCTGACCAGGAATTGAACCCGGGCCACAGCGGTAAGAACGCTAAGTCCTAACCACAAGACCACCAGCTGCTCTGACAAAAATAACTCTAACGTTTGCAACCTCCTCCTAGAGAAGAGAAAGTCTCAGAGCCTGGTTCAAAGTTCTTCTACGGAGGGACTGTCACATGCTCTGTGTAAAAGCATCCTATCGACACCACAACTTGCCATGACAACAAAGCACAGCATGAATTGAAGGAACTCCATGTTTACCGGGCCATGTGCTCTTTCCAAACAGCATGCTAATGAGCACTCGTTGCACAGTGTGTGCCAGTGGCGCAATGGATAACATGTCTGACAACAGATCAGAAGATTCTAGATTTGACTTTTGGCTGGCTCGTTCAGGATTTATTGCATTGCTCTCAGTCAGTGCACTGCAGTTGCAGTTTGCCCCTGCCAGAGTTGTTTGGTTCTACTCTGGAGTGGATCAAGTTTCTGGGGCTGCCAGCACAGAGCCTGTGGGGTGCTCTCCTGGGTTCAAAGGCTGCCCCAACTGCTCTCATGTCTTGGTCCCGTACATCCCTCAGGACTTCCAGAAGAAACCAGTACAGCCACTCTCCTGGGAAGACGGCAGTGACAGCTTGTAGACCAAAATGTTTGCTGTGAGGCTAAGGCATTCTACTGCAGCACAGATACACATTCGAAAAGCAGACAATATTCAAAAACAAAGTGCCAACCTAAAACAAGATTGCAGTCAAAATGACCACCTCAGACAAGTGTGAGCAATGTTTCAGTCTCTGTTATATGTCGGCAAATATGCCACACAGTGCAGACGCTCATACTACTGAAAAGGAAGTTACCTGACTGAGAAAGGTATAAATAGAAATCGGAGCCTGCTCCAAATGGCCTGGTCAGCTCCAAGCGGGTGAGACTTGAGCTCCAAGTGGGCTGTAAAAACCTCCTGGAGATTTCATTCATTTAATGTCTGGTACAAGACACTGCGTCCAACCAGTTATGTTTGAATGTCAAACCAACCCCAATCCTTAACCTAACCTCACAGTTTCCTGCTGTGTTTTATCAACCTCCCAACCTACCCCAACTCTTAACCCAACCTCACAGTAACAAACCTCCATGTGGGTTTCATTGATTCAATGTCTCGTACATGGCACAGAATACAACCTATCGCAGTTTATTAAAATCACACCTACCCCAGCCCTAGGCCCAACCTCACGGTAACCTGCTGTGTTTTATTAAATTTTACTCCTACCCCAACCCTAAACACAACCTCAGGGTAAGCAGTTTATATATATTTTTTATTATTTTTATGAATGTCTACTACAGCTACATCAATCGCAAACCCAGCCTACGTGCGGCATAAGTGCCTTCCACTTAGAGGTCATCCAGCCAACTTGCAGTGTAATCTCCTCCACTTGTAGGTCTCTGAGCTGCAGCAACACCTAAGCGCTCTGACACACAGACACAAAAGAAACCATTGCTTTTAACCTACTCTTGGAGAGGAGAGAGTCTCCGACCCTGGATCTCAGGTCTTCTATGGAGGGACTGTCAGGAATCCTGTAAGAGCATCCCATCCACACAACCTCTTGCCATAAAAACAAAGCAGAATGTGTGGTGAAGGAACTCCGGGTTGACAGAGCCTTGTCCTTGCTCCAAGCAATGTGCTAACAAGGTGCTGAACAGAGTAACGGTGGCACAAAGGTTAGCGCTTATGACTACGGATCAGAAGATTCTCGGTTACGAAAACCAAGAAACTGTGTATGAGAGAGTGCGTAAGTGTATGAGTGGCAATTGTGCAAGCGGAGCAGGGACGTGCCAGCGATCAGAATGAACTGGAGTTTGTGCCAAGACTGGCTTTCTAAAGTGGCAGTTCCCATATGGTCTAGCGGTCAGGATTCCTGGTTTTCACCCAGGCGGCCCGGGTTTGACTCCCGGTATGGGAAGGCTTGAGTGCTTTTGCTTCTGTCCTTTTTGGCCAGAGGTCGGACTGCAGATACCTTATAGGATGTGGTTGTAAAACTTCCCTGTAAGCCTTCGATAGCTCAGTTGGTAGAGCGGAGGACTGTAGGTGGGATGATGGCAATCTTAGGTCGCTGGTTCGACTCCGGCTTGAAGGACATCTTTTGCGCTCAGAGCCGCTTTCTTGCCTTCGCCAAGTGAGTTCACCACTGCTCAAAGTTCAGCATGGAGGTGAAAAGGAAGTTCCCTGACCGGGAATCAAACCTGGGCCACGGCGGTGAGAGCGCCGAATCCTAACCACTAGACCACCAGGGAAGGTCTGGCTGTAGGTTGCCCTCAAGTCTAGTCTTAAAGGAACTCCATGTTCACCGAGCCGTGTCCTCTTTCCAATCAGCATGCTACTGAGCACTGCTGACACGGACTGGGCTAGTGGCGCAATGGATAACGCGTCTGACTACGGATCAGAAGATTCTAGGTTCGACTCCTGGCTGGCTCATTCAGGATTTTTTTGCGTTGCTCTCAGTGCAGTGCGGTCGCGGTTTGCCCCTGCCGGAGTTGTTCGGTTCTACTCTGGAGTGAATCGAGTTTCTGGGGCCGCCAGCACAGAGCCTGTGGGGTGCTCTCCTGGGTTCAAAGGCTGCCCCAACCGCTCTCATGTCTTGGTCCTGTACATCCCTCAGGACTTCCAGAAGAAACCAGTACAGCCACTCTCCTGGGAAGACGGCAGTGACAGCTTGTAGACAAAAATGTTTGCTGTGAGGCTAAGGCGTTCTACTGCAGCACAGATACGCATTCGAAAAGCAGACAATATTCTAAAACAAAGTGCCAACCTAAAACAAGATTGCAGTCAAAATGACCACCTCAGACAAGTGTGAGCAATGTTTCAGTCTCTGTTATATGTCAGCAAATATGCCACACAGTGCAGACTAGGCCAGTGGCGCATACTGGCACCTGTAAGTCGTGGTTATTCTTGGCTACACCGGCCAATCACGTTCCGAGTTGTAACCAAGATTTTTTTTTAATTCATGGTTACGCTGGCCAATCACGTCCCGAGCTGGAACCAAGATTCACCCTATTCTTGGTTACGGCAGCCAATCATGTTCCGAGTTACAATGAACGCTATGGCCAATCAGCCCTTATACCATTCAAGATTTGTACTGTAATAACAGATTTCGTTGCAGATTAATTCGGACAAAAATTGCAAACTAAGTATTTTTATAACAAGTTGGTTTAAATTAATAACCATTACAGTAACATTAATTACTACAACACGATTATTATATGATTGTTATAGATGTTGTATAACGTTATTTGGTAAGATTAACTTAGCCGACCAAGCACTCTTTAAAGTTTTACTACAAACATTTTAATGCAGTTATTATACATTACAACACTTTATATTATTATTTACTACCATAGTTACAATAATGCCCGTGCATTATTCTAACACATCAATGAATCACTCACTTATAATAAATATAAGGCTCATTTCATCAGTCACTGATTATAAACAAATATTATAACTAGATTCTTAAAGTTTGAGAACAAACTTTGAGGCTGGCTTGTGAAACTCTTACAAGCTAGCTGTTATTAAGCCTATTATTAAGAAACCGCAACTAGACACCAACAACTTATCTAACTATAGGCCTATTTCTAATCTTCCATTTATGTCTAAAATACTAGAAAAAGTTGTTTCCACTCAATTATGCTCTTATCTGCAGACAAACAATATTTTTGAAGTGTTTCAGTCAGGTTTCAGGGCTCACCACAGTACAGAAACCGCCTTAGTGAAAATAACCAACGATTTACTCTTAGCTGCTGACCGAGGGTGCGTCTCGCTATTAGTTTTACTCGATCTTAGTGCGGCATTTGATACCATTGACCACAATATCCTCATAAATCGCTTAAAGTCTACAGGTGTCCAGGGACAGGCTCTACAATGGTTTAAGTCATACTTAACTGACCGCTACCAGTTTGTAAATCTTAATGGACAGCCTTCACAAATCTGCCCAGTAAAGTATGGGGTGCCTCAAGGATCAGTTTTAGGCCCTTTACTGTTTACAATTTACATGCTACCTCTGGGAGACATTATTAGAAGACATGGGATCAGCTTTCACTGCTATGCAGATGATACTCAATTATATATTTCCACTAAACCTGACGAGACGTCTGAACTTTCTAAACTAACTGAGTGTATCAAAGACATCAAAGACTGGATGGCCAACAATTTTCTTCTCTTAAACTTCGACAAAACAGAATTATTACTTATTGGGCCTAAATCTTGCACACAGCAAATCTCGCAACTCAATTTACAATTAGAGGGATACAAAGTTAGTTTTAGCTCTACTATAAAAGATCTGGGTGTCATATTAGACAGCAATCTAACTTTTGAAAACCATATATCCCATGTCACAAAAACTGCCTTCTTTCATCTGAGAAATATCGCTAAATTACGAAATATGCTATCCATCTCAGATGCAGAAAAGCTAGTCCATGCTTTTATGACTTCGAGACTGGATTACTGTAATGCTCTATTTGCTGGCTGCCCAGCATCCTCTATTAACAGACTTCAATTAGTACAAAATGCAGCAGCCAGAGTTCTGACCAGGTCTAGAAAATATGATCATATAACCCCAATTTTATCCTCCTTACACTGGCTGTCTGTTAAGTTTCGTATTGAATTTAAAATATTACTTCTCACCTATAAAGCTCTAAATAATCTAGCTCCTGTTTATCTAACCAACCTTCTGTCTCGCTACAAACCAACTCGCTCTTTAAGATCTCAAAATTCAGGGCTTCTGGTAGTACCTAGAATAGCAAAATCAAGTAAAGGAGATCGAGCCTTCTCTTTCATGGCTCCTACACTCTGGAATAGCCTTCCTGATAACGTCCGAGGCTCAGACACACTCTCCCAGTTCAAAACTAGATTAAAGACCTATCTGTTTAGTAAAGCATACACTCAATGCATCACCTAGCGGGTTCCACACAGGCTTCTGCATCTTGTTTATATACACTATGAACAGCAGCTACGCTAATTATTTTCTTTATTCTCTATTTTCACCTGGGGATACTCATCCCGAGGTCCTCAGATTATGCGGAGTTACTGATTGGATCCAAGACCAGCGACGAGATGATGCCAAGGATTCCATATCCGGGACCAGGCCATATCCTGAGCTGCTGCTGCGCTGATGGTCGTGGGGAGTGGAGAACATGAGTCTGATTCCAGCGACGCTCCAGGGACAGACGAGTCTACGCTGAGGCCATCTTCCAGCCTAAACCACGGCGAATGAAGCTCTGCACAAGACTTTTGGCCAACGGAGAAATTAAAATGGTCGTGCCCAACTGAGTCTGGTTCTCTCAAGGTTTTTTTTTCTTCACTCCCATCAGGTGAAGTTTTTTTTCCCTCTCCGCTGTCGCCACTGGCTCACATGGTTCAGGATTGGTAGAGCTACGCATCGATAAATTTGCTCTTCAGTGTTTGAACTCTCAGTAATGATTAAATCACACTGAACTGAGCTAAACTGTACTGAACTTAAACACTAAAACCTGAACCACACTGTTCCAGTTACTATGACCATTTATGTGAAGCTGCTTTTACACAATTTACATTGTAAAAGCGCTATACAAATAAAGCTGAATTGAATTGAATTGAACAACAAAAAGGCAAAACACAACATCGGTCAGCATTGGTGGTTCAGTGGAAGAATTCTCGCCTGCCACACGGGAGACCCGGGTCCGATTCCCGGCCAATGCATTTCCTGTTTTGTGTTGCTACTCTTCCAGCTCTGGTTAACAGCCTTGCAGCAATCACACCCCAATAGGGATCGAGTATAAGCATATCAGCATTGGTAGTTCAGTGGTAGAATTCTCGCCTGCCATGCGGGAGACCCAGGTCCGATTCCCGGCCAATGCAAGTGTGGTTTTGTGTTGCTACTCTTCCAGCTCTGGAAAAAAAAGCCTTGCAGCAATCACACCCCACTAGGGCTGCAGTAAAACCATATCAGCATTGGTGGTTCAGTGGTAGAATTCTCGCCTGCCACGCGGGAGACCCGGGTCCGATTCCCGGCCAATGCAATTCCTGTTTTGTGTTGCTACTCTTCCAGCTCTGGGTAACAGCCTTGCATCAATCACACCCCACTAGGGCTGTAGTATAAGCATATCAGCATTGGTGGTTCAGTGGTAGAATTCTCGCTATTAGACAGAAGACCATGGTCGGATTCCCGTCCATTACAATTCCTGTTTTGTGTAGCTACTCTTCCAGCTCTGGGTAACAGCCTTGCAGTAATCACACCCCACTAGGGCTGCAATATAGGCATATCAGCATTGGTGGTTCAGTGGTAGAATTCTCGCCTGCCACGCGGGAGACCCGGGTCCCATTCCCGGCCAATGCAAGTGCTGTTTTGTGTTGCTACTCTTCCAGCTTTGGGTAACAGCCTTGCATCAATCACACCCCACTAGGGCTGAAGAATAAGCATATCAGCAATGGTGGTTCAGTGGTAGATTTCTCGCCTCCACCGTGAAGACCCTGGTCATATTCCCGTCCATTCCAATTCCTATTTTGTGTTGCTACTCTTCCAGCTCTGGGTAACTGCCTTGCAGCAATCACAACCCACTAGGGCTGCTGTATATGCATATCAGCATTGCTGGTTCAGGGGTAAAAATCTCACCTGCCACGCGGGAGACCTTGAGTCGATTCCTGGCTAATAGTAATGCAGTTTTGTGTGGCTCCTTTTTCAGCTCTGGTTGACGGCCTTTTAGCACTCACACAACACAAAGGCAAGGAAGAACTTGGGTCAGCATTGGTGGTTCAGTGGTAGAAACCTTGCCTGCCACGCGCGAGACCCGGGTCCGATTCCCGGCCAATGCTTTTCCTGTTTTGTGTTGCTACTCTTCCAGCTCTGGGTAACAGCCTTGCAGCAATCACAACCCCCTAGGGCTGCAGAACAAGCATATCAGCATTGGTGGTTCAGTGGTAGAATGCTCGACCGCCACGTGGGAGACCTAGAGTCGATTCCCGGCTAAAATGTGCGGTTTTGAGTGGCTCCTGTTTAAGCTCTGGTTGATGGCCTTTTAGCACTCACACAACATAAAGGGAAGGTACAACATGGGTCAGCATTGGTTGTTCAGTGGTAGAAGTCTTGCCTGCCACGCGGGAGACCCAGGTTCGTTTCCCCCCCAATGCACCTTCTGATTTTGGTTGTTACTCTTCCAGCACTGGGTAACAGCCTTGCAGCAATCACACCCCACTAGGGCTGCAGTAAAACCATATCAGCATTGGTGGTTCAGTGGTAGAATTCTCGCCTGCCACGCGGGAGACCCGGGGCCGATTCCCGGCCAATGCAATTCCTGTTTTGTGTTGCTACTCTTCCAGCTCTGGGTAACAGCCTTGCATCAATCACACCCCACTTGGGCTGTAGTATAAGCATATTAGCATTGTTGGTTCAGTGGTAGATTACTTGCCTGCCATACAGAAGACCATGGTCGGATTCCCGTCCATTACAATTCCTGTTTTGTGTAGCTACTCTTCCAGCTCTGGGTAACAGCCTTGCAGTAATCACACACCACTAGGGCTGCAATATAGGCATATCAGCATTGGTGGTTCAGTGGTAGAATTCTCGCCTGCCACGCGGGAGACCCGGGTCCGATTCCCGGCCAATGCAAGTGCTGTTTTGTGTTGCTACTCTTCCAGCTTTGGGTAACAGCCTTGCATCAATCACACCCCACTAGGGCTGAAGAATAAGCATATCAGCAATGGTGGTTCAGTGGTAGATTTCTCGCCTCCACCGTGAAAGACCCTGGTCATATTCCTGTCCATTCCAATTCCTATTTTGTGTTGCTACTCTTCCAGCTCTGGGTAACTGCCTTGCAGCAATCACAACCCACTAGGGCTGCTGTATCTGCATATCAGCATTGCTGGTTCAGGGGTAGAAATCTCAACTGCCACGCGGGAGACCTTGAGTCGATTCCTGGCTAATAGTAATGCAGTTTTGTGTGGCTCCTTTTTCAGCTCTGGTTGACGGCCTTTTAGCACTCACACAACACAAAGGCAAGGAAGAACTTGGGTCAGCATTGGTGGTTCAGTGGTAGAAACCTTGCCTGCCACGCGCGAGACCCGGGTCCAATTCCCAGCCAATGCTTTTCCTGTTTTGTGTTGCTACTCTTCCAGCTCTGGGTAACAGCCTTGCAGCAATCACACCCCACTAGGGCTGTAGCATAAGCATATCAGCATTGGTGGTTCAGTGGTAGAATACTCACCTCCCTCGCGGGAGACCCGGGTCCGGTTCCCGGTCAATGCAATTCATGTTTTGTGTTGCTACTCTTCCAGCTCTGGTTATCAGCCTTGCAGCAATCACACCCCACTAGGGCTGCAGTAAAAGCTTATCAGCATTGGTGGTTCAGTGGTAAATTTCTTGCCTGCCACACAGAAGACCCAGGTCCGATTCCCGGCCAATGCAAGTGCGGTTTTGTGTTGCTACTCTTCCAGCTTTGGGTAACAGCCTTGCATCAATCACACCCCACTAGGGCTGAAGAATAAGCATATCAGCAATGGTGGTTCAGTGGTAGATTTCTCGCCTCCACCGTGAAAGACCCTGGTCAGATTCCCGTCCATTCCAGTTCCTATTTTGTGTTGCTACTCTTCCAGCTCTGGGTAACTGCCTTGCAGCAATCACAACCCACTAGGGCTGCTGTATATGCATATCAGCATTGCTAGTTCAGGGGTAGAAATCTCACCTGCCACGCGGGAGACCTTGAGTCGATTCCTGGCTAATAGTAATGCAGTTTTGTGTGGCTCCTTTTTCAGCTCTGGTTGACGGCCGTTTAGCACTCACAAAACACAAAGGCAAGGAAGAACTTGGGTCAGCATTGGTGGTTCAGTGGTAGAAACCTTGCCTTCCACGCGCGAGACCCGGGTCCAATTCCCAGCCAATGCTTTTCCTATTTTGTGTTGCTACTCTTCCAGCTCTGGGTAACAGCCTTGCAGCAATCACACCCCACTAGGGCTGTAGCATAAGCATATCAGCATTGGTGGTTCAGTGGTAGAATACTCGCGGGAGACCCGGGTCCGATTCCCGGTCAATGCAATTCATGTTTTGTGTTGCTACTCTTCCAGCTCTGGTTATCAGCCTTGCAGCAATCACACCCCACTAGGGCTGCAGTAAAAGCTTATCAGCATTGGTGGTTCAGTGGTAGATTTCTTGCCTGCCACACAGAAGACCCTGGTCCGATTCCTGGCCAATGCATTTCCTGTTTTGTATTACTACTCTTCCAGCTCTGGGTTACAGCCTTGCATCAATCACACCCCACTAGGGCTGCAGGTAAAGCATGTCAGAATTGGTGGTTCAGTGGTAGAGTTCTCGCCTATCACACAGCAGACCTAGAGTCGATTCCCGGCTCAAACAAGTGCATTTTTTGTGGCTCCTTTTTCAGCTCTGGGTGGCAGCCTTTTAGCACTCACACAACACAAAGACAACTATCAACATGGGACAGCATTGGTGGTTCAGTGGTAGAATTCTCGCCTGCCACGCAGGAGACCCTTGTCCGATTCCTGGCCAAGGAAATTCCAAGGAAATTCCTCTTCAGCTCTGGGTAACAGCCTTGCAGCAATCACACCCCAATAGGGAGCCAGCATAAGCATATCAGCATTGTTGGTTCTGTGGTAGAATTCTCGCCTGCCACGCGGGAGACCAAGGTCTGATTCCCGCCCAATGCAAGTGTGGTTTTGTGTTGCTACTCTTCCAGCTCTGGAAAAACAGCCTTGCATCAATCACACCCCACTAGGGCTGCAGAATAACCATATCAGCGTTGGTGGTTCAGTGGTAGTTTTCTCGCCTACCACGCGGAAGACCCTGGTCCGATTCCCGTCCATTCCAATTTCTGTTTTGTGTTGCTACTCTTCCAGCTCTGGGTAACAGCTTTGCAGCAATCACACCCTACTAGGGCTGCAGTGTAAGCATATCAGCATTGGTGGTACACTTGTGAAATGCTCGCCTGATACGTGGGAGACCTGGGTTCCATTCCCAGCTAATTCAATTCCTATATTGTTTTGCTATCCTTCCAGCTCTGGTTGATGGCCTTTTAGCACTCAGACAACACAATGGCAAAGAACGAGATTGGTCAGCATCGGTGGTTCAGTGGTAGAATTCTTGCCTGCCACGCGGGAGACCTGGGTCAGATTCCCGGCCAATGCAATCCCTGTTTTGTGTTGCTACTCTTTCAGCTCTGGGTAACAGCCTTGCAACAATCACACCCCATTAGCGCTGCAGTATATGCATATCAGCATTGAGGGTTCAGTGGTAGAATTTCGCCTGCCACGCTGGAGACCTTGAGTCGATTTCCGGCTAATACATGTGTGGCTCCTGTTTCAGCTCTGGTTGACGGCCTTTTAGCAGTCACACAACACAAAGGCAGGTAAGAACATGGGTCAGCATTGGTGGTTCAGTGGTAGAATTCTCGCCTGCCACGCGGGAGACCTGGGTTCGATTCCCGGCCACTGCAACTGCTGTTTTGTGTTGCTACTCTTCCAGCTCTGGGTATCAGCCTTGCAGCAATAACACCCCACTAGGACAACTGTATAAGCATATCAGCATTGGTGGTTCAGTGGTAGTATTCTCACCTGCCACGCTGGAGACCCGGGTCTGATTCCTGGCCAATGCAATTTCTGTTTTTTGCTGCTACTCTTCCAGCTCTGGGTAACAGCCTTGCATCAATTACACCCCACTAGCCCTGCAGCATAAGCATATAAGCATTAGTGGTTCAGTGGTAGATCTCTTGCCTAACACACGGAAGCTCCTGGTCTGATTCCTGTCCATTGCATTTCCTGTTTTGTGTAGCTACTCTTCCAGCTCTGGGTAACAGCCTTGCAGCAATCACACCCCACAAGAACTGCAATCTTTTGATTGATCTTTTGATTAGATCCTGCAGTGGATCCTACTGAGAGTTGTCACACAGAATGGTGATGGAACATTTCTGCAACTCTCACTGACATCCAGGACCTTCTGAGCCATTGTCATTCATTCATTTTCTTGTCGGTTTTGTCCCTTTATTAATCCAGAGTCACAACAGCGGAATGGACTGCCAACTTATCCAGCAGGTTTTTACGCAGCGGATGCCCTTCCAGCCGCAACCCATCTCTGGGAAACATCCACACACACATTCACACACACACACTCATACACTATAGACAATTTAGCCTACCCAATTCACCTGTACCGCATGTCCATGTCTTTGCACTGTGAGGGAAACCGGAGCACCTGGAGAAAACCCATGCAAAGGCAGGGAGAACATGCAAACTCCACACAGAAACGCCAACTGAGCCGAGGTTCGAATCAGCGACCTAGCAATGTTCTTGCTGTGAGGTGACAGCACTACCTACTGCGCCACTGCCTCGCCGAGCCATTGTCAGTAATCCAAAATTCAAGAAGCAGGGTATGTGTGTGTGTGTCTGTGTACACATGATAAAGAGTACAGAATATGCCAAGCACTTTTTACTGCAGATTGTTACTTTAATGCTGTAGTGGAATTTCCCTGTAAAAAATATATAATTGTTTTTATGTTTATTAAAGATTATAATCACAAACTGCTGTATCTTAAATTATTATTAATATTTTCTATAAATTGTCAGTCTTCCTTTTGTACGTGTGCATGTGCATACACAGATGTTCTGTAGGTGAGACATCTGACATCTAAAAAACACAGATCTGCCAGATTTTTACTTGAACCGAGAAAGAGGGACTTTCAACTGACTGTATTGCTTTGTGTTGGTGTTTTTACTGAAGATGAAGTTGGTATTTATTTATCAGGATTTGTCAAATAAAAAAATCAGAAGTTTACACGAGTGCTGCACTTATTAATGTCAAATTTATTTTCATTAATTTGTGTCCTGATAGATAAGTAATAAATAAAACTGGCCGTTTGTGCCACACTATTAATATAATATTAAGTGTATTTAATATTCTAATTAAATGAAATAGAATAACAATGTTGTACGTGACTCTTAATAACCAAACAAAATCATTATAAAAAATATTTTTAAAGATCTACAGTGCAGAAATGGATCCAGAAGGGTTATTAGAACGTGGTATTGAAGTATTTACCCTGTATTTACAAATAATACAAAAATAAAACCAAGAAGACTGCATTGTAATTCAGTAGTATTAGATTATGAAATTATTAATAACTTATTAATTAAATTGTAGAACAGATATTAAAACCACCCAGTAGGTGGCAGCAGAGCACTGTCTTCATTCAAATGGAGAAACTGAACAAAACTTTAATGGATCAGTAAATAATAAATAATGAAATTGATTGCATCCATAGATGACACACCATGTAATATGAAAAAAATTAATAAAAAATTTTACTCATGCTGGAACATTTACATATAACAGATAATATATGTTTATATTCATAGCAGCGTCAAAGTAAAAATAAATCCATTATATGATGAAATAATCTGATTTAATAAGTAAAAAGGTTACAAACATATACTTCCCTTAATAAATAATAGCTTATCCCTGCTCTTAATAAAACTCAAAGCAGTGCAGTATTGAAAGTATTGACATTATGAAATTCACATAACTGTTAACATAATTAACATATAAAACACTCATCAAGAATGTCCACTTTTGTGCATTTTTGTGTTTATTAACAATAAAAACAATATTTAAGAAATTGTACATGCATTTCCTGTTTACTGACACCACGTAGTGGGCATTCACTCTATTGCGTTTCCACTAACCAATGAAATTACAGGTGGGCGTGGCTGAATATGCAGCCTTGCCCCACATTCATCCCCGCCCAGATCTGCGGGCTGCAGACAGGGGCTTCTCCGCGCCTGTGGAAGGCCTGCCCACCCGTCGCTAGAAGAGTCTGTTCAGACGCCGAAAACTACTCGAAAGGTCCCCCCTCAAAGCGGTTTGACCAGGTGAAGGAACACGCAAAGAGAGCCCCCGGTGGCATTTGTCCGCCAAGCGAGTGTGCCCTGTGGAATGTCAGGATTTTATTTGCCGGCCTGCCGCTGTTACTGACGGAACGAATGCAGACCGTGTGAATGGTCATCATTTTATCTGCCATTAAGTAAGCGAACGCTTCTGCTCAGATCAGAGGTAACTTTGTTTCAAGAACTGCAGTCTTTTGCAGACGTCTGTGGCGTTTTGGGCAGAGGGACGGTTCTAAACCAATCTGAACCAGAGGCAATTTCGCAGCCAGCCGTCGGTGGTTTCCCGTCTCAGGAATGTAAGGTGCCTGCAGTGGGAGGTTGTTCCGTTAGCGCTTCCGCTTTCGTCAGTGAAGTTCTTTTGCGGAACGTTTGTAGATCCCGTCGTGCTCTTCAAGCTATGTCGTTTGAGCACTGTGCTGATAGGCTGACGTAAGAAAACAGGACACGAAATATACAAGGCGAGAGTGCAAAGCACGGAGCTCTAGGCAAAGGCGGTCCGAACCGCAGCAAAGCAGGAGGTCGACATGTCCAAATAGACCAAATCAGAAACTAAGCAGAGAAAAACGGCATCTGTGGAGAAAGAAAACAGATAGAGGAAAAGAAAGAAAGAACAGGAGGATCCCCTCCCCCCATAGAGGGTCTGTTATCCCCAGATCGAGTGCGTCCAGTGGAATCCATGTGTTGGCAGCCCCAACTGATGACAAAACACAAAGCAAGCATCTGGAGGAAGCTCAAACTCTTCATGCGTTGCCACAGTTACTAGCGAGTGGTTTGCAAGCACAGGCACGTCTGCTGCAAGTACAGCGCCGTCAGGGAGTAGGGGGAGGCTGCAGACTTGGATCCAGACAGATCTACGGCCCAAGCAGTTTTACGGCCCAGGCAGTTTTACGCCCCTGTTGTTCCTGTTGTGTCCAGTAGAAGGAGGCAGTACAGTATTATTTTAAGCCTCCAGAACTTTATCACACCCAACCAAACGCGACACCATGAAGAGGTATCTATGTTAAATACGTGTTTAAAACATTAGCAAACATGAAACTTAAACCTTTTTTTTATTAGATTAAGGTCGATATGAGTATATGTCAACACAAACAAATTGGTGTAGTATAACAGCATGTGTTAGTTTGACTCAATTTTAGCTAACTATGTGCAGGCCAGCTACATGTTCTACATCAACAAAAGAGTAAAATAACATTAACCTACATAAGAAAGTGTGTTATGTAAGCTAATTTTATTTTACCTTTTTTATCTCAGCAAGGGAGTAATTATTATATATTTAATAATTATTTAAAGATATATATTTTCTTATAGATTAGACAATACACTTGCATGGTCTGGGTTGTCAGCCAAATCTACACTTCAACTACACTACATTATTCCTCCAAATTTGACTTTCTTAAATGTTGAAATAAATCTAAACAGATCTGAAAATTTAATTGATTTTATTTTAAATTTTAAAATTGCATTGCTTTCAATTACAATCAATATAATACAATCCTGTTCTAGTTTAAACAATTAAACTATGATATATCCATAAATGCATATAGAAACTCACAATTATAAATGGTCTACTCATTTTTGTTCATATAGCCTAGCTATACAGTACATTTTATATATTACTAATGAAGTTTGCATTGCACATGCAGTCATATTGTTTATCCCTTATTTTTTTCATCATATTTATTGTAACAATACCTCTGCATTCTTATCAAAGCACATCATTACTCCATATTACACTGTATTGTTTGGTTATCATTTTGGTATTTTCAAAATGCAAATTTATCTATAAACAATACAACAGATGCATATCTCTATATGAAAACGTATAGCTAGGCTACAATTAACCATTACAGTATCCAACAACATGTGTTTTAAATTTTTATTTTTTATTAAATGAATCTAAATTAATTTGCAATAGAGCTTTTGCAAATCTGGAATTATTTAGTGAGTGTATCAATTCTGCATATTTTATAGTGAGTTTATAACTCACTTTATGATACATTAATCTAGCGTTCATATTTAGCGTAATCTAATTAAAATTATATATACTTATTAACAGGACATTTAATAATCTGAGAGCGTTGACTTCAAATGTATTATGTGGTCATGTATCTTTCATCCCCCCCTACTGAATGCATTAGGAACAACAGGGGCGTAACGCTGTGGGGCGTAAAACTGCCTTGGTCGTAAAACTGCCTGGATCCATGTCTGCAGACGCCCCATATAGCCGTCAGGAGACAGGGGTTGCTGGCCCATTCCCCATGCTCGGTGGCTGGGCATCACCGCCCTGGAGTACGGCCGATAGAAAACGGCGGCTGCCATTTGCGCCGCCCGGCAACTCATACTTACCTGGCAGGGGAGATACCATGATCAAGAAGGTTGTTCACCCAGGGCGAGGCTTGGCCATTGCACTCTGGCCAAGCTGACCACTGTGAATTCCCCAAATGTGGGAATCTCGACTGCATAATTTCTGGTAGTGGGGGACTGCGTTCGCGCTTTCCCCTGAGCACAGTGGTTCAAGACAGAGTTCAGGCGGTAGCGTCGGACCCGGCTGGCGCGGCGCTTCCCTCTCTTCCTCGTCCATTGCCAAGCCTCTTTTGCTCCAGTAGAGCCGCGCGTGCCTGTGGAAGGCCTGCCCACCCGTCGCTAGAAGAGTCTGTTCTGACGCCGAAAACGACTCGAAAGGTCCCCCCTCAAAGCGGTTTGACCAGGTGAAGGAACACGCAAAGAGAGCCCCCGGTGGCTTTTGTCCGCCAAGCGAGTGTGCCCCGTGGAATGTCAGAATTTTATTTTTACCGGCCTGCCGCTGTTGCTGACAGAACGAATGCAGACCGTGTGAAAGGTCATCATTTTATCTGCCATTAAGTAAGCGAACGCTTCTGCTCGGATCAGAGGTAACTTTGTTTCAAGAACTGCAATCTTTTGCAGGCGTCTGTGGCGTTTTGGGCAGAGGGACGGTTCTAAACCAATCTGAACCAGAGGCAATTCCGCAGCCAGCCGTCGGTGGTTTCCCGTCCCAGGAATGTAAGGTGCTTGCGGCGGGAGGTTGTTTCGTTAGCGCTTCCGCTTTCGTCAGTGAAGTTCTTTTGCGAAACGTTTGTAGATCCCGTCGTCTTCTTCAAGCTATGTCGTTTGAGCACTGTGCTGATAGGCTGACGTAAGAAAACAGGACACAAAATATACAAGGCAAGAGTGCAAAGCACGGAGCTCTAGGCAAAGGCGATCCGAACCGCAGCAAAGCAGGAGGTCGACATGTCCAAATAGACCAAATCAGAAACTAAGCAGAGAAAAACAGCATCTGTAGAGAAAGAAAACAGATGGAGGAAAAGAAAGAAAGAACAGGAGGATCCCCTCCCCTCATAGAGGGTCTGTTATCCCCAGATCGAGTGCGTCCAGTGGAATCCATGTGTTGGCAGCCCAACTGATGACAAAACACAAAGCAAGCATCTGGAGGAAGCTCAAACTCTTCATGCGATGCCACAGTTACTAGCGAGTGGTTTGCAAGCACAGGCACGTCTGCTGCAAGTACAGCGCCATCAGGAGACAGGGGTTGCTGGCCCATTCCCCATGCTCGGTGGCTGGGCATCACCGTCCTGGAGTACGGCCGATAGAAAACGACGGCTGACGGCTGAATTTTTTGAAAAATAACAAAAATGAAATATTTTTGAAAAATCACAAAAAATGAAAAAAATTTTGAAAAATCAACAAAAATGAATTTTTTTTGAAAAATAACAAAAAATGAAAATTTTTTGAAAAATAACAAAAAATCGAAATTTTTTGAAAAATAACAAAAAATGAAATTTTTTGAAAAATAACAAAAAATGCAAATTTTTTGAAAAATAACAAAAAATGCATTTTTTTTGAAAAATAACAAATAATGCAAATTTTTTGAAAAATAACAAATAATGCAAATTTTTTGAAAAATAACAAATAATGCAAATTTTTTGAAAAATAACAAAAAATGAAAAATTTTTGAAAAATAACAAAAATGCAAATTTTAAAAAAAAAATGAACATTTTTGGAAAAATCAACAAAAATGAAATTTTTTTGAAAAATAACAAAAAATCGAAATTTTTTGAAAAATAACAAAAAATGAATTTTTTTTGAAAAATAACAAAAAAATGCACATTTTTTGAAAAATAACAAAAAATGAAAATTTTTTGAAACACAAACATAACTTTGTTTCAAGAACTGCAATCTTTTGCAGGCGTCTGTGGCGTTTTGGGCAGAGGGACGGTTCTAAACCAATCTGAACCAGAGGCAATTCCGCAGCCAGCCGTCGGTGGTTTCCCGTCCCAGGAATGTAAGGTGCTTGCGGCGGGAGGTTGTTTCGTTAGCGCTTCCGCTTTTGTCAGTGAAGTTCATTTGCGAAACGTTTGTAGATCCCGTCGTCTTCTTTAACGCTATGTCGTTTGAGCACTGTGCTGATAGGCTGACGTAAGAAAACAGGACACAAAATATACAAGGCAAGAGTGCAAAGCACGGAGCTCTAGGCAAAGGCGGTCCGAACCGCAGCAAAGCAGGAGGTCGACATGTCCAAATAGACCAAATCAGAAACTAAGCAGAGAAAAACAGCATCTGTAGAGAAAGAAAACAGATGGAGGAAAAGAAAGAAAGAACAGGAGGATCCCCTCCCCTCATAGAGGGTCTGTTATCCCCAGATCGAGTGCGTCCAGTGGAATCCATGTGTTGGCAGCCCAACTGATGACAAAACACAAAGCAAGCATCTGGAGGAAGCTCAAACTCTTCATGCGATGCCACAGTTACTAGCGAGTGGTTTGCAAGCACAGGCACGTCTGCTGCAAGTACAGCGCCATCAGGAGACAGGGGTTGCTGGCCCATTCCCCATGCTCGGTGGCTGGGCATCACCGTCCTGGAGTACGGCCGATAGAAAACGACGGCTGACGGCTGAATTTTTTTGAAAAATAACAAAAATGAAATATTTTTGAAAAATCAACAAAAATGAAATTTTTTTGAAAAATAACAAAAAATGAAAATTTTTTGAAAAATAACAAAAAATCGAAATTTTTTGAAAAATAACAAAAAATGAATTTTTTTTGAAAAATAACAAAAAAATGCACATTTTTTGAAAAATAACAAAAAATGAAAATTTTTTGAAACACAAACATAACTTTGTTTCAAGAACTGCAATCTTTTGCAGGCGTCTGTGGCGTTTTGGGCAGAGGGACGGTTCTAAACCAATCTGAACCAGAGGCAATTCCGCAGCCAGCCGTCGGTGGTTTCCCGTCCCAGGAATGTAAGGTGCTTGCGGCGGGAGGTTGTTTCGTTAGCGCTTCCGCTTTCGTCAGTGAAGTTCTTTTGCGAAACGTTTGTAGATCCCGTCGTGTTCTTCAAGCTATGTCGTTTGAGCACTGTGCTGATAGGCTGACGTAAGAAAACAGGACACAAAATATACAAGGCAAGAGTGCAAAGCACGGAGCTCTAGGCAAAGGCGGTCCGAACCGCAGCAAAGCAGGAGGTCGACATGTCCAAATAGACCAAATCAGAAACTAAGCAGAGAAAAACAGCATCTGTAGAGAAAGAAAACAGATGGAGGAAAAGAAAGAAAGAACAGGAGGATCCCCTCCCCTCATAGAGGGTCTGTTATCCCCAGATCGAGTGCGTCCAGTGGAATCCATGTGTTGGCAGCCCAACTGATGACAAAACACAAAGCAAGCATCTGGAGGAAGCTCAAACTCTTCATGCGATGCCACAGTTACTGGCGAGTGGTTTGCAAGCACAGGCACGTCTGTTGCAAGTACAGCGCCATCAGGAGACAGGGGTTGCTGGCCCATTCCCCATGCTCGGTGGCTGGGCATCACCGTCCTAGAGTACGGCCGATAGAAAACGACGGCTGACGGCTGAATTTTTTGAAAAATAACAAAAATGAAATATTTTTGAAAAATCACAAAAAATGAAAAAATTTTTGAAAAATCAACAAAAATGAAATTTTTTTGAAAAATAACAAAAAATGAAAATTTTTTGAAAAATAACAAAAAAACTAATTTTTTTGAAAAATAACAAAAAATGAAATTTTTTTGAAAAATAACAAAAAAATGCAAATTTTTAGAAAAATAACAAAAAATGCAATTTTTTTGAAAAATAACAAATAATGCAAATTTTTTGAAAAATAACAAATAATGCAAATTTTTTGAAAAATAACAAATAATGCAAATTTTTTGAAAAATAACAAAAAATGAAAATTTTTTGAAAAATAACAAATAATGCAAATTTTTTGAAAAATAACAAAAATGCATATTTAAAAAAAATGAACATTTTTGGAAAAATCAACAAAAATGAAATTTTTTTGAAAAATAACAAAAAATCGAATTTTTTTGAAAAATAAAAAATGAATTTTTTTTGAAAAATAACAAAAAAAATGCACATTTTTTGAAAAATAACAAATAATGCAAATTTTTCGAAAAATAACAAATAATGCAATTTTTTTGAAAAATAACAATGCAAATTTTTTGAAAAAATACAAACAATGCAAATTTTTTGAAAAATAACAAAAAATGAAATTTTTTGAAAAATAACAAACAATGCAAATTTTTTGAAAAATAACAAAAAATGAATTTTTTTGAAAAATAACAAATGATGCAAATTTTTTGAAAAATAACAAAAAATGCAAATTTTTAAAAAAATCATAAAAAATGAACTTCTTTTGAAAAATAACAAAAAAATAGATTTTTTTTAAAAAATCACAAAAAATGAAATTGTTTTGAAAAATCACAAAAATTTTTTTTTTGAAAAATAACAATGAATTTTTTTTAAAATAACAATAAAAGAATTTTTTTTGAAAAATAACAAAAAATGCTATTTTTTTAAAAAATAACAAAAAATGCAATTTTTTGAAAAATAACAAATAATGCTATTTTTTTTAAAAATCACAAAAAATGAAATTTTTTTGAAAAATCACAAAAAAGAAAATTTTTTGAAAAATAACAAAAAATGAAAATTTTTTGAAAAATAACAAAAAATCGAAATTTTTTGAAAAATAACAAAAAATGAAATTTTTTGAAAAATAACAAAAAAATGCAAATTTTTTGAAAAATAACAAAAAATGCATTTTTTTTGAAAAATAACAAAAACTGAACATTTTTTGAAAAATAACAAATAATCACAAAAAATGAAAATTTTTTGAAAAATAACAAAAAATGAAAATTTTTTGAAAAATCACCAAAAATGAAAATTTTTTGACAAATCACAAAAAATGAATTTTTTTTGAAAAATCACCAAAAATAAATATTTTTTGAACAATCGCAAAAAATCACAAAAAATGAAATTTTTTGGAAAAATCACAAAAAATGAAATTGTTTTGAAATCACAAAAAATGAATTTTTTTTGAAAAATCGCAAAACATCACAAAATATGAGAATTTTTTGAATAATCACTAAAAATGAAAATTTTTTTGAAAAATCACCAAAAATGAACATTTTTTGAAAAATCACCAAAAATAAATATATTTTTTTTAAAATTACAAAAAATGAAAATTTTTTGAAAAATTGCAAAAAATCACAAAAATGAAATGTTTTGAAAAATAACAAAAAAGGAATTTTTTTTGAAAAATAACAAATAATGCAAATTTTTTGAAAAATCACCAAAAATGAAATTTTTTTGAAAAATAACAAAAAATCGATTTTTTTTTAAAATAACAAAAAATGCAATTTTTTTGAAAAATAACAAATAATGCAAATTTTTTGAAAAATAACAAATAATGCAAATTTTTTGAAAAATAACAAATAATGCAATTTTTTTTAAAAATAACAAAAATGCAAATTTTTTGAATAATAACCAAAAATGAGATTTTTTTGAAAAATGACAAAAAATCGAATTTTTTTTTAAAAATCACAAAAAATGAATTTTTTTTTGAAAAATCACAAAAAAAAGAAATTTTTTTGAAAAATAACACAAAATGAAATTTTTTAAAAAATTAACAAAAAATGAAAATTTTTGGGAAAATAACAAAAAATGTAATTTTTTTGAAAAATCACAAAAAATGATCATTTTTTGAAAATTCACAAAAAATAAACATTTTTGGAAAAATCACAAAAAATGAAAATTTTCTGAAAAATAACAAAAAATGAACATTTTTGAAAAATCACAAAAAAATCACAAAAAATGAAAATTTTTTGAAAAATAACAAAAAATGTAAATTTTTTGAAAAATCACCAAAAATGAAAATTTTTTGAAAAATAACAAAAAAACGAATTTTTTTGAAAAATAACAAAAAATGAAATTTTTTTGAAAAATAACAAAAAAATGCAAATTTTTAGAAAAATAACAAAAAATGCAATTTTTTTGAAAAATAACAAATAATGCAAATTTTTTGAAAAATAACAAATAATGCAAATTTTTTGAAAAATAACAAAAAATGAAAATTTTTTGAAAAATAACAAATAATGCAAATTTTTTGAAAAATAACAAAAATGCATATTTAAAAAAAATGAACATTTTTGGAAAAATCAACAAAAATGAAATTTTTTTGAAAAATAACAAAAAATCGAAATATTTTGAAAAATAACAAAAAATGAAATTTCTTTGAAAAATAACAAAAAAAATGCACATTTTTTGAAAAATAACAAATAATGCAAATTTTTCGAAAAATAACAAATAATGCAATTTTTTTGAAAAATAACAAATGATGCAAATTTTTTGAAAAAATACAAACAATGCAAATTTTTTGAAAAATAACAAAAAATGAATTTTTTTGAAAAATAACAAACAATGCAAATTTTTTGAAAAATAACAAAAAATGATTTTTTTTGAAAAATAACAAATGATGCAAATTTTTTGAAAAATAACAAAAAATGCAAATTTTTTAAAAAATCATAAAAAATGAACTTCTTTTGAAAAATAACAAAAAAATCGATTTTTTTTAAAAAATCACAAAAAATGAAATTGTTTTGAAAAATCACAAAAAAAAAATTTTTTGAAAAATAACAATGAATTTTTTTTAAAATAACAATAAAAGAATTTTTTTTGAAAAATAACAAAAAATGCTATTTTTTTAAAAAATAACAAAAAATGCAATTTTTTTGAAAAATAACAAATAATGCTATTTTTTTTAAAAATCACAAAAAATGAAATTTTTTTGAAAAATCACAAAAAAAGAAAATTTTTTGAAAAATAACAAAAAATGAAAATTTTTTGAAAAATAACAAAAAATCGAAATTTTTTGAAAAATAACAAAAAATGAATTTTTTTGAAAAATAAAAAAATGCAAATTTTTTGAAAAATAACAAAAAATGCATTTTTTTTTGAAAAATAACAAAAACTGAACATTTTTTGAAAAATAACAAATAATCACAAAAAATGAAAATTTTTTGAAAAATAACAAAAAATGAAAATTTTTTGAAAAATCACCAAAAATGAAAATTTTTTGACAAATCACAAAAAATGAATTTTTTTTTGAAAAATCACCAAAAATAAATATTTTTTGAACAATCGCAAAAAATCACAAAAAATGAAATTTTTTGGAAAAATCACAAAAAATGAAATTGTTTTGAAATCACAAAAAATGAATTTTTTTTGAAAAATCGCAAAACATCACAAAATATGAGAATTTTTTGAATAATCACTAAAAATGAAAATTTTTTTGAAAAATCACCAAAAATGAACATTTTTTGAAAAATCACCAAAAATAAATATATTTTTTTAAAAATTACAAAAAATGAAAATTTTTTGAAAAATTGCAAAAAATCACAAAAATGAAATGTTTTGAAAAATAACAAAAAATGAATTTTTTTTGAAAAATAACAAATAATGCAAATTTTTTGAAAAATCACCAAAAATGAAATTTTTTTGAAAAATAACAAAAAATCGATTTTTTTTTTAAAATAACAAAAAATGCAATTTTTTTGAAAAATAACAAATAATGCAATTTTTTTGAAAAATAACAAATAATGCAAATTTTTTGAAAAATAACAAAAATGGCATTTTTTTGAAAAATAACCAAAAATGAGATTTTTTTGAAAAATGACAAAAAATCGAATTTTTTTTTTAAAAATCACAAAAAATGAATTTTTTTTTGAAAAATCACAAAAAAAAAATTTTTTTGAAAAATAACACAAAATGAAATTTTTTAAAAAATTAACAAAAAATGAAAATTTTTGGGAAAATAACAAAAAATGTAATTTTTTTGAAAAATCACAAAAAATGATCATTTTTTGAAAATTCACAAAAAATAAACATTTTTGGAAAAATCACAAAAAATGAAAATTTTCTGAAAAATAACAAAAAATGAACATTTTTGAAAAATCACAAAAAAATCACAAAAAATGAAAATTTTTTGAAAAATAACAAAAAATGTAAATTTTTTGAAAAATCACCAAAAATGAAAATTTTTTGAAAAATAACAAAAAAACGAATTTTTTTGAAAAATAACAAAAAATGAAATTTTTTTGAAAAATAACAAAAAAATGCAAATTTTTAGAAAAATAACAAAAAATGCAATTTTTTTGAAAAATAACAAATAATGCAAATTTTTTGAAAAATAACAAATAATGCAAATTTTTTGAAAAATAACAAATAATGCAAATTTTTTGAAAAATAACAAAAAATGAAAATTTTTTGAAAAATAACAAATAATGCAAATTTTTTGAAAAATAACAAAAATGCATATTTAAAAAAAAATGAACATTTTTGGAAAAATCAACAAAAATGAAATTTTTTTGAAAAATAACAAAAAATCGAAATTTTTTGAAAAATAACAAAAAATGAAATTTTTTTGAAAAATAACAAAAAAAATGCACATTTTTTGAAAAATAACAAATAATGCAAATTTTTCGAAAAATAACAAATAATGCAATTTTTTTGAAAAATAACAAATAATGCAAATTTTTTGAAAAAATACAAACAATGCAAATTTTTTGAAAAATAACAAAAAATGAAATTTTTTGAAAAATAACAAACAATGCAAATTTTTTGAAAAATAACAAAAAATGAATTTTTTTGAAAAATAACAAATGATGCAAATTTTTTGAAAAATAACAAAAAATGCAAATTTTTAAAAAAATCATAAAAAATGAACTTCTTTTGAAAAATAACAAAAAAATCGATTTTTTTAAAAAATCACAAAAAATGAAATTGTTTTGAAAAATCACAAAAAAATTTTTTTTTGAAAAATAACTGAATTTTTTTTAAAATAACAATAAAAGAATTTTTTTTGAAAAATAACAAAAAATGCTATTTTTTTAAAAAATAACAAAAAATGCAATTTTTTTGAAAAATAACAAATAATGCTATTTTTTTTAAAAATCACAAAAAATGAAATTTTTTTGAAAAATCACAAAAAAAGAAAATTTTTTGAAAAATAACAAAAAATGAAAATTTTTTGAAAAATAACAAAAAATCGAAATTTTTTGAAAAATAACAAAAAATGAAATTTTTTGAAAAATAACAAAAAAATGCAAATTTTTTGAAAAATAACAAAAAATGCATTTTTTTTGAAAAATAACAAAAACTGAACATTTTTTGAAAAATAACAAATAATCACAAAAAATGAAAATTTTTTGAAAAATAACAAAAAATGAAAATTTTTTGAAAAATCACCAAAAATGAAAATTTTTTGACAAATCACAAAAAATGAATTTTTTTTGAAAAATCACAAAAAAAGATTTTTTTTTGAAAAATCACCAAAAATAAATATTTTTTGAACAATCGCAAAAAATCACAAAAAATGAAATTTTTTGGAAAAATCACAAAAAATGAAATTGTTTTGAAATCACAAAAAATGAATTTTTTTTGAAAAATCGCAAAACATCACAAAATATGAGAATTTTTTGAATAATCACTAAAAATGAAATTTTTTTGGAAAAATCACCAAAAATGAACATTTTTTGAAAAATCACCAAAAATAAATATATTTTTTTAAAAATTACAAAAAATGAAAATTTTTTGAAAAATTGCAAAAAATCACAAAAATGAAATGTTTTGAAAAATAACAAAAAATGAATTTTTTTTGAAAAATAACAAATAATGCAAATTTTTTGAAAAATCACCAAAAATGAAATTTTTTTGAAAAATAACAAAAAATCGATTTTTTTTTTAAAATAACAAAAAATGCAATTTTTTTGAAAAATAACAAATAATGCAAATTTTTTGAAAAATAACAAATAATGCAAATTTTTTGAAAAATAACAAAAAATGCATTTTTTTGAAAAATAACAAATAATGCAATTTTTTTAAAAAATAACAAAAATGCAAATTTTTTGAATAATAACCAAAAATGAGATTTTTTTGAAAAATGACAAAAAATCGAATTTTTTTTTAAAAATCACAAAAAATGAATTTTTTTTTGAAAAATCACAAAAAAAAGAAATTTTTTTGAAAAATAACACAAAATGAAATTTTTTAAAAAATTAACAAAAAATGAAAATTTTTGGGAAAATAACAAAAAATGTAATTTTTTTGAAAAATCACAAAAAATGATCATTTTTTGAAAATTCACAAAAAATAAACATTTTTGGAAAAATCACAAAAAATGAACATTTTCTGAAAAATAACAAAAAATGAACATTTTTGAAAAATCACAAAAAATCACAAAAAATGAAAATTTTTTGAAAAATAACAAAAAATGAAAATTTTTTGAAAAATCACCAAAAATGAAAATTTTTTGACAAATCGCAAAAAATAAATTTTTTTAGAAAAATCACCAAAAAAAATTTTTTTTTTTGAAAAATCACCAAAAATAAATATTTTTTGAACAATCGCAAAAAATCACAAAAAATGAAATTTTTTGGAAAAATCACAAAAAATGAAATTGTTTTGAAATCACAAAAAATGAATTTTTTTTGAAAAATCGCAAAACATCACAAAATATGAGAATTTTTTGAATAATCACTAAAAATGAAAAATTTTTTGAAAAATCACCAAAAATGAACATTTTTTGAAAAATCACCAAAAATAAATATATTTTTTGAAAAATTACAAAAAATGAACATTTTTTGAAAAATTGCAAAAAATCACAAAAATGAATTTTTTTTGAAGAATCACAAAAACTGAAAATTAAAAAAAACGCAAAAAATGACTTTTTTTTTGAAAAATCACAAAAAATGAAATTTTTTTGAAAAATCACAAAAAAATTAAAAATTTTTGAAAAATAACAAAAAATGAAAAATTTTAGGAAAATGACAAAATATCACAAAATATGAAAAATTTTTGAAAAATCACAAAAAATGACAATTTTTTTAAAAATCGCAAAAAATGAAAATTTTTTGAAAAATCGCAAAAAATCTAAAATTTTTTTAAAAATAACTAAAAATCTTGAAAAATCACAAGATCACAAAAAATTAAAATTTTTTGAAAAATCACAAAAATCACAAAAATCTATTTTTTTTTGAAAAATCACAAAAAATTAAATTTTTATGAAAAATCGCAAAAAATAAAAAATTTTCAAAAATTTTCATTTTTTTGCGATTTTTCAAAAAATTTTAATTTTTTGCGATTTTTCCAAAAATGTTCATTTTTGCGATTTTTCAAAAAAATTATTTTTTTGCGATTTTTCAAAAAAATTTAATTTTTTGTGATTTATCAAAAAATTTTCATTGTTTGTGATATTTTGCGATTTTTCAAAAAAATGTCATTTTGTGCGATTTTTTGCGATTTTTCAAAAATTTTCATTTTTTGTGATTTTTCAAAAAAAATTCATTTTTGTGATTTTTCAAAAAAATGTCATTTTGTGTAATTTTTTGCGATTTTTCAAAATTTTTCATTTTTTGCGATTTTTCAAATAAATTTTATTTTTTGTGATTTTTCAAAAAAAATTCATTTTTTGTGATTTTTCAAAAAAATGTCATTTTGTGTGATTTTTTGCGATTTTTCAAAAAATTTTAATTTTTTGCGATTTTTCAAAAAATTCTTTTTTGTGATTTTTCTAAACATTTTTTATTTTTTGTGATTTTTCCAAAAAATTTCATTTTTTGTGATTTTTCGTTTTTTCAAAAAATTTCGATTTTGTGTTATTTTTCAAAAATTTTTAATTTTTTGCTATTTTTCCAAAAATTTTCATTTTTTTGCGATTTTTCAAAAAATTGCAATTTTTTATTTTTCAAAAAATTGTGATTTTTTGTTATTTTTCAAAAAATTTTTATTTTTTGTGATTTTTCAAAAAATTTAGTTTTTTTGTTAGTTTTTCCAAAAATATTCATTTTTTGAGATTTTTCAAAAATTTCGATTTTGTGTTCATTTTCAAAAAATTGCGATTTTTTATTTTATAAAAAATGTTCATTTTTTGCGATTTTTCAAAAAATGTTCATTTTAAATGATTTTTCAAAAAAAAATTTTTTTTTGCGATTTTTCAAAAGAAATTCATTTTTTTTGAGATTTCTGCGATTTTTCAAAATTTTTTTATTTTTTGTGATTTTTCAAAAGGTTTTCATTTTTTGTGATTTTTCAAAAAAATTCATTTTATGTGATTTTTCAAATAAATTTCATTTTTTGTGATTTTTCAAATATATTTCATTTTTTTGTGATTTTTGCGATTTTTCAAAAAATTTTCATTTTTTACGATTTTTAAAAAAAATTCATTTTTTGTGATTTTTCAAAAATTTTTCATTTTTTGTGATTTTTCAAATAAAATTCATTTTTTGTGATTTTTGCGATTTTTCAAAAAATTTTCATTTTTTACGATTTTTCAAATTAATTTCATTTTTTGTGATTTTTCAAAATATTTTCATTTTTTTGTGATTTTTCAAAAAAATTTCATTTTTTGTGATTTTTCATTTTTTGTGATTTTTAAAAAGATTTTCATTTTTTACGATTTTTTAAAAATTTTTCATTTTTTGTGATTTTTCAAAAAATTTTCATTTTTATGATTTTTCAAAACAATTTCATTTTTGTGATTTCTGCGATTTTTCAAAAAAATTTCATTTTTTGTGAGTTTTCAAATAATTTTCATTTTTTGTGATTTTTCGAATAAATTTCATTTTTTATGATTTCTGCGATTTTTCAAAAAATTTTCATTTTTTGTGATTTTTCAAAAACTGTTCATTTTTTGCGATTTTTCATAAAATTGTCATTTTTGTGATTTTTTTAGATTTTTTTTGCGATTTTTCCAAAAATTTTCATTTTTTGCAATTTTTCAAAAAATTTTCATTTTTTGCGATTTTTCAAAAAAATTTCTTTTTTTTGTGATTTTTCAAAAAAAACATTTTTTTGTGATTTCTGCGATTTTTCAAAAAATTTTCATTTTTTTGTGATTTTTTAAAAGGTTTTCATTTTTTGTGATTTTTCAAAAAAATTCATTTTATGTGATTTTTCATATAAATTTCATTTTTTGTGATTTTTCAAATAAATTTCATTTTTTGTGATTTTTGCGATTTTTCGAAAAATTTTCATTTTTTACGATTTTTCGAAAAATTTTCATTTTTTGTGATTTTTCTAAAGGTTTTCATTTTTTGTGATTTTTCAAAAAAATTCATTTTTTGTGATTTTTCAAAAAATGTTTATTTTTTGTGATTTTTCAAAAATTTTTCATTTTTGTGATTTTTCAAATAATTTTCATTTTTTTGTGTTTTTTCGAATAAATTTCATTTTTTGTGATTTCTGCGATTTTTCAAAAAATTGTCATTTTTTGTGATTTTTCAAATAAATTTCATTTTTTGTGATTTCTGCGATTTTTCAAAAAATTTTCATTTTTTGTGATTTTTTGCGATTTTTAAAAATTTTTTCATTTTTTGCGATTTTTCAAAAAAAATCATTTTATGTGATTTTTCAAATAAATTTCATTTTTTGTGATTTTTCAAAATATTTTCATTTTTTGTGATTTTTCAAAAAAATTTCATTTTTTGTGATTTTTCATTTTTTGTGATTTTTCAAAAGATTTTCATTTTTTGCGATTTTTTAAAAAATTTTCATTTTTTGTGATTTTTCAAAAATTTTTCATTTTTTGTGATTTTTCAAAAAAATTTCATTTTTTATGATTTCTGCGATTTTTCAAAAAATTGTCATTTTTTGTGATTTTTCAAATAAATTTCATTTTTTGTGATTTCTGCGATTTTTCAAAAAATTTTAATTTTTTGTGATTTTTTGCGATTTTTAAAATTTTTTTCATTTTTTGCGATTTTTCAAAAAATTTTCATTTTTGGTGATTTTTCAAAAAATTTTCATGTTTTGTTATTTTTCAAAATAATTTCATTTTTTGCGATTTTTCAAAAAAATTTCATTTTTTGCGAGTTTTCAAAAAAATTTCATTTTTTGTGATTTTTCAAAAATGTTTCTGTTTTTGCGATTTTTCAAAAAAATTTCATTTTTGTGATTTTTTGTGAATTTTTTATATTTTTTGCGATTTTTCAAAAACTTCATTTTTGCGATTTTTCATAAAATTGTCATTTTTGTGATTTTTTTAGATTATTTTGCGATTTTTCCAAAAATTTTCATTTTTTGCGATTTTTCAAAAAATGTTCATTTTTTGCGATTTTTCAAAAAAATTTCATTTTTTCTGATTTTTCAAAAAAAACATTTTTTGTGATTTTTTGCGATTTTTCAAAAAATTTTCATTTTTTGTGATTTTTCAAAAATTTTTCATTTTTTTATTTTTCAAAAAATGTTCCTTTTTTGTGATTTTTCAAATAAATTTCATCTATTGTGATTTTTCAAATAAATTTCATTTTTTGTGATTTTTGCGATTTTTTAAAAAATTTTCATTTTTTACGATTTGTCGAAAAATTTTCATTTTTTGTGATTTTTCAAAAGGTTTTCATTTTTTGTGATTTTTCAAAAAAATTCATTTTTTGTGATTTTTCAAAAAATGTTTATTTTTTGTGATTTTTCAAAAAAAATCATTTTTTGTGATTTTTCAAAATATTTTCATTTTTTGTGATTTTTCAAAAAAATTTCATTTTTTGTGATTTTTCATTTTTTGTGATTTTTCAAAAGATTTTCATTTTTTGCGATTTTTTAAAAAAATTTCATTTTTTGTGATTTTTCAAAAATTTTTCATTTTTTGTGATTTTTCAAAAAAATTTCATTTTTTGTGATTTCTGCGATTTTTCAAAAAATTGTCATTTTTTGTGAGTTTTCAAATAATTTTCATTTTTTGTGATTTTTCGAATAAATTTCATTTTTTATGATTTCTGCGATTTTTCAAAAAATTTTCATTTTTTGTGATTTTTTGCGATTTTAAAAAATTTTTTCATTTTTTGCGATTTTTCAAAAAAACTTCATTTTTTGTGATTTTTCAAAAAAATTTTCATTTTTGGTGATTTTTCAAAAAATTTTCATTTTTTGTTATTTTTCAAAATAATTTCATTTTTTACTATTTTTCAAAAAAATTTCATTTTTTGTGATTTTTCAAAAAAATTTAATTTTTTTTGTTTTTTTAAAAAGTGTTCATTTTTTGCGATTTTTCAAAAAAATTTCATTTTTTGCGATTTTTCAAAAATGTTTCTGTTTTTGCGATTTTTCAAAAAAATTTCATTTTTGTGATTTTTTGTGAATTTTTTATATTTTTTGCGATTTTTCAAAAACTGTTCATTTTTGCGATTTTTCATAAAATTGTCATTTTTGTGATTTTTTAGATTATTTTGCGATTTTTCCAAAAATTTTCATTTTTTGCGATTTTTCAAAAAATGTTCATTTTTTGCGATTTTTCAAAAAAAATTCATTTTTTCTGATTTTTCAAAAAAAACATTTTTTGTGATTTTTTGCGATTTTTCAAAAAAATTTCATTTTTTGTGATTTTTCAAAAATTTTTCATTTTTTTATTTTTCAAAAAATGTTCCTTTTTTGTGATTTTTCAAAATATTTTCGTTTTTTTGTTATTTTTAAAAAATGTAGATTTTTTGTTATTTTTCAAAATATTTCAATTTTTTGTTATTTTTCAAAATAATTTCATTTTTTGCAATTTTTCAAAAAATGTTCATTTTTTGCGATTTTTCAAAAATTTTTAATTTTTTGTGATTTTCAAAAATTTTTCATTTTTTGTTATTTTTCAAAAAAATTTTCATTTTTTGCGATTTTTCAAAAAAATTTCATTTTTTTGTGATTTTTCAAAAAAAAATTTTTGTGATTTTTTGTGATTTTTCAAAAAATGTTCATTTTTTGCGATTTTTCAAAAAATGTTCATTTTTTGCGATTTTTCAAAAAAAATTCATTTTTTTGTGATTTTTCAAAATATTTTCGTTTTTTTGTTATTTTTCAAAAAATTTCGATTTTTTGTTATTTTTCAAAATATTTCATTTTTTGTGACTTTTTGCGATTTTTCAAAATATTTTTGTTTTTTGTTATTTTTCAAAAAATTTCGATTTTTTGTTATTTTTCAAAAAATTTCATTTTTTTGTGACTTTTTGCGATTTTTCAAAATATTTTCGTTTTTTGTTATTTTTCAAAAAATTTCGATTTTTTGTTATTTTTCAAAATATTTCGATTTTTTGTTATTTTTCAAAAAAAATTCATTTTTTGCGATTTTTCAAAAAATTGTCATTTTTGTGATTTTTTTAGATTTTTCATTTTTTGTGACTTTTTGCGATTTTTCAAAATATTTTCGTTTTTTGCGATTTTTCAAAAAAAAATCATTTTTTGTGATTTTTTGTGATTTTTCAAAAAATTTTCAATTTTTGTTATTTTTTCAAAAAATTTTCATTTTTTGTGATTTTTCATAAAATTTTTTATTTTTGGTGATTTTTCAAAAAATTTTCATTTTTTGTTATTTTTCAAAAAATTTCCATTTTTTGTTATTTAAAAAAAAAAATTCGATTTTTTTTATTTTTCTAAAATTTTTCATTTTTTGTTCTTTTTCAAAAAATTCAGCTGTCAGCCGCCGTTTTCTATCGGCCGTACTCCAGGACGGTGATGCCCAGCCACCGAGCATGGGGAATGGGCCAGCAACCCCTGTCTCCTGACGGCGCTGTACTTGCAGCAGACGTGCCTGTGCTTGCAAACCACTTGCTAGTAACTGTGGCAACGCATGAAGAGTTTGAGCTTCCTCCAGATGCTTGCTTTGTGTTTTGTCATCAGTTGGGGCTGCCAACACATGGATTCCACTGGACGCACTCGATCTGGGCATAACAGACCCTCTATGGGGGGAGGGGAGGGGATCCTCCTGTTCTTTCTTTCTTTTCCTCCATCTGTTTTCTTTCTCTACAGATGCCGTTTTTCTCTGCTTAGTTTCTGATTTGGTCTATTTGGACATGTCGATCTCCTGCTTTGCTGCGGTTCGGACCGCCTTTGCCTAGAGCTCCGTGCTTTGCACTCTTGCCTTGTATATTTTGTGTCCTGTTTTCTTACGTCAGCCTATCAGCACAGTGCTCAAACGACATAGCTTGAAGAAGACGACGGGATCTACAAACGTTCCGCAAAAGAACTTCACTGACGAAAGCGGAAGCGCTAACGAAACAACCTTCCGCTGCAAGCACCTTACATTCCTGAGACGGCAAACCACCGACGGCTGGCTGCGAAATTGCCTCTGGTTCAGATTGGTTTAGAACCGTCCCTCTGCCCAAAACGCCACAGACGTTTGCAAAAGATTGCAGTTCTTGAAATAAAGTTACCTCTGATCCGAGCAGAAGCGTTCGCTTACTTAATGGCAGATAAAATGATGACCTTTCACACGGTCTGCATTCGTTCCGTCAAATAAAATTCTGACATTCCGCAGGGCACACTCGTTTGGCGGACAAAAGCCACCGGGGGCTCTCTTTGCGTGTTCCTTCACCTGGTCAAACCGCTTTGAGGGGGGACCTTTCGAGTAGTTTTCGGCGTCAGAACAGACTCCTCTAGTGACGGGTGGGCAGGCCTTCCACAGACGCGCGCAGCTCTACTGGCGCAAAAGTGGCTTAGCAAAGGACGAGGAAGAGAGGGAAGCACCGCTCCAGCCGGGCCCGACGCTACCGCCTGAACTCTGTCTTGAACCACTGTGCTCAGGGGAGAGCGCGAACACAGTCCCTCACTACCAGAAATTATGCAGTCGAGGTTCCCACATTTGGGGGTAGGGTGAAGCTGCAGGCCCGGATACCCAACCGCACGCTCAGACCTGCACGCTCAGACCAGCACTTCCATACCTATCATTTTCTCAGACAGTGCCACCTGCTGTTGGGTTGGGTGAAGCGGCAGGTATCGAGACCCACGCTCAGAGCAGCACTTTCTAGGAAGTAGCAACATCGGACACGTGAGTAAGGTCATTCATTTTATTAAAGCGATTCTTGAAATTAGCAGGTTTTATGGCATAAATCAATGTGACATCTTATTACACTAACAAACAATATTTCAGTGTTTGATTTGAATTAGTCAAAAGATAGCATTATTTTATGATATTTACAGCGTGCTCTTATTTTCTGTTATTGTACCATTCTGGGACACTTTTCTAGCAATGATTTCTGGCAAAATAAAAAACTTTAATGTTACAATTAATAATTGCTTTATATACACAATACATTTTATTTTAACATTTTTACTTTAAAGTGCTATGTAGGTCTACTGAACGTATTACTGTATTATCTATCTGAAAGTGGTACAGACAATAACAGTAACACAATAACAGTTTAATAATTGTAAATAAGATCTCTGGAAATCAAAATATCAATTAATCTGCATAACATTTACAATATGAGCTCTCTTAGGTTAAAACAAATATAATTTGCTTGTGACTTGTGTATGTTTTTCCTAGATGGATATTACAATTCAAAAAGGGGGGTCTCTGCCAGTACCTGTACAGTGCACCGAATGCTGCACATATTTTCATTGTCCATTTTGTGATATCTCGGTTTTCCAACCAACACGATTGAAAAAAGTGCAATCACATCTGCAGGCACATTTTAATAGATCAGTCCAGCATGAAGGAAATATTTGAAAATGTACATCTTATTATAGTGAAAAATTGTAAGAAAACTTAAAGTGCAATCTTATACTGCTTTTTTTTTCAGAATTTACAATACACAGATGTGGACGCCTCTGCAGAAGTCAGCCACATTATCACTGCCTCTTCTGCAAATCAACCATTTTAAGAAAACCTGATTTTGTTAAACATTTAGGACTCTGCAAACAAAAACAACAACCACCAACCCCTCATACTAAAGCCACCACAACTTTTGCCACATCTCTGCCCGCCACACATGTGCCTCTCTCCACTGCCACGGCTCTGCCCGCCACACATGTGCCTCTCTCCACTGCCACGGCTCTGCCCGCCACACATGTGCCTCTCTCCATTGACACGGCTCTGCCTGCCACACATGTGCCTCTCTCCACTGCCACGGCTCTGCCCGCCACACATGTGCCTCTATCCACTGACATGGCTCTGCCCACCACTTCTGGCATTTCTAGGCCCTTAAAAAAAATTGTCGGAAAAAACCAAAGCAACTAAAGCAATGTCCCAAATGTGATTTGATATGCCACTATAAAAATTTAAAAAGACATATAGAACGTAAACACACCCCAAAAATGATGGACATCACTTCCTCATCTCATCTTGACAGTGAGTGCATAGACCCTCAGAATGGAGTCTATATGGTCCACAAATGTTTTCATGGAGCTGCTACTCCACTCCATGTGCAAATAAAAATATGGGGGGAACCACATCGTGTTTCATGTGAATTAAATGAGTGCCAGACTAATATGGAGTTGGCTTGGAGAAGTGGACTGCTGTCATACCAATGTGTTCACCTCCGGTCAGTTTCATACTGCAAAACATTTTAACCTCACCTTCACTCACAGAAGAAAGTTTTTAAAAAATGGTTAAAAGCAAGTGGTTTGGGCAGGACCAAATAAAACAGTGTGTAAATCGTCAAAAACTAGCCCAAGAAGAAAATGCACCACTGTCAGTTGAATCCAAGATTGGAGTCCCACCAACAAAAAGGTTCATATCGGTCTACGAGCCTAATATATCATATTATAGTAGACTGGGCAGAGTCATGGTATCATATGACACCAAGAAGAATTCATGGCACTGTCCCTGTGCAAAAACCCAGAGATCATGTACCCATAAATACATAGCAAAATGGCATCTCTGTCAAATTCACCCTGAACTCTTCCGAAAAGTTCGGAGCACTGAAGGCGCTGAAGAATTTCAGGCAGCAGCGATGGAGGAAAGTGATGAAAGTGAGAATTACCCTCCAAAGGACATTGCTAAAGTACAGAGCATAGTAGAATACATCTTAATGAATAAAAAGCTACCATCTACTATTCCCAGTCATTTGAGGCTTTCTTCAGACTATAAGGAATTTCCAAAACACCTAATCCCTGATGAGACAATGTGCTACCACTGCTCAGACCGCACATTGCTCAGTGATCCTGTCTGCATTACACGTAAAGAGAAAATTCTTACAACTACAGGAATTGTCCAAGGTGGATAATTGTTACTTACATATTTTATTTTATTTTAATTATGAAAAAGATACTAAACCATTTATTTTACATTCTGTATCTGCAGATATTTCAACTTACTCCAAATTCTGTCCTTTCTGTGGAATGGTGTACCGTTACCAAGAGTGGGCTAATGGTTTGCATAACTTCAATGACCATGTCCTCCTTGAACTCTCTCTCTGCCTCACCATAAGAAACCTGTTGCAGGTAATCGTTATACAATACATATATTATATGTTATACAATATATTATTTTTTACAACAATAGGATTTCTTCATAGTGTTGATTTTATGTTAGGCAACATTAGGCACATTCAAATCAAGACTTAAAACACATCTGTTTAGCTGTGCCTTTACTGAATGAGCACTGTGCTACGTCCGACAGTTCACACTATTATGTTTTCTGTTTTTAACTGTTTTTTAAATCATTTTTATTCTTTGTTTTTATTTTCTTATACTTGTCTCTTTTATTCTTGTTTATGTAAAGCACTTTGAATTACCATTGTGTATGAAATGTGCTATATAAATAAACTTGCCTTGCCTTGCCTTGCCTATATAAGTACTGATTAACTGTGATTTCTTTATCATAGGTGCATACAGCAGTCAGCAGAGTAGTGGAGTACTTAGAGATAACTACAGGTGTACAGTTCCCCTCAGCAGTTACTCTTCTCCACGGCTATCTGCATTTTGAGGCCCTAACTGACCATGAATACAAGTATTCATGTGTCTCCTGTGGTGACCATCCATCTGTGTCTTTCATGTCACCTGTATCTTTCCTTTTTACTGCAGAGAGGTAAGTCTTATTAGTGAAACTATTAGTAAGTTTATAGTATGTATTTATTTTCTTTAGTGCGTGATCTTTCACAGCCTCCACAAGATTTTAATGGAGAGGTGGATTTAGATATGTTTGGAAGGCACTGACAGAAGAACGAATTGCTCAAGGATTTTTTTCAAGTAAGGAAATTTATTATATCAGGAATGGCATGTCATCATTATTTAATTTCATAAGTGTTTTCAGGAGTACAATCTAAATTAACTGATGTACTAACATGTTTATTTGTCCTAAAGGTCAAAAAAACAATCCATTTTGTGTTACACCTAGTTACAACTTTTGGGCACCCTGGATCGGGAGTAAGACTCGCATAGCGAATGTTGTTCTCAACACTGAATTTGAGAAAGTGCACAAAGCAAAAACTGCAGAACGAACAGAAATAACTGTCTCTGAAGATCGCTTAAAGGACGAACTTTCAAAACAGAAAGTAAAATATTTAATGCTAATTATATGTATTATTTGTCAGTGTTGGCATTTCATTTAACATGTGTGTTTTATGTGATAGGTGGGAGTGATAAGAGGACTGTGTCAAGAGTGTGGTTTAGATGCCAAAGGCTCTCGCACAGATCTACTCCTGCGACTTTCGGAGGAGATGAGGTCAAGGGAGGCCTATGACAAGGTTTTTGAAAAGATTTGGGCTGCTTCAGGTAAACCTCAATGTTGCACATTAAAATATTACAAATAAATCAGAAATGTACAAAGTCACATAGACATAATGGGTCCTGTTTTCTGCTTGGCACTGATTGGGAAGTGACTGGTGGTGTACAGCTCTGAGGGGTGTTGGAGGTGGCCTCGTCTGACACCAGAGTGTATTGTTGCTTTCCGTGTGGGGGAGTGTATTTACATCTCTGAGGCACTGCATCTTTAAATTTTTTAAAAGTATACTTTGTTAAGGTTAATGCCACTGCCCTCCATCATAACCTATGGTAATTTAAGTCCCAAAGTCATTAATGGGATTTGATTATGTTTTCTTAACTATTTGCTTATCTTTTTTGTCTGTTCCAGGAGGTTGGGCTGTCATCATGTGTCCTTGTGGCATAGTTTACAGTATAAAATGTAATCTGCGAGCAGAAAGTCCACGGGATTTTGCAGATATGCTTCTGTCTTGGAAGCATCTGCCTAATGTTGTTATTTATGACTTTGCCCGTGGACTGTCCACCCACACAAATTTGAGGCAACCCATAACTTTCACACCTTTCGAGGGAAGGTTACTCGAACCAACCACTGAAAATATTGCAAAAGCAAAATCAGGAAAATTACAGGTAACTCTGCCATGGCTCACTGCAAAAAAGCAAAGTCCAGATCCGGATGGTCATCCAATAACTGGTTCTGCAGAACACTAAGTTCTGTATGACCGCTTTCACGAAGACAACACAAAAGATCCTCATGATTCACTGAGGAAGCTTCGTCTTGTGCCTTAACTAGCTGGCAAAGTTAACAGTCAGGCTGCAGAACAGCTTTTTTCAAAGCTAAAGAAAAATAACTACTTTATGAACATGGCATTGCCATCCACACATGTTTTCCTCATGCGAAACATCATCCACCATTACAATGTCAGAAAAAACGAGAAACGTCTTCATGACATAAAAAAGGAATTCAACACAAACATTCACATGAATGACCACAGCCAGGTTGTGTTAGGTAATGTTTCCCTTACTTTGTAACAAATACATCACTTCATCCATAACTGTACTTATGTGTATATTTGCATTTATAGAAAATCCATCCTCCACAGAGAAATGCATGGACATGTCACTTGGTAATTTGACTGTTCTTTCCAGTTGCTCAGTGTCAAGTTTCTGTTCACTAATTATTATGTGTTATTTTCTCATTTTGATGCTTTAATGTACTCTAAGGACCACTGACAGCACTGCCAGAAAATATTGTGACTTTACAAACGACCGCTGCATCACCAGGCATAACATCAGTCACATCTCCTCTGTCATCAGTACCAATTACAGAAAAAAACAGCTTGTAAACCTACCACTCTTCTGAATTTTTTGGAACCTACTAAGCCTTGGGAGAGGTACTGGCATCCATTACAAGAGAAACTGGTGAACAATTACCATTACATACAAACGCACACACACACACACACATATTTATTGTTATTATTATTACAGCTTGATTATGTGCTGGACCGAAATCGCCCTGGCAGTGAAATAATTGTGAAGGAGGGGCAAGTGTGCCTTATTCGAGAAGAATTTTGGAGCCTTGGATTGTTGAGGGACATGGACTCCCATGTAAGCAGTCTGTTTTTTTATTAAAACTTTTTTTTATTAAAAACATTGACTTATCAAAGTATTTATTGCAGATTGGAAACGCCTGCATGACGCTTATTTGTGAAATGGCTCGACAAATTGTATGTACTATAAAACATAATATTTATATAGATTGTTTTAACTTGATCCAAATTTAAAAAAAAAAAAACAATTTCTAAACTGTGTGAAAATGTTCATGTCATTGTCAACAGTTTCTTTTTATTCATGTAGGGCAAGGACATATACATTGAGGACTTTTATGTTGTCCCTGTGTGGAAAGAAACTCCTAACAACATTGTTACTGGATTACCGGTGCGTGTATATACTGTATTTACTGTGTGAGAAGTACAACCTAAATTAAACGACATAACTGTCCTGATCAATTCTAGGAAGATGCAGACTTGAAAGACCTGTTAGCCTTTCCAGCATGGACAAATGCCAATGGACCAGACCGCTTTGTTGTCTGTGTAAGAAAATATTGAAATGTCTAGTGCATACATTAATTGGTATTGCAATGTGTGTGTTTCTAAAATAAAACACTGAAAAATCTTGGAAGAAGCAATAATGTTCAAATGAAATATTTTTACACCTTTAACATTATAGATAATGATGCCGCTTCGAAGAGAGATGGTGTTTTTAGACTCTCTGTATGCAGAGCATGAATCATGATTTGGAGATGAGGAATACAGGGCAATTTTTAGGTCTATCAATAAACTAAGACATGTTTCAGCCTTTTTGTGATATATGGCTACGTTCCTATAGCCATTTCTATTTATTTCCTAACCGTGTATTATAGTTCTGTCACTTTTGGCTACGTTCCTATAGCCGTTTCTTAAACTTCTGGCTATGTTCATCTATCCTTTTTTATGCATGGTGTTCTAGAGTTGAGGTGAGCGGTAATTGTTAGTATTACTAATATGTTTTGTTTACAGGAAAATTGCTTACCAAGTGGGTCATGGGACATGGTCTGAAAAGACTGGATATGATTTTCCAGTGAGGAATCAACTTAAAAAAAATATTATTTGGCTTTTACAACAATTAAATTTTTTGTACATTATTCTAAAATAAAATTGATTTGCTTTGCCTATTTTAGGCTTTGCCACGTCAGACAAGAGGGAATGATTGTGGTGTTTTTGTACTCATGGTAAGATATAAATTAAGTTAATTGATTTGAAGATTTTGTAAACATTGTAAATGACTGTGGCTTCTCTCTTTTCAGTACACCCTCTCAATGGTGTGTGGCATTGGGTTTCAATTCCAGGAGGTATTATTTTATTATTTATGTAACTTTATTTTGTTGGTGCTTTTTTTAATCATAGCTAAAATGTAACTATTTTAGTGTATATTATCTTGCTTTCTTCTAAGCAACATATCTTTTAAAAAAAGGGGCATGGTTATTGCAAGCACACCCAACATCATGTATTAACAAAAACATGTTGGTTAACTGTCAGACTAAACAGTCTTTCTTTCAGATGGATATACCTATCATCCGTCAGTGGTGGTGCCTTCTACTCATGGAACAATTTCAAACTGATGGGTATGTCAGTATTTATTTATTCTTCTTGTAAATCTGTAAAATTAAAAATTTATATTGTGTCAATACAACAACTTGTAACATGAATAACAAAACATACTTAAAATCTCTTTTACCGGTGACCAGTATGTCACCGACTCGGTCCCAGTAACTCCCCTCGCTGGCCAGCAGAGGCCACCATCTCCGGACTTTTAGCATTACGTAATCCATCTACACTGATTGCGCATACACCTGATTGGAATCTGGCTAATGACCCACGTACCTCTTATAAGCCGCACTCAAACACTCGTTCAAGGCGAAGTCTTGTTTAGCCCCGGCCAGCATTTCTGAGCATTATCTCCAGCCTGATCTCCTGTGCACGACTCCAGCCTGTCTCTTACTTTGCTTCGCCTTCTGCCTGCCCAGGACCCACGCTTGTTATACGGACTCTGACTCTCTCTCTGCCTGCCCACGACCCACACTTGTTATACGGACTCTGACTCTCTCTCTGCCTGCCCACGAACCACGCCTGTTATACGGACTCTGATCCTTGCTGCCTGCCCTTGACCCAAGCCTGCATAACGGATCCTGGTTCTCGCTCACTCCCTTCCACTCATGCCTGGTAACTCACTCTGTGTCTGTTCATCATCAGTCTTGATACCCATACTACTACTGTGGATGTGTGTGTGCACTCCGGTGCATATTGTGTGTTTGAGTGAAGTTGTGATTAATAAATACTACATAATGGATCCCTCCGTGACAGTCTCCTCATTACACAGTAATTATGGATTTTGTCTTGTCTTGTTATTAAAAGCTATGGGCACAGATTTGCTTTCTGGACTGAGGAGGCAAGAAGTGTCTTGGATGGAAAGATTCTGCTCCTTTTTAGGGTGAAAAGAAAAACCACATCCAATCTTCCGGCACATGTCCAAGCAGTTCAAGATCGGGAAAGGAATGACAAAAGATTGGTGGACTTGATTATCACATCAAAATCAGCAGAGCAGCATTTGGTGGTATAGATGGTTCCACTTTAAATACTCCTCTAGACTCTGAGTATGGTTGACTTAAATATAGTCAAGTGACAATTTAACTATTATTTGCCAAATATAATTAATTACTTGTGCATTTACATATGAAATATAATTTCCTTCTATGGCCCAAAGGATATACTCGGTGGGAAAAGGTCAAATTGGTTTCCACTAAACCCCGTTCTCAAGTGCCTGTCTACATTGAGAATGAGCAGTCCCAGTCAATCATTTGTGACTACATCAGAGGAATTCTTAATAAAACCAAAACACAGCTGACCTTCAATGATGAGGTGGAGTTCATTTGTGGATGTCTCCTCCCAGAGGTAATCACAAAACATGTATGTACATGAGCATGCTTATGTTCTGCAGTGTGTGTTTTATTTTATTAATTGGTTTATCTGTATGTTTGTACAGGCCATAACTCATGGCATTTCCGAGTTACAAGGCTTGTCTTGGCAGGAGGCTGAAGATGTCTTCCTCCAGGGCCCCATTTATCACGCAAGGTATGTTTACATTTTTTTTTTTGGTATAAAAGCTGTTAAGTTTTTATGTTAAACACAATTTCTGACAACAGCATTTATTTTTTTTTAGTGAAGTTGAGGAATTTAACAGAAGAATTGCTTGAGAAATGAAAAATCTCCCCAACAAAAATGTAAAGCATTTTATTTTATTTTATATGTAATAAATACATTATCAATCCAAGTATTGTTTTTCACAATTTTTCTCTGCATTTTTTACAGCTCGATGACTTGTAGGACCTCATGAAAATGTATAAAAAAATAAAGTTTGGTGTGAGAAAATTACTCCGAGTACTATCATTTATTCTGTGAATAATAAGATAATGTTCATTCCCTCAACTCAATACTAAAGAGTTTGATAAATCCTTAATGATTTAAAAACAAAAAACAACAACAAAAACAAATGACTGAAAATATTTAAGTAACTGAACAATATCTATTTACAAATACAGTTAATTAAAATACAACAGACTTAATGCATTAAATCATAATCTAGTATGTTTAATATTTTATATAATAATGTATTCAATCATAGTGCAATATTTTATAGTAGAAAAATAGTGTAATTTACAATTTATAAATCAATGAATTCAGGTTAGGCAATTTTTCCAACAGCAGGTGGCACTGTCTGAGAAAACGATAGGTCTGGAAGTGCTGGTCTGAGCGAGCAGGTCTGAGCATGCGGTTGGGTCTCGGGGCCTGCAGCTTCATAATGTTGCCACAGAGACTTAGGGAATGGTCACCTACAGTGGTAGAAACGCGGAACTTTGTCTAGACACTGTTAACAGTGATACCTTCCCTACCCATGACAATGTTCTGCTAAATCCTGATTTCATCTTGTAACGCTGGACAGAATGTGGCCCAGGATCTTTGTCCAGTGCACGTGTTAGCAGTAGCAAGGCAGCAAAATGATTGATCCATCCCTGGGTGGGCTTGAACCACCAACCTTTCAGTTAACAGCCGAACGCGCTAACCGATTGTGCCACAGAGACTTAGTGAAAAGTCACCTACAGTGGTAGAAACGTGGAACTTTGTCTCAAATGGTCTGCTATATGAACCCTAATGTAAGTTTGCTGAGAGAGAGAGAGAAAAGTAACAGAAACGCCCAACGTGGGGCCCGAACCCACGACCCTGAGATTAAGAGTCTCATGCTCTACCGACTGAGCTAGCCAGGCGGATGAGGAGTCCCCACTAGAACTAGACACTCTTAACAGCAATACCTTCCCTACCCGTGACAATCTTCTGCTAAATCCTGATTTCATCTTGTAACGCTGGACAGAATGTGGCCCAGGATCTATGTCCAGTGCACGTGTTAGCAGTTGCAAGGCAGCAAAATGCCTAATTCGTCCCTGGGTGGGCTTGAACCACCAACCTTTCAGTTAACAGCCGAACGCGCTAACCGATTGCGCCACAGAGACTTAGTGAAAGGTCACCTACAGTGGTAGAAACGCGGAACTTTGTCTCAAAGTCTGCTACATTAACCCTAATGTAAGTTTGCTGGGAGAGAGAGAGAAAAGTAACAGGAACGCCCAACGTGGGGCTCGAACCCACGACCCTGAGATTAAGAGTCTCATGCTCTACCGACTGAGCTAGCCGGGCTGATGATAAGCTCTTTTAGGAACCAGAAACCGTTTACAGTAAAACCTTCCTACCCGTGACAATCTTCTGCTAAATCCTGATTTCATCTTGTAACGCTGGACAGAATGTGGCCCAGGATCTATGTCCAGTGCACGTGTTAGCAGTTGCAAGGCAGCAAAATGCCTAATTCGTCCCTGGGTGGGCTTGAACCACCAACCTTTCAGTTAACAGCCGAACGCGCTAACCGATTGCGCCACAGAGACTTAGTGAAAGGTCACCTACAGTGGTAGAAACGCGGAACTTTGTCTCAAAGTCTGCTACATGAACCCTAATGTAAGTTTACTGGGAGAGAGAGAGAAGAATAACAGGAACGCCAAACGTAGGGCTCGAACCCACGACCCTGACATTAAGAGTCTCATGCTCTACCGACTGAGCTAGGCAGGCGAATGAGGAGTCACCACTAGAACTAGACACTGTTAACAGTAATACCTTCCCTACCCGTGACAATATTCTGCTAAATCCTGATTTCATCTTGTAACGCTGGACAGAATGTGGCCCAGGATATATGCCCAGTGCACGGTTTAGCAGTTGCAAGGCAGCAAAATGCCTAATTCGTCCCTGGGTGGGCTTGAACCACCAACCTTTCAGTTAACAGCCGAACGCGCTAACCGATTGCTCCACAGAGACTTAGTGAAAGGTCACCTACAGTGGTAGAAACGCGGAACTTTGTCTCAAAGTCTGCTACATGAACCCTAATGTAAGTTTACTGGGAGAGAGAGAGAAGAATAACAGGAACGCCAAACGTAGGGCTCGAACCCACGACCCTGAGATTAAGAGTCTCATGCTCTACCGACAGAGCTAGCCGGGCTGATGAAAAGCTCTTTTAGGAACCAGAAACCCTTTACAGCAATACCTTCCCTACCCGTGACAATCTTCTGCTAAATCCTGATTTCATCTTGTAACGCTGCACAGAATGTGGCCCAGGATCTATGTCCAGTGCACATGTTAGCAGTTACAAGGCAGCAAAATGCTTGATCCGTCCCTGGGTGGGCTTGAACCACCAACCTTTCAGTTAACAGCCTAACGCGCTAACCGATTGCGGCACAGAGACTTAGTGAAAGGGCACCTACAGTGGTAGAAACGCGGAACTTTGTCTCAAAAGGTCTGCTATATGAACCCTAATGATAGTTTGCTAAGAGAATGAGAGGTAACAGAAACGCCCAATGTGGGGCTCTAACCCACGACGCTGAGATTAAGAGTCTCATGCTCTATCGACTGAGCTAGCGGGGATGACGAGAAGCTCTTTTAGGAACCAGAAACCGTTTACAGTAATACCTTCCTACCCGTGACAATGTTCTGCTAAATCCTGATTTCATCTTGTAACGCTGGACAGAATGTGGCCCAGGATCTATGTCCAGTGCACGTGTTAGCAGTTGCAAGGCAGCAAAATGCCTAATTCGTACCTGGGTGGGCTTGAACCACCAACCTTTCAGTTAACAGCCGAACGCGCTAACCGATTGCACCAAAGAGACTTACTGAAAGGTCACCTACAGTGGTAGAAACGCGGAACTTTGTCTCAAAGTCTGCTACCTGAACCCTAATATAAGTTTGCTGGGAGAGAGAGAGAAAAGTAACAAAAACGCCCAACGTGGGGCTCGAACCCACGACCCTGAGATTAAGAGTCTCATGCTCTACCGACTGAGATAGCCGGGCTGATGAGATAAACTTTTAAGAGCTAAACACTGTTTACAGTAATACCTTCCCTACCCGTGACAATGTTCTGCTAAATCCTGATTTCGTCTTGTAATGCTGGGCAGAATGTGGCCCAGGATCTATGTCCAGTGCACGTGTTAGCAGTTACAAGGCAGCAAAATGCTTGATCCGTCCCTGGGTGGGTTTGAACCACCAACCTTTCAGTTAACATCCTAACGCGCTAACCAATTGCGCCACAGAGACTTAGTGAAAGGTCACCTACAGTGGTAGAAACGGGAACTTTGTCTCAAAAGGTCTGCTATATGAACCCTAATGATAGTTTGCTGAGAGAAAGAGAGGTAGCAGAAACGCCCAATGTGGGGCTCTAACCCACTACGCTGAGATTAAGAGTCTCATGCTTTATCGACTGAGCTAGCGGGGCTGATGAAAAGCTCTTTTAGGAGCTAGAAACCGTTTACAGTAATACCTTCCCTACCCGTGACAATGTTCTGCTAAATCCTGATTTCATCTTGTAACGCTGGACAGAATGTGGCCCAGGATATATGCCCAGTGCACGGTTTAGCAGTTGCAAGGCAGCAAAATGCCTAATTCGTCCCTGGGTGGGCTTGAACCACCAACCTTTCAGTTAACAGCCGAACGCGCTAACCGATTGCGCCACAGAGACTTAGTGAAAGGTCACCTACAGTGGTAGAAACGCGGAACTTTGTCTCAAAGTCTGCTACATAAAACCTAATGTAAGTTTGCCGGGAGAGAGAGAGAAAAGTAACAGGAACGCCCAACGTGGGGCTCGAACCCACCACCCTGACATTAAGAGTCTCATGCTCTACCGACTGAGCTAGCCGGGCTGATGAGAAGCTCTTTTAGGAACCAGAAACCGTTTACAGTAATACCTTCCCTACCCGTAACAATATTCTGCTAAATCCTGATTTCATCTTGTAACGCTGGACAGAATGTGGCCCAGGATCTATGTCCAGTGCACATGTTAGCAGTTGCAAGGCAGCAAAATGCCTAACTCGTCCCTGGGTGGGCTTGAACCACCAACCTTTCAGTTAACAGCCGAACGCGCTAACCGATTGCGCCACAGAGACTTAGTGAAAGGTCACCTACAGTGGTAGAAACGCGGAACTTTGTCTCAAAGTCTGCTACATAAACCCTAATGTAAGTTTGCCGGGAGAGAGAGAGAAAAGTAACAGTAACGCCCAACGTGGGGCTCGAACCCACCACCCTGACATTAAGAGTCTCATGCTCTACCGACTGAGCTAGCCGGGCTGATGAGAAGCTCTTTTAGGAACCAGAAACCGTTTACAGTAATACCTTCCCTACCCGTGACAATATTCTGCTAAATCCTGATTTCATCTTGTAACGCTGGACAGAATGTGGCACAGGATCTATGTCCAGTGCACGTGTTAGCAGTTGCAAGGCAGCAAAATGCCTAATTCGTCCCTGGGTGGGCTTCAACCACCAACCTTTCAGTTAACAGCCGAACGCGCTAACCGGTTGCGCCACAGAGACTTAGTGAAAAGTCACCTACAGTGGTAGAAACGCGTAACTTTGTCTCAAAGTCTGCTACATGAAACCTTATGTAAGTTTGCTGGGAGAGAGAAAAGTAACAGGAACACCCAACGTGGGGCTCGAACCCACGACCCTGAGATTAAGAGTCTCATGCTCTACCGACTGAGCTAGCCGGGCTGATGAGAAGCTCTTTTAGGAACCAGAAACCGTTTACAGTAAAACCTTCCTACCCGTGACAATCTTCTGCTAAATCCTGATTTCATCTTGTAACGCTGGACAGAATGTGGCCCAGGATCTATGTCCAGTGCACGTGTTAGCAGTTGCAAGGCAGCAAAATGCCTAATTCGTCCCTGGGTGGGCTTGAACCACCAACCTTTCAGTTAACAGCCAAACGCGCTAACCGATTGCTCCACAGAGACTTAGTGAAAGGTCACCTACAGTGGTAGAAACGCGGAACTTTGTCTCAAAGTCTGCTACATGAACCCTAATGTAAGTTTACTGGGAGAGAGAGAGAAGAATAACAGGAACGCCAAACGTAGGGCTCGAACCCACAACCCTGAGATTAAGAGTCTCATGCTCTACCGACAGAGCTAGCCGGGCTGATGAAAAGCTCATTTAGGAACCAGAAACCGTTTACAGTAATACCTTCCTACCCGTGACAATGTTCTGCTAAATCCTGATTTCGTCTTGTAATGCTGGGCAGAATGTGGCCCAGGATCTATGTCCAGTGCACGTGTTAGCAGTTACAAGGCAGCAAAATGCTTCATCCGTCCCTGGGTGGGTTTGAACCACCAGCCTTTCAGTTAACATCCTAACGCGCTAACCAATTGCGCCACAGAGACTTAGTTAAAGGTCACCTACAGTGGTAGAAACGCGGAACTTTGTCTCAAAAGGTCTGCTATATGAACCCTAATGATAGTTTGCTGAGAGAAAGAGAGGTAACAGAAACGCCCAATGTGGGGCTCTAACCCACTACGCTGAGATTAAGAGTCTCATGCTTTATCGACTGAGCTAGCGGGGCTGATGAAAAGCTCTTTTAGGAACCAGAAACCCTTTACAGCAATACCTTCCCTACCCGTGACAATCTTCTGCTAAATCCTGATTTCATCTTGTAACGCTGCACAGAATGTGGCCCAGGATCTATGTCCAGTGCACATGTTAGCAGTTACAAGGCAGCAAAATGCTTGATCCGTCCCTGGGTGGGCTTGAACCACCAACCTTTCAGTTAACAGCCTAACGCGCTAACCGATTGCGGCACAGAGACTTAGTGAAAGGTCACCTACAGTGGTAGAAACACGGAACTTTGTCTCAAAAGGTCTGCTATATGAACCCTAATGATAGTTTGCTGAGAGAATGAGAGGTAACAGAAACACCCAATGTGGGGCTCTAACCCACGACGCTGAGATTAAGAGTCTTATGCTCTATCGACTGAGCTAGCGGGGATGATGAGAAGCTCTTTTAGGAACCAGAAACCGTTTACAGTAATACCTTCCTACCCGTGACAATGTTCTGCTAAATCCTGATTTCATCTTGTAACGCTGGACAGAATGTGGCCCAGGATCTATGTCCAGTGCACGTGTTAGCAGTTGCAAGGCAGCAAAATGCCTAATTCGTACCTGGGTGGGCTTGAACCACCAACCTTTCAGTTAACAGCCGAACGCGCTAACCGATTGCACCAAAGAGACTTACTGAAAGGTCACCTACAGTGGTAGAAACGCGGAACTTTGTCTCAAAGTCTGCTACCTGAACCCTAATGTAAGTTTGCTGGGAGAGAGAGAGAAAAGTAACAAAAACGCCCAACGTGGGGCTCGAACCCACGACCCTGAGATTAAGAGTCTCATGCTCTACCGACTGAGGTAGCCGGGCTGATGAGATAAACTTTTAAGAGCTAAACACTGTTTACAGTAATACCTTCCCTACCCGTGACAATGTTCTGCTAAATCCTGATTTTGTCTTGTAATGCTGGGCAGAATGTGGCCCAGGATCTATGTCCAGTGCACGTGTTAGCAGTTACAAGGCAGCAAAATGCTTGACCCGTCCCTGGGTGGGTTTGAACCACCAACCTTTCAGTTAACACCCTAACGCGCTAACCAATTGCGCCACAGAGACTTAGTGAAAGGTCACCTACAGTGGTAGAAACGGGAACTTTGTCTCAAAAGGTCTGCTATATGAACCCTAATGATAGTTTGCTGAGAGAAAGAGAGGTAACAGAAACGCCCAATGTGGGGCTCTAACCCACTACGCTGGGATTAAGAGTCTCATGCTTTATCGACTGAGCTAGCGGGGCTGATGAAAAGCTCTTTTAGGAGCTAGAAACCGTTTACAGTAATACCTTCCCTACCCGTGACAATGTTCTGCTAAATCCTGATTTCATCTTGTAACGCTGGACAGAATGTGGCCCAGGATATATGCCCAGTGCACGGTTTAGCAGTTGCAAGGCAGCAAAATGCCTAATTCGTCCCTGGGTGGGCTTCAACCACCAACCTTTCAGTTAACAGCCAAACGCGCTAACCGATTGCGCCACAGAGACTTAGTGAAAGGTCACCTACAGTGGTAGAAACGCGGAACTTTGTCTCAAAGTCTGCTACATAAAACCTAATGTAAGTTTGCCGGGAGAGAGAGAGAAAAGTAACAGGAACGCCCAACGTGGGGCTCGAACCCACCACCCTGACATTAAGAGTCTCATGCTCTACCGACTGAGCTAGCCGGGCTGATGAGAAGCTCTTTTAGGAACCAGAAACCGTTTACAGTAATACCTTCCCTACCCGTGACAATGTTCTGCTAAATCCTGATTTCGTCTTGTAATGCTGGGCAGAATGTGGCCCAGGATCTATGTCCAGTGCACGTGTTAGCAGTTACAAGGCAGCAAAATGCTTGTTCCGTCCCTGGGTGGGTTTGAACCACCAACCTTTCAGTTAACATCCTAACGCGCTAACCAATTGCGCCACAGAGACTTAGTGAAAGGTCACCTACAGTGGTAGAAACGGGAACTTTGTCTCAAAAGGTCTGCTATATGAACCCTAATGATAGTTTGCTGAGAGAAAGAGAGGTAACAGAAACGCCCAATGTGGGGCTCTAACCCACTACGCTGGGATTAAGAGTCTCATGCTTTATCGACTGAGCTAGCGGGGCTGATGAAAAGCTCTTTTAGGAGCTAGAAACCGTTTACAGTAATACCTTCTCTACCCGTGACAATGTTCTGCTAAATCCTGATTTCATCTTGTAACGCTGGACAGAATGTGGCCCAGGATATATGCCCAGTGCACGGTTTAGCAGTTGCAAGGCAGCAAAATGCCTAATTCGTCCCTGGGTGGGCTTCAACCACCAACCTTTCAGTTAACAGCCAAACGCGCTAACCGATTGCGCCACAGAGACTTACTGAAAGGTCACCTACAGTGGTAGAAACGCGGAACTTTGTCTCAAAGTCTGCTACATGAACCCTAATGTAAGTTTGCTGGGAGAGAGAGAGAAAAGTAACAAAAACGCCCAACGTGGGGCTCGAACCCACCACCCTGACATTAAGAGTCTCATGCTCTACCGACTGAGCTAGCCGGGCTGATGAGAAGCTCTTTTAGGAACCAGAAACCGTTTACAGTAAAACCTTCCCTACCCGTGACAATCTTCTGCTAAATCCTGATTTCATCTTGTAACGCTGGACAGAATGTGGCCCAGGATCTATGTCCAGTGCACATGTTAGCAGTTGCAAGGCAGCAAAATGCCTAATTCGTACCTGGGAGGGCTTGAACCACCAACCTTTCAGTTAACAGCCGAACGCGCTAACCGATTGCGCCAAAGAGACTTACTGAAAAGTCACCTACAGTGGTAGAAACGCGGAACTTTGTCTCAAAGTCTGCTACCTGAACCCTAATGTAAGTTTGCTGGGAGAGAGAGAGAAAAGTAACAAAAACGCCCAACGTGGGGCTCGAACCCACGACCCTGAGATTAAGAGTCTCATGCTCTACCGACTGAGCTAGCCGGGCTGTTGAAAAGCTCTTTTAGGAACCAGAAACCGTTTACAGCAATACCTTCCCTACCCGTGACAATCTTCTGCTAAATCCTGATTTCATCTTGTAACGCTGCACAGAATGTGGCCCAGGATCTATGTCCAGTGCACATGTTAGCAGTTGCAAGGCAGCAAAATGCCTAACTCGTCCCTGGGTGGGCTTGAACTACCAACCTTTCAGTTAACAGCCTAACGCGCTAAACGATTGCGCCACAGAGACTTAGCGAAAGGTCACCTACAGTGGTAGAAACGCTGAACTTTGTCTCAAAAGGTCTGCTACATGAACCCTAATGTAAGTTTGCTGGGAGAGAGAGAGAAAAATAACAGGAACGCCCAACGTGGGGCTCGAACCCACGACCCTGACATTAAGAGTCTCATGCTCTACCGACTGAGGTAGCCGGGCTGATGAGATAAACTTTTAAGAGCTAAACACTGTTTACAGTAATACCTTCCCTACCCGTGACAATGTTCTGCTAAATCCTGATTTCGTCTTGTAATGCTGGGCAGAATGTGGCCCAGGATCTATGTCCAGTGCACGTGTTAGCAGTTACAAGGCAGCAAAATGCTTGATCCATCCCTGGGTGGGTTTGAACCACCAACCTTTCAGTTAACATCCTAACGCGCTAACCAATTGCGCCACAGAGACTTAGTGAAAGGTCACCTACAGTGGTAGAAACGCGGAACTTTGTCTCAAAAGGTCTGCTATATCAACCCTAATGATAGTTTGCTGAGAGAAAGAGAGGTAACAGAAACGCCCAATGTGGGGCTCTAACCCACTACGCTGAGATTAAGAGTCTCATGCTTTATCGACTGAGCTAGCGGGGCTGATGAAAAGCTCTTTTAGGAGCTAGAAACCGTTTACAGTAATACCTTCCCTACCCGTGACAATGTTCTGCTAAATCCTGATTTCATCTTGTAACGCTGGACAGAATGTGGCCCAGGATATATGCCCAGTACACGGTTTAGCAGTTGCAAGGCAGCAAAATGCCTAATTCGTCCCTGGGTGGGCTTCAACCACCAACCTTTCAGTTAACAGCCGAACGCGCTAAACGATTGCGCCACAGAGACTTAGTGAAAGGTCACCTACAGTGGTAGAAACGCGGAACTTTGTCTCAAAGTCTGCTACATAAAACCTAATGTAAGTTTGCCGGGAGAGAGAGAGAGAAAAGTAACAGGAACGCCGAACGTGGGGCTCGAACCCACCACCCTGACATTAAGAGTCTCATGCTCTACCGACTGAGCTAGCCGGGCTGATGAGAAGCTCTTTTAGGAACCATTGACCGTTTACAGTAAAACCTTCCCTACCCGTGACAATATTCTGCTAAATCCTGATTTCATCTTGTAACGCTGGACAGAATGTGGCCCAGGATCTATGTCCAGTGCACATGTTAGCAGTTGCAAGGCAGCAAAATTCTTAATTCGTCCCTGGGTGGGCTTGAACCACCAACCTTTCAGTTAACAGCCGAACGCGCTAACCGATAGCGCCACAGAGACTTACTGAAAGGTCACCTACAGTGGTAGAAACGCGGAACTTTGTCTCAAAGTCTGCTACCTGAACCCTAATGATAGTTTGCTGGGAGAGAGAGAGAAAAGTAACAAAAACGCCCAACGTGGGGCTCGAACCCAAGACCCTGAGATTAAGAGTCTCATGCTCTACCGACAGAGCTAGCCGGGCTGATGAAAAACTCTTTTAGGAACCAGAAACCCTTTACAGCAATACCTTCCCTACCCGTGACAATCTTCTGCTAAATCCTGATTTCATCTTGTAACGCTGCACAGAATGTGGCCCAGGATCTATGTCCAGTGCACATGTTAGCAGTTACAAGGCAGCAAAATGCTTGATCCGTCCCTGGGTGGGATTGAACCACCAACCTTTCAGTTAACAGCCTAACGCGCTAACCGATTGCGGCACAGAGACTTAGTAAAAGGTCACCTACAGTGGTAGAAACGCGGAACTTTGTCTCAAAAGGTCTGCTATATGAACCCTAATGATAGTTTGCTGAGAGAAAGAGAGGTAACAGAAACGCCCAATGTGGGGCTCTAACCCACGACACTGAGATTAAGAGTCTTATGCTCTATCGACTGAGCTAGCGGGGCTGACGAGAAGCTCTTTTAGGAGCTAGAAACCGTTTACAGTAATACCTTCCCTACCCATGACAATGTTCTGTTAAATCCTGATTTCATCTTGTAACGCTGGACAGAATGTGGCTGGCCCAGGATCTATGTCCAGTGCACGTGTTAGCAGTTGCAAGGCAGCAAAATGCCTAATTCGTCCCTGGGTGGGCTTGAACCACCAACCTTTCGGTTAACAGCCGAACGCGCTAACCGATTGCGCCACAGAGACTTAGTGAAAGGACACCTACAGTGGTAGAAATGCGGAACTTTGTCTCAAAGTCTGCTACATGAAGCCTAATGTAAGTTTGCCGGGAGAGAGAGAGAAAAGTAACAGGAACGCCGAACGTGGGGCTCGAACCCACCACCCTGACATTAAGAGTCTCATGCTCTACCGACTGAGCTAGCCGGGCTGATGAGAAGCTCTTTTAGGAACCAGAAACCGTTTACAGTAAAACCTTCCTACCCGTGACAATCTTCTGCTAAATCCTGATTTCATCTTGTAACGCTGGACAGAATGTGGCCCAGGATCTATGTCCAGTGCACATGTTAGCAGTTGCAAGGCAGCAAAATGCCTAATTCATAGCTGGGTGGGCTTGAACCACCAACCTTTCAGTTAACAGCCGAACGCGCTAACTGATTGCGCCACAGAGACTTAGTGAAAGGTCACCTACAGTGGTAGAAACCCAGAACTTTGTCTCAAAAGGTCTGCTATATGAACCCTAATGATAGTTTGCTGAGAGAAAGAGAGGTAACAGAAACGCCCAATGTGGGGCTCTAACCCACGACGCTGAGATTAAGAGTCTCATGCTCTATCGACTGAGCTAGCGGGGATGATGAAAAGCTCTTTTAGGAACCAGAAATCGTTTACAGTAATACCTTCCCTACCCGTGAAAATCTTCTGCTAAATCCTGATTTCATCTTGTAATGCTGGACAGAATGTGGCCCAGGATCTATGTCCAGTGCACGTGTTAGCAGTTACAAGGCAGCAAAATGCTTGATCCGTCCCTGGGTGGGCTTGAACCACCGACCTTTCAGTTAACAGCCGAACGCGCTAACCGATTGCGCCACAGAAACTTAGTGAAAGGTCACCTACAGTGGTAGAAACGCGGAACTTTGTCTCAAAAGGTCTGCTATACGAACGCTAATGTAAGTTTGCTGAGATAGAGAGAGAAAATAACAGAAACGCCCAACGTCGGGCTCGAACCCACGACCCTGACATTAAGAGTCTCATGCTCTACCGACTGAACTAGCCAGGCGGATGAGGAGTCCCCACTGGAACTAGACACTGTTAACAGTAATACCTTCCTTACCCGTGACAATGTTCTGCTAAATCCTGATTTCATCTTGTAATGCTGGACAGAATGTGGCCCAGGATATATGCCCAGTGCACATGTTAGCAGTTGCAAGGCAGCAAAGTGCATAATTTGTCAGTGGGTGGGCTCGAATCACCAACCTTTGGGTCATTATATCTTGTTTAATACCCATTTTATTCATTTATACTATTCATTTTATTTATTTACTCATTTATATTAATATGCGAATATGTCTCAATGAATAATTAAAATTTTGTTAATTAGTTGAGTGCTATAGGTCTTACAAAAGCCTTTTATCTAAAAATAGCGTAAAAACTCTTAACTGTACATAAGCTCATTGATCTCTCCATTTTTCTTCTTAAAATAGGTCTCTGGTAATTCATCTTCATCGCCCAACTATTTTTTTTTTTTCAATTATTACAATGCAGTCTTTTGGTATTGCTTTTTTCAACTCATGACATTGTCTTTGTAATTTTGCTTTAACAACTCTTTTATACCCATCCTCCACAATTACTTTTAATGGTACAAATCCTTTTATTACTTCATATAATACATCTTTAACTTGTCTTAATCCTCCGTCCCACCATTCCTTAAAATATAAAACATTTCCTTCACTTAAAATTGTTTAATTCAGTAAAAGTGGTTGTTCTAGAATCTGCGCCCTTGCTTTTGGTATAATCAACACATTTTCTAAAAATCCCCTTCATGATTCTAAGACCTCAACATAAAATTTTGGCAGACCTGCTATCATCTGTTTCTTCATCTTTATCAATAAAACATTACATCCCATATTAAAATGTCCACATTTCTTCAAATAATAATCCAACACACTTTTCCAAATCACACCCATTTTCCCTTCGAAAAACCTTTGAATAATCTTAATTGTTAATGTTTTCATTTTTAAAAAACTATCCAAAAGTCCCAGACCTTCTTCTTTTACCTCCCCAATCAAAGTATAATAAGCAATCTTGGCTCTTCCATTTCCCCACAAAAACTTTAAAACTACATCATTTATTTTTTCATAGTATACTTCAGGCAACGCAGTTACACTTAACACATACCAGACCTTTGACAACATTAAAGCATTTAAGATGAATACTTTCTCTTTTATCGTCAAATTTTAGCTTTCCAAAATCTCAGTCTTTTCTCAATTCCATTCAAAACTCTCTCCCAATTTAAAATATCTGCTTTATTAGAATCCATCCCCACCCAAATTTCGAACATTTTTGTATGTTCCTTTTCTTCTTTAATGGGTATATGTTGTGTTATTTCTTTTACTCTTCCCCCCCTCATGCATAAACTTTTTCCAACATTAACCGTAGCTCCTGATGCTTTACAATATCGCTCTAAAATGCCCAAAGATGTAGTATCATCAGCGTATTGATTCACAGCTTCTCTGTTGTCATTGTTTACTATTTGTATCCCTTTAATGCTTCTATCTGATTTTATTGCCAATCCCAGTGGCTCAGCTTCCAGTGTGTATAATAAAGCAGTCAATGGACATCCTTGCCTTATTGATCTAGTTGGTTGAAGACATTATGTTAAAAAATACATTTAATACAAGTTAAAATATCTGTATAAAATCATGCTCTACCCTGTCAAAAGCCTTCTCCAAATCTAAACCTATTAACCCCCCTTTCTCTTTTTCTTGCATATAGTAGACAATTTAGCTTACCCAATTCACCTGTACCGCATGTTTTTTCGATTGTGGGGAAAACCAGAGCACCCAGAGGAAACCCACGTGAACACTGGGAGAACATGCAAACTCCACACAGAAATGCCAACTGACCAGCGCACAGTACTGTGTGTGTGTGTGTGTATGTATACATATATTGCATAAACTTTTCTAATATATTTGTTTTTGTTTTATTATTAATTTAATTTGTATTTATTTACTTTTTTTACGGTAAATACAAGTGTCATTACTATACGCAATTTTTTTCCTATATTTGTGTCTGCCTATTATTGTAATTGTATTACTTCTTCCTTGTTTATGCATGTAATGCCTACTTGGTTTGCATATTTTTTGAACATTTAATAAAAATAAATAAATTAATAAAAACATAAAAATTAGATGTAGTGTATAATCCCAAATCTTATTTTAAAAAAGTTGGTGGTATGGAGTTTCTTTTAAAGTGTGACTTTAAGATTCATAAACTCATATTAGGCTAAAAAAAGTCTCCTCTTTCTCTTTTCTTCTGGAGAAAGTATTATTTGTTTTATTTCAGCTCGAATAAAAGCTGTTTTTTATTCTAAACTTTATACTTAAACCATTTTAAAGACAAAACCATTAGCCCCTTTAAGCTATTTTTTCCCCAATAGTCTACAGAACAAACCATCCTTATACAATAACTTGTCTAATTTAATGTCATCATGGCAAACATAAAATAAATCAGTTATTAGAGATTAGTTATTAAAACTATTATGTTTTAAAATGTGCCGAAAAAATCTCATCTCCATTATACAGAAAATTATTTTTTTTTTTACTTGTTCAAACTACTTAATTAAAATGTGCTGAAATAACACAATTATTGAGATTTCATTGGGACAACTTAATGTTCAGTCGACATACATTTTTTAAAAGTGTTAAGTTAACTTAATTTGTGTTGTGACAACATGAAAGAATTGTGTGGAACCCTGCACAAATATGGTGATCGGTTCATAATAAGTTGAAGCACATTTTCAGATTTTACTGTATTTGGCTTAACCGTTCTTGGGTGGCTCGCCAATGTATAGATGACTAATGCATAAAATAAGTAAGCTGACCAAAGTTCTTAAAGGGAGAAGACTTTATTGAAGACAATGTTAACAATGTTAGTTGATGTTAACTTGTCCATCTTCAAGTAACTTAAACCAAAGTACAGTCTGTGAGACACTGATGAAACCCCCCTGGAGATTACCCAACTGCTTTGGATGGGTCACATCTCTTGAGTTCCTGTAGGTTATTTGGTTCACACCTTATCAGAAGCAGATACTTGTTGCATATGAAACAAGCCAATACAATATATCAACATATAGAGTTATTTTGCCTTCTTGCAGCCCGATAGCAACTCTCACAACCTGGTACTGGGCTGTGACCCCTGATCTACACTACAAAACAGCTGGCAAAATCTTCACCCCTCTTTAGATGAGTTTAAATTTTCAGGTGTACAAAGGGTTTCATTATCAGTAACTTGATATGCATTCAAGAGTTCACACTTGTTTGGCATGCTATCCTGAGAGAGACCTAAGCTCATAAGATCCTCGAGCCCTGGGCTCCCTCCCGTTAGCAGGACGAGAGGGGAGTGTGAGCTCAGGTAGATCTCGATGAACTCCCCAGACTTCTTTCTATTCTAATGACAGATATAGGGTCGGCTAAAGGGAGATATAAGGTTTACTAAGAGCTCGACTATGGTGCCAATTTAATGTTCAGTTTACTTAGGTTGTGTGTTTTTGGACTGTGGGAGAAAACCAGGGGAAATCCACGCGAGCACAGGGAGAATGAGCAAACTCTGCACAAAAAGTCAACTGGTTAGCAGGGACTTTAACCTGAGACATTCTTACTGTGAGGCAACAGTGCTAACCACTGGCTAATCATTGGCTGCCGTGTTGCCCAATCTAGAAAGGAGGGGGAGTAAGGGTGGAAGAGGGATTCTGCAAGACAAGGATAACTGAGTCAAGCTACGGTCACACTGGGCTATTCCTCCCTTAGACTTCCATTCATACGCACGCGAATGCGTCAGACTAGAAACAGGGTCATGCATCAAGTTTCGCAGGTTGCTGAGGTGCAAAGTTCAAGCTTTGTGAACTCTGACCTGCGAAATCGCATCACTTGACTGCGTGAGACCAATCGAGGATCAAAACATGACCTCTCTGGACAGAAATTTAAACCATGGAGCAATTGCTCACTTTTTTAATTACTAAAAATCTTGTTTGATCCCGCCCCTTTTAACAGCACTGTACGACAGAATGTCACAATCTCAACGTCTAGTGTGACCGCAGCTTTGTGTTCTGGTTATCTATAGTGAGTCAGGAATCATCTGATTGGTGAATCATGTTTTAGCTAATGCTGGACCAGCTGTGGATAATCATAAGCATGTGATCCTCTCGAAAGTAGTTTATAAATAAACTTCACTTGAATGAACAGACAAACTACGTAAAAAAGCTGCCGTTTTGAATATACTCGTGTTTGTGTGGACAAGGCCTCAATGTTGAGGACTATCCTCTCCATTGTGAATCTTCATGTGAGTGTTGAGGCTTCTTTTACTTTTAAAGCTCTTTCCACACTCACTGCATCTAAAACGATCCTCTCTTGAGTGAATCTTCATGTGTTTCTTAATGTAGTCTTTGCGTGTGAGACTCTTTCCACACTGATCACATGTGAACACTATGGTTCCAGTGTGACCATTCATGTGGTTCTTGAGGCTAGTTTTGGTTGTGAAGCTCTTTCCACACTGAGCACATGTAAACGGCTTCTCTCCGGTGTGAGTTCTAATGTGGTGTTTGAGTGAGCTTATATGTGGAAAACTTTTACCACACTCTGTGCATGTGTAAGGTTTCTCTCCAGTGTGAATCCTCATGTGGATGTAAAGGTCTTGTTTTTGACCAAAACTCTTTCCACACTGTTCGCAGGTGTGAGGTTTCTCCCTAGTGTGAACTCTCATGTGAGCAATCAGGGTCAGCTTTAGACTGAAACTCTTTCTACAAAGTATACAGCTAAAAGGCCTCTCTCCAGTGTGAGTTCTCATGTGTGCTGCAAGGCTTCTTGCATTATAGTAGCTTTTTCCACACTGTTTGCATGTGCACGGCCTCTTTCCAGTGTGAATTCTCATGTGAGTATTAAAGCTTTGTTTTTGACCAAAACTCTTTCCACACTGTTCGCAGGTGTAAGGTTTCTCCCCTGTGTGAACTCTCATGTGAACATCAAGGTTTGGCTTGTGACAGAAACTCTTTCCACACTGCTTACAGCTGAAAGGCTTCTCCCCAGTGTGAATTCTCATGTGTGCTGCAAAGTTTCCAACATGATAAAAGCTTTTTCCACACTCTTGGCATGTGAACTTCCTCTCTCCAGTGTGAATTCTCATGTGGGCTTTAAAGCCTTGTATTTGACCAAAACTCTTTCCACACTGTTCGCAGGTGAAAGGTTGCTCCCTAGTGTGAACTCTCATGTGAACATCAAGGTTTGACTTCTGACTGAAACTCTTTCTACACTGTTTACAGCTGAAATTACACCCAGATTTGGATTTCCAAGGTCTTCCGTGTGATGAAGTCTTTTTAGTCAGTGTGGGTTTTTCATCAGTCATTATTTCTTGGGGATTCATAAACTGCTGTTTCTCATCTGTTTCATTCTGTCCATGAGTCTCTTCTTTCAGCACCATCAGATCTAAAAAAATAAATTAAAAAAAAGAGTTAACTTTAGTATAAAGGCTCAAAGCGATAAGCAAGAAATGGATGTTTCACCCACAAATGAAAATGACCTTACCATTTACTCTCCATCATGGTAGTTTTAAACATTTCCTTTATTGTGGAACACAGTAAGCCAGTAGCGTTTTTTTTTTCTTTTTTTTAATATCTTCTTTTGTGTTCAACAGGATTAAGAAACACATAAAGGTTTAAAACCACACGAGAGAGAGTAAATGGTGAGGCTATTTTCATTTCTGCATCAACTATTCCTTTAAAAGGTTCCAACAATTACCCATTTTTTACAAGATGTAAAATAAGTCTTTGGTGTTCCCAGAATGTGTCTGAGGTTTCAGCTCAAAATCAGATCATACACCTTGTAGAATATTTAATTTAGGGGTCAGAGTAAAACCAAGCTCTTTTTGTGCCTGTGGCTTTAAATGGAAATACATGTTTAGAGTTACTGAAGTTTGTCCTGCGCGCTTGCGTTTTTTTTTAGTTACATCTTTGGTTTGGTGCGTTAATCTTATCGTTGCTATTATTCAAAAGAAGGTAATGATTCGCACTCAATTGCTTCGTTCTGTTTTTATTTTTACTTTTTCTTACATTGTATGAGTGATAACGGTCAAACAGACGTTTCGGCACAAAGCCTTCCACAGTGTGTGACATGATTCTCTAACTCCACCCTTTTATCCCATAGTCAATCACAATGTGTAATTAGTTAGACTGTCACTCTCATTTCATTATCCATTAATCAAAAAATAACTTATAATCTTCACAGCAATAACAAAACAAACAATCTTCCCATTTCCGACCTCACTCTACAGAGATAAAGTGTATCAACTATTATTATTAATCAGGTGTACATCAATACAATAAAATTCTAACAGTTGACATTAAAAGTTTTCTACATTTGACAATTACCCGAAGATTAAAAATCACAAGTCTTACCTTTACCTCTACCCATTTAACTAATTATACAGGAAACATTTACCCTCATATTCAAAAACAATTTGCGAAACATACGAAAAAACCTACATTCAAAAACCATTACTACATAAGAAAACAGCATATCAATTATCATCATATTTTTAAACAATTTACATGGATAATGAAATGAGAGTGACGGTCTAACTAATTACACATTGTGATTGACTATGGAATTAAAGGGTGGAGTTAGAGAATTATGCCACACACTGAGGAAAATCTGTTTGTCCGTTATCACCTGTAAAATGTAAGAAAAAGTAAAAATAAAAACAGTACGAAGCAATTAAGTGCGAATCATTACCTTCTTTTGAATAATAGCAACGATAAGATTAACGCACCAAACCAAAGAAGTAACTAAAAATAAAACGCAAGCGCGCAGGACAAACTTCAGTAACTCTACACACGTGATTCATCAAACACCTGCTGCCAGCGTTCAACAAGATGTCTTTCGAAGAGATCAGCAAAATGACAGAAGAAAAAGCTGCTACATTCACGTTCATTACGGGAGATGCTGAAAAGATTTTACTCCCTGGCCAAGTACTTAAGTCCACGATCTCGACTAAAGAAACGCTAGAACTAATGGAACAAAGACTGTTGGCATTCCGACAAAAAGAAGTCAGAATGGAGCTACACGCCCAAACATTAAGTGAGTACTACAGAAATTGTCGAATACCACGAGGACTGTGAATCCAGAAAGAACCAACGATAGGACGAGATGATGTTGAATTCTGTAAAAAATGGTGTAAAAATTCTAAACCTTTGTTCGATGAATCTAGTGCTCCTGATTATTGACTTTACAAAGAAAGAAACGAAGTTACTATCTGAAAAGTTTGAAAATCATAAGATTAAAATGAATCAAACTTTTGACAAGAAACAACTAAATGAATTTCAAAAACAAATGGAGGAGAAACTTGAGAATTTCAAAAAGGAATTACTCAACTTCAAGATTCACAAATTTAAGAGAGACACTATGGACTATAAAGATCAAAAAGTCTACACTTGGATGTCGGAAAGATCGAAGCTCTATCCACAACGACAGAGAATGAACCACACAAGTGCTTCTGAATCAGATGACTCCTATGCTTCATCATCTCATACAAGATTTCAACAAAAAAAAGTTTTTTTTTGGACCAGCCCCGTCGTTCCAAGCGCAATATTGGTCAAGGAAAGCAACAAGAAGAGGAAGTCGGACAAAAGGAAATAGAGAAGAACCTAGGGAGGTAACTTCACCTGAACATAATGTTTTTAATTAACTGGACAATCTTGTATTCAATCTATCAGATAAGGAATTATCCACTGAACAAACTGAAGTGTTGAGTAAAGGTTTATCATTTGTGCCATATAATACATCAGACCCTTTTATGATCAAAGTTGAATTATTTAAATTCTTTAGAAATGTAAAATTGAGGAGTTTTTTTTATTCAAATATAAATGGAACCCCATATACACAACAATTTAAACCTAATAGAACGTTCACTCCAGTAGTTCATAATCATTCAGTAAACACCTTTTGTAGACTTGTTGAAAATGATGTAGAAAAAATGTGCAAGAATCTGAAAAAGCATCATATAAAAAACAAAAGTTAACTAGAAAACAAAAAGATGCTCTTTCCACATTAACCAATGATCCAACGTTGACTATTAAACGAGCAGATAAAGGTGGTGGAATTGTGATTATGAATACTAAAGTATACGTTGAGAAAGTAAAACTAATGCTCCAGGATAAGACTTTTAATAAGAGACTTGTTTTAAATCTGGCTAGCTCTTACAAAAAACAAATTGATGAGACTTTACAAATAGATTTAGATATGAAATGGATAAGTGAACAAGAATTTAAATATTTAAAAAGCATATTGTAGGTTAAAAAACTGTTTCAAAAAAGGTAAACTCGTTTGTGAAAGTACTCTATAATACCATAAAAAAACATATTAAATGTTTTATGAAGTGCAAGGGCACAAATTTAAAGAAAATGTGTCTGTTTTCCCACTTCCGCTTTTTTTTCTAACCACCCCGGTGATGTCAGAAGCGGGACTTATCTGACAGACGCGCGCTGTTTACAGTGGGGCAGAGGAGCTAATAGCAGAAATGGTTGTTAGTTTTGCCGTAATTTATCATCATCATGCTATATTATTGTGTTTATGGGAACTGCACAAACTCTAGCCTGTCAACAGATCAAGTCCACAAGTTTCCTGTCGCTATTTTGGTTCGTGAAATGGGATGAATTCGATAAGACTTATAGCTGGCGCGAACGGCGAAAAACACTCCTGGATCAGTCGGAGATGCAGCTCGGTGAAAATGAGAGCTGTACACGGTACAGTCTACTGTATAAGTTTTGTGAGATGGTTTGCAGTTCACTATCCAAGGGTCTGCAAATGTGGTTGGGTTTTCTGTATTATGTTATATTATAAATCATACGGTGAATTTTAAAATGTATAACTGAGAAAGCGGGTGGTGAGTGAGGTGTCGCGGACGCCGCCCTATGCACGGATATAACTGAGGAGGTGTCGCGGAGATAACTGAGGACGCGGGTGGTGAGGGTAGTGTCGCGGAGGCCAGCCTCTCTATTCTGCCGCCCTATGCGCAGACATAACTGAGGACGCGGATGGTGAGGGTAGTGTCGCGGACGCCGCCATGGAGGTCTTCACAGGCTCGACGAGAATGCAGAACTTTGCACTACATTTGCTCTCCTTTCTAGATCCTTCCAGCGGGTTTACAAGGATGAGGCTGTCGGCATCTTTTTACACAGCATTCACAATTTAATACACATTAAAGACATGACTGTGTGGTACCCACATAAACGTTGGCCAACTTACTGAAAAATAATTTTAGGTTTACTTTTAAATGGGTCAGATGATTTATTGTTCTTTCAGTATACACACACTCACACAGATACTTATACATATATAAAGAGTAAAAATGCCAGTATTAACACTTTCTATGATTTTGTGCTATATGAATAAAACTTGAACTTGAGTTGAATTAGAATCTGAACTTGAATTAGGGTTATAGTTTATTTAACCATAAATGCAGATCAGATCTGTTGATCAAATCTTTGTAAATAATTTATACAGTAACAACTGTACTTGTATTTTTTATGGATTGTTGCCTAAATGGGATCTGATACAGATAATTTTACAGTTTACCCAATGAAAAAAATGAGAAAAAGACACATATTTTAAAAACTTATTTAAATTTTTTTAATATTTGATGTTGCTTTTATTTTAATACAGAAGCTCTGAAAACCTTTTGTAAAATAAAAAAGATTTTCCAGTACCTTGTTTACATGTTTCTGCATTATTCCAGATGTTCTGAGTTATTTGTGTTTTGTATTCACTTATCTACTATTAAAAATATTGTCAATGTGGCATAACTGTGTTAAATGCTCATTGGTTTCTGTTACTGGTAAGTATTAATACTTATATATGATTAATTCTAGCTTTGCTATAGCTAGAAAAGATTTCGTTATCATGCATCTCTCTGTAAGCCAACAATGGTCTCACTATGAACCTGCTCGGTTCTTCTCACAATAGAGTTAAATTACACTTCTCTGACTGCTGTTCTGTCTGCATGGTCTGTCCACAGGCTTATAATTGTATGGCTGTGGTCTGTCGTTTGTGTGAGTCTCTCAGAATATCTTATCTCAGCATCCAAACGCGCACCGCGATCCGTTGTCTTCATAGTGTTATTTGCGCAAACTCCCTTATCCGACGTCACTTCAGGCCTGACGATTTTTCAGATGCGGAAGTAAATTTCCGTGACTAAAAACGACTCCAAACAACTTAATAATAAACTTTAACGTATATTTTAAAGAAAATCTAGTTCCTACTTTACTCTTACACACATTGTCTCACTGGGGTGTCTAACCTACAATATGCTCTTTAAAGAATGATTATCCGAGGATTCCCGTTTTATATACTCTTCCCAAAATCCATAAATCATTACAGGACCCTCCTATGCGACCTATAGTTTTAGGGAATGAATCATTAAGAGAACCTATATCAAAATTTATTGATTCATTAATTCAACCAATAGTAAAAAAAAAAATTTGCCATCATATTTAAAGGATACCACTGAATTTTTAAATAGATTGAATCAAATTTCTAATATAGACACTACAGATTGGCTTGTAACACTTGATGTGACTTCTTTGTACACGAATATACCACATAAAGCAGGTTTGGACGCATTAAAATTCTATTGTATTAACAATGATGAAAGATTACCAACACAATATATACTAGACCTCACAAAAATTATTTTAACCTAGAATTATTTTCTATTTGAGAAAGACTTTTATCTGCAAGTGCAAGGTACTGCCATGGGCACCCTATTGGCACCAAATTATGCAATCTTATTTATGGGCAAATTCAAACACGACTATATTTACAATGATAATCCATTTCAATCAAACATCAAAGTTTGGATGCGATACATAGACGATTGTTTCATGATATGGTCGGGCACAGAACAAGAATTAGATTCATTCACGACATTTATAAATTCACAATAGAAAAAAGTATAGACTCGATACATTTTTTGGATGTAAAAGTGAGTTAAGTAAATGAGATACTACAAACAACAATATATCGAAAACCAACAGATAAAAACACAGTTTTATCTATGGACAGTTACCATCCGGTCCATATAAAACAGAGCTTACCAGTGAGTCAGTTACATAGACTGAAACGTAACTGTAGTACTGCAGAAGAGTGTGATAAAACAGAAAAACATATTATTTCAAAGATTTCGCTCGAGAGTATATCCACAAAAGTGGTTAAATGATGCGTTAGGTAAGGTAAATAAATTGCATCGACAAGATATTTTAAAAACAGTAACGCCAACTAAGAAATCAAAAGAGTTTTCAGTAAATTGCACCTTAACATCCAACGAACACAGCAATTTTATTAAATCAACGATCCATAAACATTGGCATATATTATCCACTGACGATTCCTTAAATAATAAATTTCAATACAATCCATTATTCACTTTAAAGAGATCAAAAAATTTATCAGATATGATTATTATTCTGATACAGCGAGAAAAAAAAATCTACTTACATACAAGGCTGTTTTCCATGCAGAAATTGTGCCACATGTCAGAACTTGACAAAGTGCAAAGAATTTTTGAATTCAATAACAGGTAAGAATAATAAAATAAAAACATGTATTACCTGTTCTACACGTAATATAATTTACATGTTAAAATGTCCCTGCTAAAAAATATACATAGGTAAGTCTTTACGACCGTTGAAGTTGCGAATTATCGAACATAAATCAAGTATACGACGACAAGACATAACCTCGGCAGTTGCAAGACACTTTATGGAATGCAAACATGACGTTAAACAACTAGAGTGCTTATGGATTGAAGATGTGTTTGAGTCACATAGAGAAGGTAATTTAAATAAAAGATTATTACAAAGAGAAGCGTTCTGGATTCATGAATTAAAGTCACTTGCACCAAAAGGAATGAATGAGGAGCTGGATCTGTCATGGGTTTCTTTAAAAAGTCTGTTTAATCGTCTGTTTAAAGTCTGTTTTTAATCGATATTAGGAATTGTAAATCTTGACCTTTAAAGTTGTTGACAAAAATAAAAAATGATTTTTTTTTTTTTGATTTTCGGAATAAAGTAGATAAAAATGGGAGAATAATGTTAATTTATAGGTTTCTTGTGAAAAAATATTTTAGGAGGTAAGGGTATTTTTCTTGTGCTTGATCATGATATATTGAAGTGAAACAGAAACTGTTGATTAATACTGTGATAATTGATATTCAAACTGCATTATACTTTGAAAATGGTTATTGTCCCATGCCTCAGCAGCACAACACTGTTTTTAGGATCTAAAAATTTATTCTTTAAAAAAAGTCTCAAGCAAAAAGACTCCAATGGCGCCGCCTGCTGGTACATGAAGAATATGTTCAATATTCTGACGAACTTTACACTCAAATGTTTGCATATCATCAGCATGCTGTAATCCATTTCTTAAACAAAAAAAGTCATTTTTAGACTAGTTTGTTGGCCAGTTGTAGTCAGTGCACTGCTAAACGTTATTGTTCCACTACAATTTGTTTGTTTTGTCTCACGTCGTCCCACAACAACAACATATAGTTTAGAATACTGTACAATGTTTTATAATAATAATTAATTATTTTAGTATCCATTTCATTCAGCATATTTCAAATTAAGGGCATCCACATTTTCTGACATACTTTAAACCAGGGTTTCTGCAGGTTTCACCAAGTTAAATTTAAGCCTTTGAAAGAAATTTTTAGACCATTATGAATGAAATTTTAGATTATGGAATTTTTCAAATGCCCCAGATGAAAAAGATTTTTATTTGTCCTGTCAAAAAATATTACAATTTTATACATTTAATGATAAAATAATAAATTAATAATAATGTTAAAATATTTTAGATATTTCTTAGCAAAAAATCTTAAATATTGTGTAAAAACAAGAGAGCTCGACTTGGATCCACACACTTTTTTCCAAAATAAACTTTCTTTAAAATAAAAAACAAATGAACAAAAGTTTTGAAAACTATAATAAACTAAATCTATGCACAACAATCTGTCCAGGTCGATGTCCTCAGCAGTAAATACACTGTAAAAAATTGCTGTTAAAAAACGGTCAGATTCTACGATAAAATAATGTTTTTTCACTAAAACAGTAATATTCTGTTAAAAACAGTGCTTTCTGAATAACATTTTTGTTTTCGAGAAAGTAACCAACTGCAGAAAACTGTGAGCTAACAGAGTTCAGATTCGGTGTTTTGAAGTCTGTGTTTGAAATCACACTTTGTGCCCTTGTTCACTATTTCATACACTAGTTAACTAATATAGTTCACCTGACAGTTTTAATGAACACTAATGAGTGAATTCAGACACTGATGAACACCTGCTGTTAATAATTACAATTACTGAAGAAAATAAACAAGAAACACAAACAGTGACTTGAGTTACAGCATTAAATAAAATAAAATAAAAAAGCTTCAGTCTCAGCAGAGGATCATTAAACAACTCCACAAACAACAGCAGACACACTTATTACTGACTGATTTGACTTCCATACTATTCTCATTGAGATCCAACAGAAATTAAGGTGTTTTTTGTGTCACCGTAATGGAGTGAGGGGCTGATTTAGTTGGGCTCTTCACCCTTGAACTCTTTTAAGAAGACTTTCCAACTGCTGAAATACAGAGTTTACAAAACGTTTGTACTATAGCAATAAATTTGGGAAGTCAATACATAGAGAAATCTATTTATCTGAAATCAGTTCTGATAAATGTTTTGGTATAAATCTGGAAGAAGGGCCTCATGTAATAGATTTTATGCTTAGTTGCAGGTATTAATTTAATTAAAGAGAAATGGAAACAGAAAAGATACCTCCATAATTACTTGACAGTTAAAAAATAACATACAAAAACAGCTCAGTTATGACAAATACACACTCAGACCTCATGAATCTGACCTTGTATCTCAACAATGGTAACATCTCAAATGTTTCATGCTGCAATGCATGCTGGGAGTGGCACTGTACAAATATCCCAGCATGCATTGCGGTATAAATAAATGTTGTATGATGGTCTCACAGTTTTCTTTATTTGTGTTTGATTCTGCTGTTGTTTATGTTTAGACTTTCAGTTGCCTGTTTGTGAGTTAAACTGTTAATTTTGTTAAATTTGTTGTCACCATTATTGAGGTTCATATGCTGATTATTGATGTCTCTTTGAGTGCGATTTACACCATAGAGCAGTGTTATTGTCCAAGATATTCTTAAAAACTTCCAGAAATCATTGCCATATATAGACATATAATGTAAAACAATAGATTTAACATTGAATAGGAGCAGTAAATTTTATAATACTATATGAGAACAGACTCTGCCATTTAATAGCAACATGAACATCACCAGATCTTATTTAGGTTTTTGGCTGGCTTGCCACAACAAAGGAGCTTTTTAAACAAAGTTCTTAACAATTGCAGCAGCCAAGATATATAAATGTTAAAAATGACAGGGCTAAGAGCCCAACTAAAGCAAACTCTGTTCTCCATGATGGTGACGTAAAACTTTCACCTTTTTCTCAAGAAGAACTTTAGTAGATGTTATACAAAAATACATGTATTAAGTAATAAGTGTAGCTTGTGATGATGTTTGTAGAGTTGTTTAATCATCCGCTGATCATTTAAATGATTTAATCATTTGTTGTTCTTCAGGTTATTTCATTATAAAGCTGTGACTAAAGTTTTGTATGTTCTGTTCTTGTTTTCTCCCTTCAGTATTTCTTCATTTGTTCATTGTTAATCCTCAATTATCATTTAATTAGTCAGTTAATTAATGAATTTACTTCAGCTTTGCTACATGTTTCTTGAACACTCAGTAGTGTGGACACTTAAATTAAAACTGAAGTATATGCTCTGGGGTTTAAAGGGTTAAAGGTGTGAGAGGTAAAAACACAGTGTAAAAATGTATTTTAACAGTAATATACTGTTAATTTACACAACGGAAGTAGACTGTAAAAAAACAGTATATTGCTGGCAACCACAGCTGCCAGTAGATTACTGTTAAATCAAGGAAAAAACAGTATTTTACTGTAAAACCTGAAGCTAATTTCTTCTGTGTGTCACCGTTGTGGAGGAGAGTAGAGCCAGTGTATGAGTTAAAGATGAACAATGAACTGCTGATGTTATTCTGCATGTTTCTCTATTTAAAGATAGCGGCTGTTTAGTTGCTGATGCAGTCAGAATCTCTCTGGTGATTCCAGATTTACATGTATGTGTGCTGTTGTGAAAAATAAGACATTAGAGTTAAACCGAACTTTTCTAATTAACTAAAATAAGTTATCATTATAAGTATGCTTCTAAGCATGTATAGCACATTACTTCATAAACTCATTCAGCAGTTGACCAAGTTGAGGCAGTTGCTTTCAGTGAGCAAAATGAGTTCACTTGAGTATTGTGTAAATCAATGTAGTCCATGTATTTTTACAGCAACATACTGTAAAATAACAGTACATTGCTGGCAACTGCAGCTGCCAGTATTTTACTGTTTTTTAACGGGACAATTTTTAACAGTGTACATGGAGCACGTTTGAACAAATGAAGCACAAAAATAATTAAACTATTATGATAAATAGAGTTAAAATGATCTTTTTGAATGAAAAGTTTAAAGTTTTATTGAGATGGATTGTTGGTGATTGTGTGGGTTTTGGCCAGATTGGGTAACAAAACATGAACAAAGGAAAATGAAGACTTGTTTATAAAGATTTAAGACCTACAACACAGTATTTCCGTAAATTTAAGACTTCTTAAGGTCTCAAATTTTAGGTTTTTGAATTTAGGACATTTTAAGACCCTGCGGGTATTAAATAGATCATATCTGTGAGAACTAGTAACAACTACTAAAAACAAGTTTAAACCCATAAAGAAATTGATGAAAAAGGGAATTGTGATCAACGTGACATATGCAAATGGAAAGTACTAAGCCAACACTATCACCGTAATAGCAGGTATCTTCTATGAGAATACTGTAGGTCAAATATCATCAGCTCAGTTAAACTTTTTAATTTTTTGTTTTTATTTACTTTATATAGCGCCAGTGCTCAAGGACACTTTACAAACAGTAAGAGAACAAGAAAAGCAATAAACTTAAGAAGGTAGAGAAAATGGGAGACTAATAATACATAAAATAATGACAAAAGACATGAAAACAAGTGATGAAAGAAACTCATTCCTGTCTTTTCATTGAGTGCTTATGTGCATTTAGGAGAACTAGGCAGCACACTCAGGGCTTCAAGATGGATTTTGAGAATGAAAACCAACCTGTTTGTTCCTGCAGATCTTCCTGTTTGACTGTGAATGTTTCTTCAATCTTCAGATCTTCTCTCTCCTCTTTAATAAACGCCATCTTTATAACAGTGTGGAGATCAGTCGCTTCAGCAGGAGTTTTTTTCTGTGTTTGGACACTTTATCCTGTTTAAAATTACTAAAACAATAAAAATGTCCTGTTTAAAATGAATAAAACAATTAACAAAAACAAAATAACTTCTCTTCAACACTTGCTTCAACAGTTTCTTCATATAAGAGTGATTAACAAAAATAAATTAGTTAAGTCTGAGCAAAAAACAATAGCCACAAAGAGACGATTAAGACTAGCACTCCATTTCTTATATATAGTGATGTTTACTTCGAATAGAATTACATTATGCTATTTAATAAATTAAACCTTCATTAAAACACTTATTACACACTTTACTGTTGCTTTATTCAAACTTTAACAAATGTTAATTATTTTGTTTGTTTTATTTATTTTAATGTCTGCTTACAGCAACGTTGTAGCACTCTTTTGCACAAGACAAGAATTTACTCTTATGGACAAATAAAGTTTATCCTATCTTATTCAAACAATAGACCTTACTGTGAGTAAAATAGTACTTCGTTGTATAAAGGGTTAAAATAATATTGTCAACAGCAGGTACATTTAGCATGAAAGGAACAACCTGAAATTTAAACCAGTCGGTTTACATCTGTGTAAAAGCTTTAAAACAAACCTTTCTCCAGTTGAATCATAGTACTGGAGTGGCGCAGCCTAATGATGTCACACCACCACGCCAAAATAAAAGTCTTTTTTAAAGCTTTTTCCATCACTTACTCTTAGTCATGACTTATTGATACATTTCTCCCTTGTTTTCCACTTTTTACTTTATCTGCTTTCTGTTTTGTATTTGTAAGACCATCACACTTTATGTTAATTGAATAAATCCATTTACCCCCACTAGATCTTGGCCTTCAGGTAGGTTAGTAAGTGTTCGCATTTTCTTTAAACGATTGCATTTCTTCATCCATAACTTTAACCCACATTCACTTGCATTCACTGATGTTACCACCTCTTTGTATGTTTGAATGGGAAAACATCAAATTCTCCAAAATTGCCAGCCAGGTTCCAACCTATATAATATGTTGTAGCTTATTTGGGCTACAGTCCATTTGTCAGGATAAAAACAATATTTATAACCAAATAAACAAAAAACAAAAAAGTTCCCATAAACAAAAAAGAAGCTTTTAAAAATGACTGAAGAACTTAAGACAGCGTTGAACAATGCATCCACGCATGTTTAGATTTTACATTTTATAATGTTAGCATTCAGATATTATTTGAGTGTAAATTCAGAATGTGCAACTCACCTTTTCAGTCTTCAATGAAGAAGTGGGATGAAAAAATGGCCTCAGTGGGTTTTTCTTTGTAGGTTGTTGTTGGTAATAATCCCAATGTAGAAATCTACAATAGTAGTTTGTCCTACAAAGTTGTTCTCTTTATCAAGCAAAATAAGCCAATGAAGATTTTCTTAGGAACCCAGAATATATAGACACAACCCTGCTGAGCTACTGGATCTAGAATGTGATTGGATAAGACTCAATTGGCCTCCATTAATGCTGGTATAAAGATGCAAATGAGCAGTGGGGAGCAGTAAAGACTCAAGCCACATACTGTGGGGGATGGGAAGTTCAGCAGCTTTACAAATCATAGTTTTACAGAGAAATAATGATGTATTGGGAAAATGAGTTGACTTTAGCCATCGTCATTTGTTTTGTTGCTGTTGTTTTAAAGGATTATTGATTGAAGCGTTTTTATTTTGGCTGCTGCATTTTGTAGTTAATGTTGATACATTTATGTTGAGGTACTTTGATTTGAAACACATTTCAATTTATCTTTTCCAAGCCTCGTTAAAAGGTAATGCAAGAGTTGTGTGTTGTTTTTTTAGAAGCTTCTCAGAGTTTTGTGTAAAGATGCAAATGAGCACAAGCCACACTCATTTCTAAATACACACAACTACATTCACTTATATAATAGTTATGTAAGTCTTATACTATTATACTGTGATATTTTATCATTCGTTGAAAGAAACAATTTCTAATCTTCACAGTGAGGTTTTATTTGTGTTAGGTTCAGTCAATATATTGACATGAGCTAACCATTTATTTATCACTGAACTTGTTCTTTATGTGAGTTTAGAGTCCTTTATTTCTCCTAAAGCACATGCAGCTTATTACTGGCTTCTGTAAGACAGTCAACACACTCTTAATAGGTCAATTATTTCTTTACAAAAGTGTCTATAGATTTTAACAATCAAAATGTAACTTGTTTCTTTGCCAATTTTGTTTTCTTTCCTTCGTCTTTTAGTTGAACAGAACATGTGTGAGCAGCTCAGCTTTCTCGAAAGCCTCTTATTCACCTGATAGGTAACAAAGATGTTTTTTCCTCAATTTATCATTTGTGTTTGTGCATACATATGCATAGACATTTACAAAAGCATATATACGATACCCGGTGACAAATGCTTTTGCTTTAACACAGTAAAGCTATCACATACTGTCCATTTTTTTAAATATGTCATGCATCTAAATATTTATAATCACAAAATAATTACATCACAAGGTAATTTATTGTACAGACAGTTTATACAGGATAATTCAATAGTCACTTCAAGAGTTCACTTTCATATCTACACAATGCAGAACTTTTAATGTGATTAACCTGCTCCACCTACACCAACTACAGCATTTCTCAGACTTCTTTTTGACTATGGTGTAATCACAGTGGTGAACATCACATAAAACAACAACTGTACTTACTCCTGTAACTTGTTTGCAACAATGACATTTAAATATCTGTGTCACATATTCATTTAAATAAATGGCTCATCATTGTGTGCGGTCATCTATATTAATAGCTGCCTGATATTTAATTGAATTGGGTCGTTTTACATATATGAAACCTGTTAACAGGTATAGCTGTTAATGCCAATACCAACTTGATAGCCTAAAGCAAATTACATGAACAAGACCTGCCTTATATCTCTTAGGACAGTGGTTCTCAAACTGTGATACGTGTACCACTAGTGGTACGCAGGCTTCCTTCTAGTGGTACGCAGAGGAATGAAATATGTCATGTACATGCAACACACATTTCAAAATATATCAAAAATGATGTATATAATATGCCATATATGACATATAGCCCATATTTCTGAGGTAATCTGCCACGTTTTTTTTTATCTGTGCAGAGTTGTAGCTGCTTTACTAGGCTACTGTATTTCAATACTGCTCACTTTGCTGGTACTTGGAGAGACAATGTTTTTCTGAGGTGGTACTTGATGAAAAATGTTTGAGAACCTCTGTCTTAGGACAAATAATCATAGGTGTCTATAACAACACATGCTAGATTGCCCATATCATTACAATCAGTACATCTGAATAAAGCCTTTTAGTAAGCATAGTTCTTCACCAATACCAGTTTAATACTTTATATAATTACACATGTGAGGCATCACAGTGGTGCAGTGGGTAGCACAATCGCTTGACAGTAAGAAGGTCGCTGGTTCGAGCCTCAGCTGGGTCAGTTGGCATTTCTGTGTGAAGTTTGCATGTTCTCCCAGTGTTCGCGTGAGATTTCCTCCAAGTGCTCTGGTTTCCCCAAAGTCCATAGATGTGGTATGCATGCAGTGTGTGTGAATGAGTGTGCATGTTTCCCAGTAATGGATATGAGTTTCTTTCTTGTCACTTGTTCTCATGTCTTTTGTCATTATTTTATGTATTATTAGTCTCCCATTTTCTCTACCTTCTTATGGTTATTGCTTTTTTTGTTCTCCTGGTGTTGGTAAAGCATCCTTGAGCGCTGGCGCTATATAAAATAGACAAGAACAATAAATTTAAAAGGTTTACCTGAGCTGACGATGTTTGACCTACAGTATTCTCATAGAAGATATCTGCTATTACAGTTGGCTTAGTACTCTCCATTTGCATATGTCATGTTGATCACAATTTCCTTTTTTCATCCACTTCTTTATCGGTGTAAATTTGTTTCTAGTTCTCACAGATAGTATCTGAGTTAGAATTTCATCATTATCATAATAATTAAATACCAGAGCTATTGACTTTAAACAGGTTTTCCGCTGGGGTCTTAAATTCTAAAATCAAAATTTTAGGCCATAAAAAGTCTTTAAACTTTTTATTCAAAAAGGCCATTTTTACTCTATCCTAATGTTTTAATTATTTTTCTTACAATAACATTTGTTTAAATGTGCTTCATGTGTTTACTGCTCAGGACACTGACCTGGGGCCTGTTTCAGTAAGGAGGTTCAGACAACTCAGAGTTTAAACTTGAACTTGAGTTTTCGGTTTCAAAACAGCTGATCTGAGTCAGGTCAATCAACTTTGAGTAGACCAACTCGACTACAAAAAAGGCATTATCAATGAAATTACGATCGACAATGACAACATCTGAAAAAAAAAAAGAGATCACCATTTCTTTCTCCAGCTGAACTTGATGTGATCATTCGAAGTTATAGCAAATATGAGCGTAAATATATTTAAAAAGAAGCAACCATCAGTGAAACAGAGACAGTTAGCATGGGAGAACAGCTGCTCAAATTAATGCGTAATTTTACATTTAAAGTATTTAAATATTTAAGTATAATAAAATAAGTAATGTAATGTGTGACATTTATAAAAAAAATTCTAAACTTTTATACACAATCACCAGTTTTAATAGGTTTAACAGTGCACTTGTGTGTCTGCCTTTTTATTGATCAAGTGATAGAGTTTGATATAACATTTAGAAGGTTTTAGAAAGAATAATAATCCCATTAATCTAGTAACAGTACATGTCGAAGGTCAATGAATTTAAGCTAATTATTTATTTTAAAAAGGACAAGCCATTCTCGTACGTGACTTTGTTCTGTGTGTGACTAAAATGTAGGTAATATCTGTGTTTCCATCCAAATATATTAACTAAATTTATGTGCAAAACTGAAATATCGCTTAAAAGATGTGTGAATAAAGCCGCGTTTTTATCCAATGAGTCAAAGAGAACACAATCGTCACTTCCTTATTAACTGGCGCCAAATATCAACAGTAAAAACAAAATTTACTGAGTAAAATAAGTAAAAATAAGCTGCGTCAATTATTTCTTTATTTAATAAGTGTACTTGCGCCTCAGACGACAATGCTGACACACAATGAACACATGGGGGCGTTTGAAGCCATGACATGCGGAGACTTTTGACATGCTCCAGACGCTCAGAGGTAATTAATAATATACACTGATACAAAAACAGTTAAGGCATTTTAGAATGACTAAAACAACATTAATGACGTGTTACAGTGTGCTCAGCCTGCTGGTTTTTCCATTCACACACATTTTCATCATTTTATGATGACCTTTTTTTAATGCACATACTGTAATTTGTTCAGTAAAAGTGTTTCAATCATAGTTTATGCGCATATTTTCTATCGAATAAAAGTTTATCCTACTCAATTATGCATGTGTTTTTTATGCATATTTTCAAAAGTTATGTGAATCATGACGTTTCCATCAATCGTTTTTATGCATATATCCAAAATGAGCATTAAAATAGGTGGGTGGAGACGTAAGGCTAAGGCGAGAAATGCTGCTTCGTCTTTAAAAAAGGGGAGGAGACCGACAGAAACTCTGAGTTTAGAGAATAAAACCTGCTCGTGACCAGGTTAGATTCACAGAGTAATTTACCACAGTAACTGACTCGGAGTTGAAGTTACCTCTCTTTCAGAAACAGGCTTGACTTACCCTGCCTTCTCGAGTTTAACAAACCTGCCATTTTGAAACAGAAAACCCAAAGTTTCTCTCATTTCAGGGTTAAAATACTCTGAGTTTTCACTTAACCTTTCTGAAACAGGCCCCTGGACAGATTCTTGTGCATAGATTTAGTTTATTATAGTTTTTAAAACTTTTATTTAAAAAAAGTTTATTTTGGAAAAAAGTGTGTGGATACAAGTAACGCTTGTTTGTTTTTACACAATGTTTATAAGATTTTGCTAAGAAATATCTAAATATTGTATTTTTCATTTGTTATTGTATTATTAAATGTATTAAATCATAATATAGTTTGATAGCAAATACAAAGCGATTTCTGGCTGCGCCCCTTCTTATCTGCTCTCACTTCTGCAGATTTATAGGCCCTCCAGAAACTTGCGTTCTGTGAATGAATGTCGCCTCGTGGTTCTTTTCCAAAGAGGCAAGAAAACGCTTACCCGAACGCTCGTGCTCAATCTGCCCAGTTGGTGGAATGAACTCCCTAACTGCATCAGAACGGCAGAGTCACTCGCTGTCTTCAAAAAGCGACTAAAAACTCAACTATTCAGTCTTCACTTTCCTTACTAATACGCAATCTTCTCTCTGACTCCTCCCTTAACTACAAAAAAAATGAAAAAAAAAAAATTACTAATGCTTTCCTTCTTAGACTTTACACACCTGAAACTTGCCTACAACACTTATTCATTGTTGCTCTTATAGTTGTGTAAATTGCTTCCTTGTCCTCATTTGTAAGTTGCTTTGGATAAAAGCGTCTGCTAAATGACTAAATGTAAATGATAGCTGTAAATGATAATGATAATTCAGTCATTTTTAGACTCATAAAGGGCTAAAGGCTAAAGAATTTTTCAAATGGCCCAGATGGAAAAGATTTTTGTTTGCCCTATCAAAAAATTTTACCAAAAAGATTTTTTGTTAAAAATTTCTTTAAAAGTTTTACATTTTACTTGGTGAAACCTAAAAGACCCTGGTTAAAAGTATGTCAAAAAACATGGATGCCCCCAATTTTAAATATGCTAAATGAAATGGACACTAAAATAATTATTATAAAAAAAACTGTACAGTATTCTAAACTATATGATGTTGTTGTGGGACGTTGAGAGACAAAACAAATTATAATGGAACAATAACGTTTAGCATTGCACTGACTACAACTGGCCAACAAACTAGTCTAAAAATGACTTTTGCTGCTTAAGAAATGGATTACAGCATGCTGATGATATGCAAACATTTGAGTGTGAAGTTCCTCAGTATTAACCATATTCTTCAAGTACCTGCGGGCGTGTCATTGGAATCTTTTTGCTTGAGAATTTTTTTTTTTTAAGAATGAATTTTTAGATCCTAAAACAGTGTTATACTGCTTAGGCCAGGGGTCACCAATCTCGGTCCTGGAGGGCTGGTGTCCCTGCAGGGTTTAGTTCCAACTTGCCTCAACGCACCTGCCTGGATGTTTCAAGTATACCAAGTTAGACCTTGATTAGCTTGTTCAGGTGTGTTTGATTAGGGTTAGAACAAAAATCTGCAGGACACCGGCCCTCCAGGAATAAGTTTGGTGACCACTGGCTTAGGCACACAGGAAAATCCTCAGAGTAAAGTTACTCAGTTCAGTGAATATTTGGTCCCTCTCTAAATTGAGCAAAATTAACTCAGCAGCAGTTAAAGTGAATGAGACAATGATGGGGTTAATTAAGTGATGATTGAGCACTGATGATGAACACCTGCTGTTAATAAGCAGAAACAGAAAAGAAAAACAAAACAACAACTGACTTCAGTCACAGCCGTAGATTAAATAAACTGAAATAAAACACATCAAATCTCTCAAAAGTTTTAGCAGAGCATCATCAAACAACTCCACAAACGGCAGCTTTACTTATTAACAACCTGTTTGGCCTTATTTCTGCCACACTTTAAAAAAAATAACATATAGTGATATTATTAAGAAATAACTACATATTTGTTTTAAAACAGCAATAAAACATCACTACTTTTTGTGTTTAAGCTGTCACCATTGAGGAGAACAGTAGCTGCTTTCCTTGGACTCTGACTCGATTTCTAATGTTAAATTCTCTTTGTTTGCCTAATAGTATATTGTGTTAAACATTGTATAAAGAGAGCAATTGTGCTCTGGATAATTGACTCTGTGGTGGTTTAGTCACTGGTCAAATCAGTAAAATTGGTTTTGACCTATTAAGTTTAAATAATGTTGTATCACAAAAGAAGCACTGTATTAAGAAAATGGAGCTCATCAATACTTTTATCAGATCACAAAGCACATTAAACATTGAAAACACTTTAAAAAAAAAAAAAAAAACCACAGACATAAAGAATCAGTGTATGCCTCTCAACTATGGTGAGTTTTTTTTTTTCCTACAGTGCATGCTGGGAACTATATATGGATGTTGTTAATGATTCTCTTAACATGCTCTGCAGCCAAAAAAAAAAACACCATCTCTAACCACTGTTGAGATAGATATGCTGATTATTGATTTCTGTTTAAAGTGATTCAGATGCTCAATGTGTTTTACTAAAACACCACAGCTGAGGTCCATTTTCTTGAAAAACACTGAATTTGGTTTCTTATATAATGAACCAACCCATTCTCACTCCGAAGGCATCAAAAACTGAAGTATGGTCAAGCACCTTCCACGTCAACATGAGGACGCCAAAGGTGTCCCTAGGCGTCACTATACTGACAAAACAGGAGCTCCATTGCTTTCAATGGGTCCCCTCGGACGTCACATCAAGACGCCCAAAGCCCTACGGTAAAGCCTTGTAGCATATAGCCCACGTGAATGCAGTTGTATGAGCATATAAAAGAAAAAATTAATCAATTGAATGTTTTCTTTTAATATTTTATTCATAAATGTCCGCATAGTATTTGTTTTTTTAATAAAACGATTATATGAAGTTATTTATAATGTAATATCTGTTATTTTACATTAACGGCGAACGAAGCTTGAGACAAAAGAGAAATTTGAAGCTTATATATATATTCAGGAACAGAAACCCTTTTTATTATTATTTTTTTTTACAAAAAAAAAAAACAAAATAAAGAAACTAACTTATTTTATTTGTGTATATATATATATATATATATATATATATATATATATATATATATATAATATTTATGAAATATTAAAATATGCTCTTTGTATTAGAGGTCTGTATATTAGATTCGATTTATTGTTGTTTTTGGACATCTAGACTTTAATTTGATCTGTATTTTTTAAGATTTTGTTGATGTTGCTCTTTTTGAATGATTTTGGTTGTTGTTATCATTTTCTTAACATTTCATTATACTTTCTTATCGTTAAGTCTTATTATGATGGCCAATAAAAACCTAACCGAAATCCCTATTGATAAAAAATCAATAGGATTTTTTTTTTCATGTTACTTTTACAAACACTCGAATATTTGTGCCGCTTTACTAGCAAGAAATGAAAATAAAAACACTTTAATATAAAATATTTATTTTTCCACATTTCCCTAAATAAGCAAGCGGGAAATCGTGTCACGTGACGTAACAACCATCCATCGCTGTACTGATCCCGCTTTCAGCGGTGAGTTAATGTACACTGATTCCACAAATTAAATAAAGAAATTTTGTTCTTCACACCATGTTTGTCTATGTGCATTGCTCACATGTATATTTAGGTTATTATATTTTGATAATACACGTTAAAAATAAGTGCTATGTTAGCATGTTAGGCAATAACTTACTTTATTAACGTTACTTTACAAACAGTCTTGGTAGGCAAGTTTATTCAGATAATTTAGCTTAATCTGACAAGATATTTACATATACGTTTACTCATTTAACGTTAGCAAACGCTTTTATCCAAAGCTATGTGTGTGTGTGTGTGTGTGTATATATATATATATATATATATATATATATATATATATATATATATATATATATATATATATATATATATATATATATATGCAATTTTAATTAATAATTTCTATTGCTATTTTGAGTTCATTGAATTCATACTGTTCCATAGTTTACTTTAACTTACTAATTACATTAAAAATGTCTTTGTCTGTTAAATAATTTATACATTTATATATTAAATGATTGAGTAATTAAATATGTTAAATTATTCTATGTGCATATACTGTTACATAAAATTTGTTTTATAGCTTGTAAATAATCCTTTCTATTATTGTATTAAAAAAAAAAAAACTTTAAGATACAGTGTTTTCAATGAAAATGTATTTTGTCTATGATTAATATTAATATATATTTTGTTTCCTTCCAGAGAGAATGAAAAAACCCAAGCAAAAGCCTTGCCATAATTGTGGGGCTTTAAATGTTTCAAACTGCAAAACGTGCAGAAATTGTTTTGCTGCCATTGCTTTAAAAGCAATCATCATGGCAAAACAAAAAAACATTGAGGAGTCGTCATGGGCAGCAAACAACAAAAAACACAGGAATTCTGCCCGTGTTGTAGATTCTGCCCGCACTGCTGTAAGTACATTATTTGAGTACAGAGGCATAGTGTATAGAAAATTATGTTGTCATTATTAGGTAAAACTAAATCAAAAATGTATTTCTGAACAAATGTACACTGTTAAAAATTGTCCCGTTAAAAAACAGTAAAATACTGGCAGCTGCAGTTGCCAGCAATGTACTGTTATTTTACAGTCTGTTGCTGTAAAAATACATGGACTACATTGATTAACACAATACTCAAGTGAACTCATTTTGCTCACTGAAAGCAACTGCCTCAACTTGGTCAACTGCTGAATGAGTTTATGAAGTAATGTGCTATACATGCTTAGAAGCATACTTATAATGATAACTTATTTTAGTTAATTAGAAAAGTTCGGTTTAACTCTAATGTCTTATTTTCACAACAGCACACATACATGTAAATCTGGAATCACCAGAGAGATTCTGACTGCATCAGCAACTAAACAGCCGCTATCTTTAAATAGAGAAACATGCAGAATAACATCAGCAGTTCATTGTTCATCTTTAACTCATACACTGGCTCTACTCTCCTCCACAACGGTGACACACAGAAGAAATTAGCTTCAGGTTTTACAGTAAAATACTGTTTTTTCCTTGATTTAACAGTAATCTACTGGCAGCTGTGGTTGCCAGCAATCTACTGTTTTTTTACAGTCTACTTCCGTTGTGTAAATTAACAGTATATTACTGTTAAAATACATTTTTACACTGTGTTTTTACCTCTCACACCTTTAACCCTTTAAACCCCAGAGCCTATACTTCAGTTTTAATTTAAGTGTCCACACTACTGAGTGTTCAAGAAACATTTAGCAAAGCTGAAGTAAATTCATTAATTAACTGACTAATTAAATGATAATTGAGGATTAACAATGAACAAATGAAGAAATACTGAAGGGAGAAAACAAGAACAGAACATACAAAACTTTAGTCACAGCTTTATAATGAAATAACCTGAAGAACAACAAATGATTAAATCATTTAAATGATCAGCGGATGATTAAACAACTCTACAAACATCATCACCAGCTACACTTATTACTTAATACATGTATTTTTGTATAACATCTACTAAAGTTCTTCTTGAGAAAAAGTTAAAGTTTTACGTCACCATCATGGAGAACAGAGTTTGCTTTAGTTGGGCTCTTAGCCCTGTCATTTTTAACATTTATATATTTTGGCTGCTGCAATTGTTAAGAACTTTGTTTAAAAAGCTCCTTTGATGTGGCAAGCCAGCCAAAAACCTAAATAAGATCTGGTGATGTTCATGTTGCTAATAAATGGCAGAGTCTGTTCTCATTTCGTATAATACAATTTACTGCTCCTATTCAATGTTAAATCTATTGTTTTACATTATATGTATATATATATATGGCAATGATTTCTGGAAGTTTTTAAGATTATCTTGGACAATAACACTGCTCTATGGTGTACATCGCACTCAAAGAGACATCAATAATCAGCATATGAACCTCAATAATGGTGACAACAAATTTAACAAAATTAACAGTTTAACTCACAAACAGGCAACTGAAAGTCTAAACATAAACAACAGCAGAATCAAACACAAATAAAGAAAACTGTGAGACCATCATACAACATTTATTTATACCGCAATGCATGCTGGGATATTTGTACAGTGCCACTCCCAGCATGCATTGCAGCATGAAACATTTGAGATGTTACCATTGTTGAGATACAAGGTCAGATTCATGAGGTCTGAGTGTGTATTTGTCATAACTGAACTGTTTTTGTATGTTATTTATTAACTGTTAAGTAATTACGGAGGTATCTTTTCTGTTTTCACTTCGCATTAATTAAATTAATACCTGCAACTAAGCATAAAATCTATTGCATGTGGCCCTTCTTCCAGATTTATACCAAAACATTTATCAGAACTAATTTCAGACAAATAGATTTCTCTATTTATTGACTTCCCAACTTTATTGCTAAATTGCTTTTAGTACAAACGTTTTGTAAACTCTGTATTACAGCAGTTGGAAAGTCTTCTTAAATGAGTTCAAGGGTGAAGAGCCCAACTAAACCAGCCCCTCACTCCATTACGGTGACACAAAAAACACCTTAATTTCTGTTGGATCTCAATGAGAATAGTATGGAAGTCAAATCTGTCAGTAATAAGTGTGTGTCTGCTGTTGTTTGTGGAGTTGTTTAATGATCCTCTGCTGAGACTGAAGCTGTTTTATTTGATTTGATTTTATTTAATGTTGTAACTCAAGTCACTGTTTGTGTTTCTTGTTTCTTTTCTTCAGTAATTGTAATTATAAACAGCAGGTGTTCATCAGTGTCTGAATTCACTCATTAGTGTTCATTAAAACTGTCAGGTGAACTATATTAGTTAACTAGTGTATGAAATAGTGAACAAGGACACAAAGTGTGATTTCAAACACAGACTTCAAAACACCGAATCTGAACTCTGTTAGCTCACAGTTTTCTGCAGTTGGTTACTTTCTCGAAAACAAAAATGTTATTCAGAAAGCACTGTTTTTAACAGAATATTACTGTTTTAGTGAAAAAACATTATTTTACCGTAGAATCTGACCGTTTTTTAACAGCAATTTTTTACAGTGTATTCATGTCAGGTCTGACTATATTAACTGATCATATTTTGATTTTTAGCTATCGATGCAGTTAATGCTTGAGATCCACAACAGCAAGTGTTGTTTTACCAGAAAACTATAATTTATTCTAATCAATTTTCTATCATGATCATTTAAAGAGCAGCTTTTGTGTTATTTTAAAGTGTTATAATATTATGTTTCTCTAAAGTTGTTTAAAAAGATCTAAGGTTGGATTTTTTTTCATTACTTTACATATGTACTGCAGTACATGACATAAACATTTCAGAGCATTTGTGGCAGAGATTATGCAAATGTATTCATTTCATTGTGGTCACATAGATCAGTTGCAGGCAAAAGATTCTGAAAACATAAAGACTTGTTTTGGCAATTCAGAAACTATCTTTTACTTTGATAATGCAGATTTGCTACAAATGTATCTGGGATGTTTGTGCTAATATTATGATTATATTGCATTTTTCTATACTGTTTTTATGTATTTATTTTTCAGGTTAAGAAATTGGAAATGCTGGGCTACAAGCCATTGTTGTTTATTTCGAAAGAAAAGAAAAAAGGATTTAACACAGAGCTAATAACAACAATGGGTCCATTTGGAGAGGGACCACAGCAAAAAATTATAGATAAAATGGCCAGCCTGTACGAAGTTTTTATTAAAAGTAAGTATTGTGGTCATTTGATTACAAAATTCACAAAATTTCAAAGAAATCTCTAACTTTATTTTAAAATTGTTTATAGATTTCCAGAGGTTTCAGAATTCGGCTGCAACAGACCCTGATGTCTGCCAAAACCTAGCATCATCGGTTTCTCCTCCAGCTTCTATTCCTCCATCATCTTCCTCAAGCCTTCCTCCTCCACCATCTTTCCCAAACCTTTCTCCTCCACAAACTTCCTCCAGCTTTCCTCCTTCATTTGCTGTTCCTCCACCATCTTTGCCAAACCTTTCTCCACCACAGTCTTCTTTCAGCTTTCCTCCTTCATCTGCTGTTCCTCCACCATCTTTCCCAAATCTTCCTCCTCCACAATCTTCTTCCAGCTTTCCTCCTTCATCTGCCCCTCCACCTTTATCTTCCAACCTTATTCCTCCAACTAATTCCTCAAGCTTCAGTCCTCCTACCTCCTCCTACATCACCCCTCTTCCACCTGCCTCTTCATACAAAACACTTCCTGCTCCACCGCCTACTTCCCTCACTACTACACCTACTTCCTCTCTATCAAGTCCTGCAGTCCAGTGCATGACTACAGATTTTGGTGATTCAGGTGACTTTATTTGAACTTTTACACAGCATTTTTCCCATTTTAGTTGGGACAAACAAGTTATATAGAAATTTAAAATTAAAACATTAGTTGTGTAAATACAGTTGAATTCTGAATTATTTGCCCCCTTTCATTTTTTTCTTTTTAAAGTATTTTTAACATATTTAAATGATGTTTAAAAGAGCAAGGACATTTTCACAGTATGTCTGATGTCAGTTTTTTTATCTGGAAAAAGTCTTATTTGTTTAATTTTAGCTAGAATAAAAGCAGTTTTTAATTTTTAAAACCATTTTAGGGACAAAATTATTAGCCTCTTTAAGCTATATATTTTTTTCAACAGAACAAACCATCGTTAAAAATAACTTGCCTAATTATCCTAACCTGCCTAGTTAACCTAATTACCCTAGTTAAGCCTTTAAATGTCACTTTAAGCTGTATAGAAGTGTCTAGAAAAATATGTAGTAAAATATTATTTACTGTCATCATAGCAAAGATAAAAGGGTCACACTTTACAATAAGGTCCATTAGTTAATGTTAAGTAATGCATTTACTAACATGAACAAACATTGAACAATACATTTACTACAGTATTTATTCTTGTTAATAAACATTAGTTAATGAAAATACAGTAGTTCATTGTTAGTTCATGTGCATTAACTAATGTTAACAAGCATGGACTTCAATGTTAATAATGCATTAGTAAATATTTAATTATGATTAATAAATGCTGTACATGTGTTGTTCATGATTAGTTCATGTTAGTAAATGCATTAACTAATGAACCTTGTTGTAAAGTGTTACCAATAAAATAAATCAGTTATTAGAAATGACTTATTAAAACTATTATGTTTAGAAATGTGTTGAAAAAAATCTGCTCTACATTAAACAGAAATTGGAAAGAAAAAAATAAACAGCAGGCCAATAACTCAGGGGGGCTAATAATTCAGACTTCAACTGTATGTGTTATTTTTGTGTGTTTTTACAGATTTATTCTCCAGAGAAAGTATCATAAAAGGGGACAAACAGAAGAAGTGGATCTACAAACAAGCAGGTAATGCCATATTGCTGTTCTGAAAAAATAAATAAATAGCAGATTCTGAATATTATCTGAATAATTGTATGCATATAAACTTTGTTACATTAAAATTTATATAATGTAATATTTGATTATTTTGTATTTTTTACAGTTTCCTCAATTCTTTTCTGTTGCCTTGCATTTAATAGTACTATATGACAATGAGTAAAGAAACTATTAAGAGGATAATTTAATATATAGTATTATTGTAAAATTATGAATTATCATATAATAATTCTAATATAATATAATATAGGTGACACGGTGGCACAGTAGGTAGAGTTGTCACCTCACAGCAAGAAGGTCACTGGTTTGAGTCCTGCCTGGATCAGTTGGTGTTTCTGTGTTTGCATGCTCTCCCCGTGTTGGTGTGGTCCCATTATTAATCCACAGTCGCCACAGCAGAATGAACCGCCAACTTATCCAGCACTTTTTTACGCAGCGGATGCCCTTCCAGCTGCAACCCTTCACTGGGAAACATCAATACACACTTATTTACAAACATCCACTACTGATAATTTAGCCTACCCAATTCACCTGTACAGCAAGTCTTTGGACTGTGGGGGAAACCAGAGCACCTGGAGGAAACCCATGTGAACGCAGGGAGAACATACAAACTCCACACACAAATGCCAAACCAGCGACCTTCTTGCTGTGAGGCGACAGCACTAACTAATGCGCCATTGCATTGCCCAAAGTTGATGTTATACTCTACACATTGTTTACAGTAAAACAGAAAAAAAGATGTGTTTGAAATATGCTATACAAAATATGCTGTTCTCTCATTTGGTGTAAATGTAAATGTTACTATAAATTAAAATGCACATTAAAATTTGAATATAAAACAAAAACTATAAAACTATTAAAAAAATAATGTTTAATGAGTGAAAGCAGTTTACATTTCAAATTTTCATGTTTCACAGTATTTATATCAGACTCATTGCTCTCTGAACTTTCCTGCAATATTAAGTAGTTTTTGTAAGTAAGAGCTATATATTTCTGCTGCAGAATGCCAAGTACATTCCAACCAGAAAACCTTTCCATATGACAGGATTGTGAAAAGGAGGATGTCCAAAGAAGTAAGACCACTTTTTTATGTTTGAATTTACTTAAGTAAAAAAATATAATTTTATAAAAATAAAAAGATTTATCCCGTGGTTCTTTTTAATTTAAGCGTGATTTAGCTTATAATGTGTGGGTATTTATAGTGGTAGTTGAAATCATTAGAACACCAGGCATATCTGAAAATATAGATTTTTTGCCTCTAAAACATAATTTAATTTCATAATGAGCACAATCATTTTAATCTGATCACAACTAATATAACATGAATTTAGTCCTACTGGTTTGATCCACTGTTAACTGTAATAATTGGTATGTGCGTAACATGGTATGTCAGGCATTGTGTCAGCACGTTTCCAGACAACTTTAACATTGCTTTCAATGCCTTCTACAACCAAAGCCAATCTAGCTGCTTCTTTGAAAGTACTTGATTGTGTGACATTGACAGTGAACAGGTTTAAAGACAATTATGCTGACCTTCTAGATATTTCATTTAATAGATATTGTTGTGGCTAGGACAAACAATTATGCTAAATGTTCAAATAATTCTAGTCACTGAGTACTAAAAGTGAATGTTGCTCAATACTCATGTTCTTATAGGGTGTTGAAGAGGCCAGAGTCAGATGGAAGCCGTGTTCTGGATGGTAAGTGTCACAAACACTATATAATTCTGTCATACAGTGGTGGAAATATGTTGAACAAACTATGAATGTTTTTTGATGTAAACAATTATTCTTGTAGATAATAATGTGAAGTGAAGATAACCTTTTTTCAAAGCTTAAAATTGTAATAATCTTTAACTAATAAGTCGGTGTTTGCACCAAATTACTTTTTAAAATTATGTTAATTTAAATATCACAGACTATCCTGTAAACATAATTATAATTAAATGTTTTTTACTGATTTACAGTGGGATGAAATGGAAAGACTCCTGGGAGCCATCAAATCACTTTTTGTAAAATACAGTGGGTTATAAAAAAGGAATGCTTTTAAAAAGAGATTTGTCTACTGCTGTTGTAGCTATTTTCGGTGCAGGTCTTGTTTTTGTTTGTTGTTTTAAATCTACTTTAACTCAGCACATGTTTAAACCCACATTTTGACATTGTATTTTGTTTGATTTTTATTTTTTGAATTGTATTATAATAAATTTTTTCTGTTAACCTAGAGTAAAGACTTCCACGCACAAAGATAACCACTTACAGTATTTTCATCTACGTCATATCTGCAGCCACTAAATCACTCGGCAAAATTGTTTGAATGTTTGTATTTAAAAAAAATAAATAAATATATTAATGATTTAAATGTAATAAATGCATTTCTGGTTCTTCAGGAGTTTTATGGCTCACATCAGAGCCATTAAAGTGTGCATTTGCAGCATAGATACATACAAAATTGTTATTTTTTAAATGTTTGTACCACAGAACACAAACTAACACATTTATACATTTTCACTCTGCAATTTATAGTAAGCTATGTGTAGGCACAGTATAACACAAGGCAAAACTATTTATTTAAAAGACATTTGTGAGAAGTGTACTAATTTATGTAGAAATAAGTGCAGAACACACACACACACACAGTGCTCAGCGGAAATCAATATACCCCTCAGAGATCTTTTCTTCAAATTAGTATCTTTTATGGAGTGCTATACAAAAAGGTATTTCTGTATATACATTAAAGTTACATATACATTACACCAAAGTTAAAACTGAAACAAATGTAACAAAAAGATTGATCCCTCTTTTTATTTAGTGCTTTAACTAATTTGTTTCAATATAGTTACTGTGTATATTGTGACACATGGTACAGTTTAGAGAATATTACTTTTTACATTGCACTTTTGATTGGAAAATCAAATTAAACTTACACCTTTATCCACCCCTAAACCTATCCATACCCCCAAACCTGTCCCCACCTTACCTGTATTTCACCTTCAGAGTATCAGAATTGTTCTAAAAGACATTATGAACACAGTAAGTACAATGTATTTACTTTTTTGATATATAGATATCAAAACATTTTGGTACACTTAGTCTAGGTGGATTATATAAGTTAAACAAAATTGTGTTAAAATGTTTGTATTAAAAGTTTTGATCAACTTCAAATACTGAATGTCTTTGTATGTGAGAGAGATAGCAGAAGGCTATGTTGTGTAAAGTGGAAAACGAAGGAGAAATGTATCATGTCATGACTGCAACAGCGAGTGGCAAAAAAAACTAAACAAACATAAAAAAAATTTAAAAAGACTTTGCCAACAGATTATAAACAAATCTTGATTCTATTATCTCTGAAACTCAGTCTGGGTTTATAAAAGGCCACCATGTTTCTATTATAATGAGATTAGTTTTGGATTTGCTAGATTTTGCTGATTCTATTCATTCAGATGGTGTCATTCTTTTTCTTGATTTTTATAAAGCCTTTGATACGATTGAGCACCAGCTTCTGTTTAAAGCGTTGAGGTTATTTGGATTTGGGAACTTTTGTTAACACTATGGCTTTGTTTTATAAAGGAATCAATAGTTCAGTGATTGTTAATTTTAATACTTCTAATGGATTTGATATTTTGTGTGGTATTAGGCAGGACGGCCCAATCTCTTCCTTTTTATTTTTATTAGTTACAGAGTTTCTATCCTTAAGCATTGTGCAAAATCAAGATTTGAAGGGAATTTCTGCTTTTGGGGGGGGAGATTAAGATTTCACATTTGGCAGATGACACCACTTTATTTCTAAAAGATGACTCAAACGTATAAAATGCTTTAAATTTAATTTCTGACATCTCAAGTGTTTCTGGTCTAAAGTTGAATATCTCCAAATGTGAGATAATGCCTGTTCATAATTTGAGTTAGGAATATATAGAAGATATCCCAGTTAAATCCACAATTAAATATTTCATTATTTATGTTACTAAAAATCTTTTAGTGAGACAGCACTTAATTTTTTTTTTATCTAGGATCAGCAAAACTAAAAATATTCTTAATTCCTGGCTACAATGGGACCTGTCATTATATGGAAGAGTTTTTTTGTCCAAGGCAGAGGGTCTTTTTGTATATCCAACGTTATCTTTATTTGTTGAAAACAAAATGGCCAAAGAAATTAATACTGTTTTCTTAAAATTTATCTGGAAGAACAAACCTCATTAGTTGAAAAATGAAGTTCTTTCTAGTAGTAAAGCAGAGGGGGGTGTAAACTTTTTTGATTTTTCTGACATCATATACATTTTTTTAATTATTTGGAAGATTATTTGGAAGAGATGCCTAACCAATCCAACGCATATTTGTTTTTTTTTATTCACAACTACTTTTTGACAAAATTGGTAGTCTTTTGTTTCTTCTTAAATGTAATTATCTTCCCTCTAAGCAATGTCTGCTTGCTTGGCAGCTTGGTTACGTTCACAATTTTTCTCCCCACCGATTTCTCTTATGGAATAACCGAGATATTACAATCAGAAACAAATTGTTATTTTTCCAAAGTTGGTTTCAAAATAATATTAATTGAAATCTTTGCTTGTTTGATGATGCATGAAACATTCTTTCATATGAACAATTTATAACCTACCACTGTTTTCCAACTCTTAACAAATTTAATAAAGTTGTTAAGGCAGTATCACTTGGTTTAGTTCACCTAGTTAAAACTCACTGTAGATTTAACTCAAGGAGCTCAGTGAATATTCATTCTCCTTTGCTTTTAGAAGGTGTTAGTCTGTTAGATAAGAAATGAAACAATAGCTTTGTGTGTCAAAGTTTTCAATTTAAAAGAAAAATTTATTTTAGAGGAAAGTGTTTCTGGAGGTCTTTGGTTGAGGATATAGACTAGAACCTGGCTTTTACCTGGGAAATATTGCATTTCCAACAAGGCAAAAGAAATACACTTTACAATTGTACAGAATATCTACCCTGTAAAATTCTAGTATTTCCAAATGTTTTGAAATCGACAGCCCCTGTTCTTTCTGCGAACAAGCAGAGGAGACACTTGTACATATGTTTTTTGATTGTCCAATATCCAAACAATCTTGGTCACTCCTAAATTCTCATATATCTGCTTTTGCCAATGCTGTGAATTGCTTTAATCTAAAAAAACATTATTTTTATTATAATAACCCAAAAGCTAAATCCCTGGAACACATCATACTTTTTTTTATCTTATATGGCAATTTTTTCATTCACAAACAGAAATTTGCAAATAATTACTCATTTGCTCATTTTAGAATAGAATTTAACTCCCTCCTAAAATCACTTCATCTTATTAACAATAAAAAAAAAAATCTAAGATTCCTGAAATATTATGCAGATGTATTTAAAGAAGATTCTCAATTTTAGTTACTTTCCTTATGGTGATTTGTTTAAGTGTCATTGTAATTTCATTCATTTGTTTAATTATGTTTGTTTAATTTAGTAATTTTAGTATTATTATTATTAATATTATTGTTAATACTTTAATTATATTAATATTTTTTCCCTTTCTGTCTAATGGTATTATTTGTATTTGTATGTGATTTTAGATATTTTTTCTTATGACAAAAAAAAAGTGAATCAACTGGAGAAAGGTTTGTTTAAAAGCTTTTACACAGATATAAACCGATTGATTAAAGTTTCAGGTTTTTCATCCAATACTAAATGAAGTTCTGCTGTTGACAATTTTATTTTAACCCTTTATACTACATAATACTATTTTAATCAAAGTAAAGAGAACTATTGAACAACGTGTGTGTATTAAGTGTCTTAATGAAGGTTTAATTTATTAATTAGCATAATTTCACTTTATTCTAAGTATACATTACTATATATAAAAAATGCAGTACTAATTTTAATCAGCTCATTTGTGGCTGTTGTTTCTTGCTCGGACTTACCAGATTTATTTTTGTTAATTACTCTCATATAAAGAAACTGTTGAAGGGAAGTTATCTTGTTTCTATTCATAGTTTTATTTATTTTAAACAGGACATTTTTATTGCTTTGTTAATTTTAAACAGGATAAAATGTCCATAGCAGAGACAAACTATATATAATAAGTCATGACTTATGACTAAGAGTAAGTGGCAAAAAAAGAAAAAAAAGACTTTTATTTTGGCATGACTTGTGACGTCATAAACCTGCGCCGCTCTCGCGCTGTGATTCAACTGGAGAAAGGTTTGTTTTAAAGCGTTTACACTTATATAAAGTGATTGATTAAAGTTTCAGTTTTTCATTCAGTGCTAAATTATGTACCTGTTGTTGACAATATTATTTTAACCCTTTATACAACGTAGTACTATTTAACAGTTATGAGGTCTATTGTTTGAATAAAAATAGGATAAAGTTTTTGTCCCCAAGAGGAAATTTGTCTTGTGCAAAAAAAAGTGCTACACATTGCTGTAAGCAGACAATAAAATAAATAAAACAAACAAAAATTAAGAACATACTCAAATAAAGTTTGAAAAAAGTTACAGAGATCTAACAGTGTGTAATAAGTGTTTTAATGAAATTATAATTTATTAAATAGCTTAATGTCATTCCATTCTAAGTATACATCACTATAAGCTATGGAGTACTAGTTTTAATCAGGTCATTTGTGGCTTTTGTTTCTGGCTCTGACTTTCCTGATTTCTGTTTGTTAGTTACTCTCATATAAAGAAACTGTTGAAGCAAGTGTTAAAGAGAAGTTATTTTGTTTCTGTTCATTGTTTTATTTATTTTAAACAGAACTTTTTTATTGTTTGTCCAAACGCAGAGAAAAACTCCTGCTGAAGCGACTGATCTCCACACTGTTATAAAGATGGCGTTTATTAAAGAGGAGAGTGAAGATGTGAAGATTGAAGAAACATTCACAGTCAAACATGAAGATCTGCAAGAACAAACAGGTTAATTTTCATTCTCAAACACCAACTCACTCATTTGATCGTCATTCAGATATATTTTAATAATAGGAATACTAAATTAAATCCATCTTGCAGCCCTGAGTGTGCTGCCTAGTTCTCCTAAATGCACATAAGCACTCATTGAAAGACAGGAATGAGTTTCATTTGTTACTTGTTCTCATGTCTTTTGTCATTCTTTTAAGTATTATTAGTCTCCCATTTTCATGATCGTGGGCCAAAAATATTGTTATCGTGATGATAATACGATTAATCTTATAATCTATATACCCTTTCATTATGTTCTTGGCTGTTTTTGACCCATTGACTTCTATTATAACCACATTTTTTAACCGTTGAGCCATGACACCAAATAATCATGCATTCTACATTGTTGCTGTTTTCCCTGTTGGGAAGAGGTCAAATGTGTAATTTTTACTGTTGATCATCAGTTGGCTGCATTAACCCTTTAGATGGGCCTGTTCAAAAAAGTTTCTGTCATTTATATGGAGTTCAGTGGAGTAAAACAGCAGATTATAGTGTGTGTGCATAAATACAATTTGTAGGGGGACCAACAGTTTTAACCCAAAAATGACCAGTCTATCAGATGAAGAAGAGCAGGAGTCAGAGATTCAATTAAAAGAAAATTTTACTGTAGATAGTTTGCTGTTTCTTCAGCAGAGGCCAGTTTCAACACTCAACAAGTTTGTAGAGCGCTCTACATACAATCTCAGAACGACAACAATTAGATGTCTAGAATTCTCTCTTTTCTCTCTATGCAAACTGTTTTAAGAAATGTGTTAGTAAAGTGCACTGAAACTTCACAAAAACAAAACACACAGGGAATATTTGAACCTATCAGTGTACAATATACTGATGCCCTGTTTTTCTAGGCTTTATTGGTGATAATGGTCAGAAACGTTGAACCATTATTGCCTTTTTGGCATAAGCAGAGGAGAGAAACTAGCCAGACAGTAATCTGTGAATTGTGGAGCGGGCTAAATCTAAAGAAACATGTATTTTTTAGTAAGTGTACTTTTTTTTTTTTTTTGCTTTTATTCTTGCCATAATAAAAATATGTATTTGTAGGGCAGCCCATGCTCTGCTGTCATTAATATTTAAGAAATTATAATGGGTAAAACTGTCCGAGATATGAACAAAAGCAAGTGATGCACCAAAGTTTGATTAAAAAAAAATCTTGAATCGTCATAAAAATCCTTATAATCATTAAAATAATTTATAAAAACAAAAAAATCTATTTAGTTTAAAAACATTGAACTTTATTAATGAAATGACGTAATTTCGGAAACATTCTACTTCGCTGTTTATCCGTCTGACTTTACAGTGGGTTTCTTTTGACCACCCCCTGTTGATTTAAAGAATATCACAACGGCGTATGTGGGGAGTAAAGCCTCGTCCTTTTTGCGTGGTGCGCGCACAGTCAGCGGTGGTGCACGATTCGGCACCAGAAAAAAATGCAAATGATTTCAGGCCAGCAGATTCGTCAGATTTGAAAACGGGGAAAATAATGATTACAATAGTACGGGGAGAAAACAAAACAAGAGAAACAAAATGAGAATTTGGGCAAAGAAAACAAAAACTTTTGCTTCTTACCCACGGAGTGGAGGGGTCAAGGGAAATGAGTGGGGAATGGCGAATGTGGATGTGAAGGTTGAGGTTGAGGGCATTGGTGAACCCAGCCGGTCAGTTGGCAGCTGACTCCATGCCAGCGAGATCAGGGTTTCTGCAGATAACTTAATGTCAAATTTAAGACTTTTTAAGACCTTTTTAAATCCATTAAGTATTAAATTTAAGACCTATATCACAATATCAAAAACGCGTGAGAGAAAATGTAAAATCACAAAATTAGGGGTTAAATAAATGTATTTAAATTGAACAGTACTAAAGACAGGTTAAAAGTATTATTGAACTACAGAAAAAACAAACATCTTAATGCTGATTTATACTTTCACCTGGCACCGCATCGCACACCTCACGCAACAGATGAGGCTTTTATACTTGACACGTTCACCATTGAGATATTCTTTTTAAATGACAGGGGGGCGGTCAAAATAAACAGACAGTAAAATCAGACGAATAAAAAGAGAATCATTAATATCATTGAAGATGTTTTGGGGGGCCTCTTTTTTTGTTTTAACAAACTTATCCTTCAGGTTTTTTCAAACTTTAACAAAAACCTTCCACCTTTCCCACGGCTGTTGCAATTACAAGAATTATTGGTCATGTGGTTCTCCCTATGATCACACATGGACGGATCATAAAGATGTTAGTGCAGACGTACCTGTTTCAGACAAAATCTCTTCAAACTGTTTTATATTCAACCCAATGCAAATGCCGCGTGAACTGTTCACCCGAGTCTCAAAAAATTTCATTAGCTCCGCTATGCTGTTATTTCACTGACAAATGTCGTGAGCGCAGTATTACAAGTCAAGAGCACATTCATGTTATATGAGCGAGCAAATCTCATTTCTCGTGTACTGATTTCCTCTGTTTGTGGACAAAAGTGCATGCGAGCTCTCAAATATGCACTGCTCATGCACAAATTTTCTTTAGCGCTCTGAGTACACGGTTCCCTCTTCCTTTCGTGCTTTTTTGATATGATTTATATTAGTCCACTATTTCTCACCAATAACCAAAATACTAAAATAGGCTTGCATATTACATTATTAATCTAATACAACATCACATTTTTGGCTGTATGTTATATGATAAGATATTTCCAGTTTCAAACACACAGAGAATAGTTTTATTTTAAAAACATTTATTAAAAACCCAAAAGGTGCACCATACTAATGCAAGCAGAAATGTAACTGTAATAGAAAATAGGGAAACACTTGATAAGGTATTATAGCCTAATGTACTATTCATACTTCAAATAAATGTCACTATTAATCCCATTTTATCATAGCAACTAAAATAAAGTGAACTAGTGTCTGCTGTACAGTATTTTGTAAAGTACAGTAAAATACTTAAATTAATCTGTTGTGGTAATAGCATAGTTGCTATGGTAACACAAGTGTAATATAAACAAATTACCCAGTGTTTTAGTTATTTTTTTTTACAATATTGGGTATATTATACTACAATTCACCACACTTTACTGTAGTAAAACTACACAGTTTTTCATTTTATCAGTTCACTATTCTTAATACTACAGTATGCTGAAGAATCTCTGGAGAGCAAAAGCACGAAAAGAGTCAGACGGAGAGCAGATAATTTGCATGTGAGCAGCCAGTGTTTTGAGATCTCCCGAGCAGTTTTGTGCACGAACAGAAGAAACAAGCGCGAGAGAAGAGATTTGCTCTCTCGTATTACAGCGCTCCCGAGTCCCGACTTATAAAACTGCTCTTACGGCATTTGTCAGTGAAATAACGGCATACTCTGCCAGCCGAAATCATGTTGCGCGTACTCAAATCGAACTTCCGCAAACACAGCGATGACGTCAAATTCGCTGCGCGCTAGGCTTGGGCGGTATTACGGTATAATGGGGATCTAAAAATAGCAACGGTGTCGGGTTTCAATACCGTTATACCGTCATAAAATATTAAATATCCTTTATTTAATGCCAACAAAAACGTATGTGTGATGTCATCACGGGACAGTGTGGAGGAGAGAGAGAGAGAGAGAGGGAGGGGGAGAGGTGAGGTGACGAGTCGCGCTATAAAGTGACCTGCAGTTTGGCAGTATTTCTGCATTAGAGCTAAAGATCTTTTCCCGAACCCGACGGGACCCGAAAAAATTCAAATCCCTGTATTAAAATCAATCCCTGCAAAGGTGAAACAAATAATGACGAAGAAGTTAAAAAAGCTAATTTTGAAGGCAGTCAAGCCAGTCACTAGCTCAGAAGGAACGGTAATTCTAGCCGCCAAGGTATTTCGGCAGTTGCTCATACAATGCATATTACGGTAGAGCAGCACAAACCGCAAGCTGACAGGTAAAAAGATGGGGTGACTCGCTTTATTGAAACTGCTGTCATGGAAAATGAAATGGATGTTCCTGACTGGTAGAAGATGAACAAACAATCTTACCCAAAACCTGCAAAATTAGCCAGATCAGAACTCTGCATCTCGGCCTGTAGCAGCAGGAAAGGGTGTTGGTGCTGTTGGGACGCACCATCGGTCCTGAGAGCAGGACTGCGCTTAAGCCAGTGGATTTAATAATGTTCTTCCACAAAAACACGTAGCCGAATCTTGGTGAGTAAAGGGTTTTTAAATTATAAATGAATATTAATGAAACCATATAATCATAATGTAGACAGTATATGTTGTGGTTTTCGTTTTTTCTCTTAATGAATCAAACTTAGACTGGGGGTTATGAATATCAGAAGAATATACTTTATTGGAATATCTTCCAAAAAAGCAGAGACGTCCGTAAGCAGACTAATCCTTAGTCTCACTCCAAGACAATCTGATGTCCCTCACATTTGCTATCCCCTTTATCCTGGCTTCCTCCCACCTTTGTGTTTTCACAGCTGTTTACTGGTTCCACAGGCCTCTTCCAGCTCCTACTTCTTTACGACCCCTATTTAAAGCCTCTTCTTCTTGGTGGCCCTCTTAATGTAAAGATCTAATGTATTCATAACTGTTTTTACACATACAGTTCACATTTGGTAATTATGACTAGTATCTATGTTTCAAACATCTAAACTGGACTCTTCTCTTCCATACAGTATGGGTCTTTTAAACATACATGACAGTTTCAACATATGTTGTATGCATTTCATGCTTTTCTGACACAGATGGTTCTCATTGTATCCCCAAGTTCTCTCTCCTGCTCTTTTATGACCGCTTTGCCTTAACCTGTCACCTGTTTTCAAAGACATATAATGGCAGATTCATAGGGCTCTCCACTCACCCAATTAAATGTCTTCATATAGCCTAGGTTTAGTAAGTAAAAATCTTCATCATATACAGGCTAATGTTGACATTATTCTTTTAATACTCAGCTTCACCGTCACCTTAATGCCAGATTGTGAAGAGAAATGGCGAAACAAATCTTGCAGAGCCTTTATCTTAATTTCTTATTGCCAAAATACCCGTCATCATTAAGAGTTTATTTTAATTTGATTTGTTAAGCAAGACTTCTTTTCATTGGTGTGTTAGCCGATTTAAAGGCGAAGTGCATGTACCTAGACCTATAGTGCTGAAATGTTACAATGTTACAGAGGACTTATTTTATTTCTTTGTTCCAACTTCCAAGTGGCCTATAGTCTACGTTTGTTACTAATAAATTATGTTAAAACATATAAATGACTCTTCTTGAAAAAAATACAAAAGAGCTGTGTGCATGAGCACATTTGTATAATGTCGGGCTGTGAACAGGTTCAGGCTTTAAAAAGCAGTCAATCAAAATGTACCTGTCGGTCTCGGGCCCCCTCGGGTATAATTTTTATGGCCCGATTACAGCTTTCTGCATTCCCGTTGCTATATTGCGGGAGCCGACTAGATTTCTTATGATGTGGGAGTACATTTTTGAATAAATCACGGGAGCGGCGTGTGTGTGTGTGTAAGAGAGAGAGAGCGAGAGAGATCGGTGCTGTACGTCACTTGGCTCTCTCTCTCTTTCTCTGTGTGTGTGTCTGTGTGCGAATGAGAGGAGTGTCCCGCGTAGAAAAATACAAACAAGACTAAGGTCGTATGTAAGGTATTCAGTTTCTGAATGGTTTAGGCTCAAGCCAACAGTTTAGCTACGCTGTCTGAGTGTTACGGTAATACCGGATACCAAGGTAAAATAAGGAGGCGGTTTGACAGTGTCAAAATTTGGATACCGCCCAAGCCTACCGCGCACACTGAGTTTATTAACAGAAAGCTGATTGGCTATTGCAAGTTGACCTTTTTGTAGTTGTAATAACGCAAATTACAATTGGACTAGTGAAATAAAGAACTACAACATCCCAAAAACCTATTTTTACATGTAGCGTTACATGGATATCACAAAAATAAGACCTGTGCAAAAATAGTTAAGACCCAGAACAGCGAATTTAAGACTTTTTAAGGCCTTAAATTTCAATTTTTAAATTTTAGACTTTTTAAGACCCCGTGGGAACCCTGGAGATAAATCGGTAATTTGATTTTGTTCAGGACCCACTGCACTGAAGTCTTTAGTGACACACTAATTTACAGATGTCACGAGCACTTGAGTAACAAGACAGCGGTCTTTGCTCTGTTGCTTCAATACGTACTTTCACTTACATACGTACTTAAAAACATACTCAAATACATACTTCCGCTTTTTGCTTCTCACAGCCAGTCGTTAAGTTTACACTGCTCATCTCGACCCGATTTCTCTACTCGCAACAGTTCAGTCAACTTCTCTTTCTTCTACACACCACATAATGCTGCCTTCTTCAACTCTCCTCCTCCTCCTCCTCCTCCTTTATTCTCTCACCCATTTCCTTTTTGCCGTCTCATGGGTGTAGACCAATTAAACAATGTTGACTGTCGTCACAGAAAACACCAACAATCATAAATTCATGAATATATGCTGTCATGGCTTTGCAATCAAAAAATGTTCTTATAATAGAGGTCAATGGAGAAAAAACAGCCATGAATATAATGAAAATGGAGTAAATTTGCCCAGAGTGTATTGAGGTTTTGACATTGTTTAAGCATTTTTCCAGTGATGGGGAATTCATTGTGTCTTAATGAATTTATTACTCTCATTTAAATGCTTATTTGAGTGATTTCCATGTTGTTGTTGTTGTTATTATCTATTGTATTTTATTTGCACTCAAAAAAAATTATAAAAGAGCCCAATGGAGCATTTTTCCAGAATATGTCAAAATAAGATTTCCCCAAATATCAGAATCACCCCAGAATGGATGAAAATGACCCAACAGCAAACAAAGGGAAAGGTGCACATTCCAGCCTTTATGCAGATGCTGTACAGGTATGTCTCATATCTGCGAGGCAAATATTCAGCTGTTACCCCAAAACTTTTTTTCTAATACGTTTACCAGTCAGACACACAATGAACAAGTATTCCCTTTCTGCTTTACAAATTGTAGAAATCTTATCAATGTATTATCAATATAACCAAAATGACCTATATGAAAAACTCTGAAAACTGGACTAAAACTGTTTAAATTTACTATAACTTCTATGTTAAGCGGCTTTGACACAATTTACATTGTAAAAGCACTAGATAAATAAAGATGAATTGAATTGAATCTGCTTAAATGTGTACACGTTAATGGACCAAACAAAATATGATCTGATTTATTCTACATTTAATGTGCATCAGAAATACAGTGTGTGTAGCCAATGTTCCCCTCTGGGGGGAACTCCAGCACTATAAGTGGATTTGATGTTCTAAATCCACGTATGGGAGGATTCGGTTCAGAAGCCGCTCGTCTGAAAGAGTATTGAACGGGCCAATGAAAGCAATGAATTGGCAGCGCAAGCCTGCGCAGGTGTGCTGCATAGCCAATTAACTGAGCATATAAGCACACCTGGCGCCAGCAGATGCTATCCTTTTCGCTTCAGAGACTTTTCTGATCGAGTTCATGAGGGTTCCTCCTGCTGATCTACACTTCGAGCCACTTCGAGCGAACGAGTGTCTCCCGGTCCAGAGCGAGTCCACGCAGTGGCAGACGGTCGAGCTGGGTTTCTCCCTTGCCTGGCGTCCCTTTGGGTCCGGTCCTCCAAGAGCGGTGTGTATTGCTGCAAAGCATCCTAAAAGAGCAACACAGTCGTGCAGCACGTCCTTTTCAGGATGACGCTCCGACTGTGCGTTTCTGGTTGCGGGGGTTTCCTGGCTCCGGATGATAGGCACGATCACTGCATTACATGTTTGGGGGTCCAGCATGTTAATGTGGTGCTCGGGGGGGCAGTTCATGTCGTCACTGCGATGCCATGAACGTCACGCAGTTGAGATCGCGGTTAGCTTTCGTAAGAGAGTGAGCCACCCCTGTCGCCTCCTGCTCTGCAACGGGCGCTCGGGCAGATCTGAGGGCTCCAGCGAGAGACAACCCGCCGCCTAAGGGCTCGCGGACCTCTCGCTCCTCCAATCGCTCCATCCAAGCTTCGGGTACTGGGAGTGATCCGTCTAATCAGATTGTAGCTCTCACGCTCGCTGACACCGGAGATCAGATGTCCTCCGCGGCATCGGAGGGTGGGCTTTCATTGTCCGACGATGATCCGGACCCGCTCACCCTCTCTGGGCAAGCGAACGTCGTCAAAACAGATCCTGAAGCGGACATGTTGGCCGTGCTTACTCGGGCTGCTTCTGCCGTCGGGTTGGAGATGGTTCATCCCCCAGCCCCGCGGCTGGACCGACTAGATGGGTGTTATGTAGAGGACCAAAAGGCGAAGCCTTCGAAGCCTCTCGTCCCCTTCTTCCCGGAAGTGCACAGTAGGCTCACGCATTCCTTGAGGGCACCTTTCTCTGCCCGCACTGCGTCCGCCTCCGCCCTCACCACCCTGGATGGTGGAGCTGCCAGGGGGTATGAGGCGATCTCGCTGGTGGAGGTAAATCTGCCTCCCTGGGAGCTAGAGCTTACAAGGCTGAGGGCCAGGCAGCTTCCGCCTTGCACGCGATGGCCACCTACCAGTGCTACCAAGCGCAGGCGCTGGCTGAGCTGCACGAGGGTGGGTCTAACCCAGGCTTGTTACACGAGCTGCGCACGGCGACCGACTATGCTCTCCGGACCACTAAGTCCGCTGCGTGCGCACTGGGGAAGACGATGTCCACACTTGTGGTCCAGGAACGCCACCTCTGGCTAAGCCTGGCAGACATGCGCGAGGTTGACAAAGTTCGCTTTCTTGACTCGCCCATATCCCAGGCTGGCCTGTTCGGCGACACTGTCTGTGAATTCACCCAGGAGTTCAAGGCGGTGAAGGAGCAGTCGGATGCGATGGGCAATGTCATCTATCGGCGGGGCCTTAAGCCCGCTCCATCCCTGGCCGAGCCATCCACCTCCGCTGCTCCTCGCCGGGGGTGAAGCGGGCGCGTCGAGCACGCCGAAAGCCGGTAGCCCCTCCTGCCCAGGGCACCGCTAAGTCCGGTAAACGGACCGCGAAGGGTCTCGCAGGGTCTGCATGCTCCGCCAGCGCCCCCTCTCAGGAGTCAGGGTGCGGAGCCAGAGCAAATCGCTCTCCTCCAGCTCTTCTGCGGGACCCTCGCGCTCCCCGGATCAGCACACCCGCTCCGCGCTGCCCCTCCGCGGGTACGTCAACGATTGTCGTGATGACGTCATTAGCGAGGGCTCTGCCTGCCTGGTTAGCGTGGGCTCCCAGCCCCTCGCAGTGGCTCATACGCACGATCAGACTCGGCTACGAACTACAGTTCTCGAAACGGCCTCCCAGGTTCACGGGCGTGTATTTCACCAGGGTCAATCCCCTGTCCGCCCCTGTCTTGCGAGAGGAGATTGCTGCCCTCCTGGCGAAGGGTGCAATCGAGCCGGTACCTCCAGCTGAGATGGAGAGCGGGTTTTACAGCCCGTACTTCATCGTACCCAAAAAGAGCGGTGGGTCACGGCCAATCCAAGATCTGCGCGTTTTGAATCGCTGCCTTCACAAGCTGTCGTTCAAAATGCTTACGCAGAGGCGCATCCTCGGATGCGTTCGTCCTCAGGATTGGTTTGCAGCCATAGACCTGAAGGACACGTATTTTCATGTCTCCATTCTTCCACTCCACCGTCAGTTTCTGCGGTTTGCGTTCGAAGGTCGTGCATGGCAGTACAAGGTCCTCGCCTTCGGGCTCTCTCTGTCTCCTGCGGCTCGCGGGCATCCGCGTACTCAATTATCTCGACGACTGGCTGATTTTAGCCCACTCTCGGGAGCAATTGACTGCGCACAGAGACGACAGCAAGTTAGTTTTCCCACTGAAATATTTTCAGAGGCTCCTGGGGCATATGGCTTCCGCTGCAGCTGTCGGATTGCTCCATATGAGACCACTTCAGCACTGGCCTCAAGATCAAGTTCCAAGACGCGCATGGCATGCGGGCACACACCGAGTCTCTGTTACTGCGCTGTGTCGCCGCACCCTCAGCCCCTGGAACGACCCCTCATTCCTGCAGGCCGGTGTGCCTCTGGGATAGGCGTCCAGTCATGTTGTTGTCTCAACAGATGCTTCCAGCACACGCTGGGGAGCCGTGTGTCGCGGGCATGCAGCTGCGGGCCTGGGGGTAGGTACCCAGCTGCATTGGCATATCAATCGCCAAGAGCTGTTGGCAGTGTTCCTTGCTTTCCGCCGTTTTTCTCCGGTGCTGGAGCAGCAACACCTGCTGGTCAGGACGGACAGTACGGCGGCGCAGCGTATATCAACCGCATGGGGGGTATGCGCTCTCGCCGCATGTCTCAGCTCGTCCGCCGTCTGCTCCTCTGGAGTCACCCGCGGCTGAAGTCGCTGCGCGCCATTCACATCCCAGGTATGCTCAACCGTGCAGCCGATGTGCTCTCACGGCAGCAGATTCACTCTGGAGAATGGAGACTCCACCCCGAGTCTGTCCAGCTGATATGGGCGCGATTCGGGGAGGCCCAGATCGATCTGTTTGCTTCCCCCGAGAACGCTCATTGCCAGTTGTTTTATTCCCTGACCGATGGCTCTCTCGGCACGGATGCACTGGCCCACAGCTGGCCTCGGGGCATACGCAAGTATGCGTTTCCCCTAGTGAGCCTGATCGCGCAGTTAATGTGCAAGGTCAGGGAGGACGAGGAACAGGTTCTGTTAGTTGCGCCCCTCTGGCCCAACCGGACCTGGATATCAGAGTGGTTGGCGGCACCGTGGGAAAGCATAACCTCATCATTCAGTTCCTCAGAGGCGCTAGGCGAATTAATCCAACTCGCCCCCCTCTCACACCCTCTTGGGATCTCGCCCTCGTTCTCACGAGCCTGCGATTTGATCCCTTCGAGCCACTCCATACAGTATCTTTAAGATTTCTGTCCCTGAAGACAGCTCTGCTGGTCGCGTTGGCCTTCATTAAGAGGGTCGGGGACCTGGAGGCATTTTCGGTCAGTGACTCGTGCCTGGAATTCGGGCCGGATTTTTCTCACGTTATCCTTAGACCCCACCCGGGTTATGTGCCCAAAGTTCCTACCACTCCCTTTAGAGATCAGGTAGTAACCCTGCAAGCGCTGCCCCTGGAGGAGGCAGACCCAGCCCTGTCCTTACTTTGTCCAGTTCACGCCCTGCGCATTTATGTGGACCGTACTCAGAACTTTAGATCTTCTGAGCAGCTCTTTGTGTGTTATGGCGGACGGCAGTAGGGAAGTGCCGTGTCTAAACAACGTTTATCCCACTGGATTGTGGAGGCCATTTCATGTGCTTATTTGAGCAGAGGTCAGCCATTCCCCCCGGGAGTGCGTGCGCACTCCACTCGGAGCATTGCATCCTCTTGGGCGTGTGCGCACGGCGCTTCTTTAACAGACATTTGTAGAGATGCGGGCTGGGCGACACCCAACACATTTGCAAGGTTTTATAATCTGCGAGTGGAGCCGGTTTCCTCAAGGGTGTTAGGGACCTTTGGTGATTGAGGAAACAACTCGGTAGGTGTTGTAGCATGCTTGTGGTGCCTTTTTTCCCGAACACGGAGAGATGTGCACCCTCCTGTCTGTCAGTAAAGTTCCCCATTCGGTGAGCCCTGCAGATTCCTCCGAGGCCCCCAGCACTGTCTCAGCGGAGGAGTCACTTGCTGGCCCACTACGTTGTAGGTCTGCCCGCTGGTCAGTCCGTGTTTTGGGTATAGGTGCCTGCTATGACTGATCCCCGCTGGTGATCCCCATATGCTTTTCCACCACGGTTAAGTTCCCCCCCCCTGGGTGGACCCGTGCTTTCCCTATCTGCTAACCACCTTCTTATGCGCACTCCTCCTTCTCAGGGTTAGTCCATATCTAATTCCATTTGTTTCCCTATTGGGTGCGGATGGTCTCCACAGCGTCCTCCCTACTGGGATGGCATGCTTCCCAACGTACTGTTGTATATTCCTAGAATTATCTAGACGCTAGCAACTCCCAAAAAAATATACCTATTCCGTAAAGCTTCTTTTGAAGTGGGATAAGTTAGGGCCAAGGGCACGTTGGAGGACCGCGCCTCTCATGATCTGGGTGCGTCACGCTTGCCTGACTGCCCTCTCATGATGGGTGTTGGTAAGGTGCAGTCATTATGGCGCTTTCAATGGGCTCCCATACGTGGATTTAGAACATCAAATCCACTTAGTGCTGGAGTTTCCCCCGAAGGGGAACGTTCGAGGTTACTAAAGTAACCCTTCGTTCCCCAAGGAGGGGAACGGAAGCACTATACTCCGTCGCCATAATGACTGTCCCTTAGCTGTTAAAAGTCTCTTCAGCTTAAAAAGGATAGCGTCTGCTGGCGCCAGGTGTGCTTATATGCTCAGTAAATTGGCTATGCAGTACACCTGCGCAGGCTTGCGCTGCCAATTCATTGCTTTCATTGGCCTGTTCAATACTCTTTCAGACGAGCGGCTTCTGAACCGAATCCTCCCATACGTGGATTTAGAACATCAAATCCACTTATAGTGCTTCCGTTCCCCTCCTCGGGGAACGAAGGGTTACTTTAGTAACCTCGAACGTTTCCAGTGTCTTTTCACTTTTCAGCTTTTGATGAGAGTTTTAAGACTTAATGAAAACTAATGTTTTATTTATTTCAGACCTAATTGAAGAGAATGAGGGGAGTAAAGAGGAGAAACATCATGTCAAAATTGAGGAAAAAACTCATTTACAGACTGATGGTGTTTTAAAAAGGAGAAACAAGAATCGTTTCACCTGCACTCAGTGTGGAAAGAGTTTGGCAAGCAAATGCAAACTTATGATTCACATGATGATCCACACTGGAGAGAAACCATTCACATGCACTCAATGTGGGAAGAGTTTCAACCAATCATCAAACCTTAATCACCACATGATGATCCACACTGGAGCTAAACCATTCACATGCACTCAGTGTGGGAAGAGTTTCAACAGATCATCACACCTTAATTATCACATGAGGATCCACACTGGAGAGAAACCATTCACATGCACTCAGTGTGGGAAGAGTTTCAACCAATCATCAAACCTTAATCACCACATGAGGATCCACACTGGAGCTAAACCATTCACATGCACTCAGTGTGGGAAGAGTTTCAACAGATTATCACACCTTAATTATCACATGATGATCCACACTGGAGAGAAACCATTTACATGCACTCAGTGTGGGAAGACTTTTAACTGCTCATCGCACCTTAATCAACACATGAAGATCCACACTGGAGAGAAACCATTCACATGCACTCAGTGCGGGAAGAGTTTCATCCAGTCATCATCCCTTAATCAACACATGAGGGTCCACACTGGAGAGAAACCATTCACATGCACTCATTGTGGAAAAAGTTTTAACTGCTCATCACACCTTAATCAACACATAAAGATCCACACTGGAGAGAAACCATTCACATGCACTCAGTGCGGGAAGAGTTTCATCCAATCATCATCCTTTAATTATCACATGATGATCCACACTGGAGAGAAACCATTCACATGCACTCAGTGTGGGGAGAGTTTTAGCAAATCATCATTCTTTTATAAACACGTTGAAGGAACTCATGGGCATATTGCAGTGGTCAACACGAGTTGAATCTGAAATCTTGGGCATCTGCAAATTGTCTCAGTCATTGATCTGGCTTAAGGGCTTAAACCATCACGATAACAAAGCACCAATTGATTTTGGGTTATTCTGACCAATACTTTGGCCGCAAATGTTCCAGGTACCCTTCAGCAAAATTAGTAAATGATTTAAACTAAATAAAGGGGCTTTACAGGATTTTCAGCAGAAACCGCCTCACGAGACTTTTGAATGACTCCTCTACATGGTCATGTGCTTTGGGCACATCCTGTCAGATGCACAATTTTGTAGAGACAAAAAATCTCTAGAAACATTATGCATACAAATGAAAGACAATCTCTTAAAATGTTAGAACTAAGGCAGATGTATCTTTAAATAATAAACCATAATGTTCCTCATATGCTGTGGTTATTTCAACCAACCAGGTTAATCAATGTGTTGTTTTAACCCTTAAAGCAGAATAAATTGATCTGTATTTGTCTGAAATGTATGATATCTGGTCTTGAATGAAAGGTAGTGACATTTGCAATCTGTTGATGTAAGGCTGGGCGATTTTTCAAAATTTTTTTCCGATTAATTCGAATTTACGTTTTCAGACGATTTAATTTTGAATCAAATTGAGAAATTGCGATTTTAAAAATATATATATATATATTTAATACATTATAATGGCACCAATGCGCTTTGGTTCACTCTGTATGAAGCTGGAAGCACACCAGAAGCGCCTCTCGGTGACTCGCCGCACCACGATTCAGGACGCAGGTCATATTTCAGCCGCGCCACAGAGCGCCATCTGATTAGTTTCATGTTAAATATTATGCGAATGTGCGCGTCTGGGGTGTGATACTTTAAACTGTCATGTGTCGCGGTGCTTCTGGTGTCCGACCTGCTTGACTTTCTGTTAAAACGTGATGTCATGTAGGATTTTACTTGTTGCATTAGTCTGAGTCACGTCTGTGTGTATTGTCAAGACATATTACCTTATCAAGTCGATAAACTAGATCTCAACATGTTTGAAGGATGTAAAAGCCTGCCATGTGAAAAACTGCGCCGATCTTTTGGTTTGAACACAAGCAGAGGTGAGGGCCAGTAAAACATGCAAAAAATCCCTTTGTATTCCTGCAAGTGCAATATTTACACAAATATTTCTTATTTAAATCGTCAGCAACGCTATTTAACTCGTTAATTTGTTTAACATTTACTTACACCTTGACCGATTTTTGTATGACATGGCCATTAAAAATACAATGTTCCTTAACCAGATGGTTAAAGTTACTTTTAAAGAGAGTGTTACTTCAGTCATGTTGTTGTAATGTTTTGAGAAGACTAGTAACACAATAAAAAAAAAAAATCGAAATCGTGAATCGGTCAAACTTTATAAAAAAACCTAGATTTTTTTTTTTTGCCAAATCGCCCAGCCCTATGTTGGTGTAAATGAGAACTAGTAGTACAAACAGTATTTGTCTTGTAACATTTGATGTAAGATAGTTTCAATCTTGCAAGAGTTTTACCATGTAAAATCTACATGCAGTCTGTTAATGATTGACCCTTTCTACGTGGGCACGGGGTGTGGCCCCGCCCTTCATGGCAACTGCTCATTGGCAGACAGTGCCATAGGGATGGATCAGACCAGGTCACTTAAAAACGCCCTGCAACAAAGAAACTTTGCTTTGAAACCGCACGAACTTCTGCAAACCGACTTTCAGCAGTCCGTCACCTCAGTAACCCAGAACTACCCACCCACGAGCGGGGGAATTCCAAGGACGTCACAGAAGCCACCAGCCAATCAGGAGCACCGTGTTTCCCCAAGGCCAGCTGGCGAGGGAGATTCATCTTCAGCAAAAGTGCAAGTAACAAAAAAACGTTGTCTCTTACTGATCTGGGGCAGATAGATCGTAAACAGTTAAAGATAAGCCATATCTCTGCTTTTGTGGTTTCTCATGTGTTATTCTAAGATCTTGTTAGAGGTATTAGAATTAATTTAGGATGGTTGTCAAATCATTTTATATCCTCTAACCTGCCTCTGTGTGTGCGAGTTTGTTGTTTGCTTATTACGTAGTTAGTTTCATGTATCGTAGTGTAGCTCAATAAATCTTTTTTTCTCATTTTGTAAGAACTGTGTTCTTGTTTATGTGTTTTTAAGTCATTCCCTCGAGCTGTAGATCTTGTTACCTTGCTAAAAGTTAACTCAATACTGTGTTATGTTATTATCGTTGGCCACGTAAGTAATATTAACAAGGTTGGTAAGATACGATGACTTCTATTTGCAGGACAAATGGTAGATAAAGTGTGAATCTTTTAACCTGATTCAGTCTGACTCAATTCAGTCAAATCAATGATTCAAATCTTTAAGATCCGGTACATTGAAATAAGCTAATAAACCCTGATCGATCTTAAAATGTTGGTTGATTCCCTAAAACACGATGAGCCGTACTGTAGAGAAACCATTCACTTGCACTTAAGCCACGGTCACACTGGACTTTTTCCCCCATAGATTTCCATTCATACGCACGCGAATGCGTCAGACCGGAAATGCAAGTTCGTGCAGTTTTGCAGTTCACTGCATTGTAAAGTTCAAGCTTGGTGAACTCTGACCTGCGAAATCACATCACTTGATAGTGTGAGACCTATCGAAGATCAAAACATGACTTCTCTGGACAGAAATGTAAAATATGGACCAAACGCTCTCCTTTTTAATGTCTAAAAATCTTGTTTAATCCCGCCCCTTTTTGCAGTGCCGTACAACAGAATTTTCCATGCTCAAACTCTAATGTGACCGCAGCTTCGGTGTGGAAAGAGTTTCAGCAACTCCTCAGACCTTAATAAACGCATGAAGACCCACACTGGAGAGAAACAATTGACATGCACTCAGTGTGGGAAGAGTTTCAACGAATCAGCAAACCTTAATGACCACATGCAGATCCACACTGGTGTGAAAGAGTATATGTGCTTTGAGTGTGAGAAGACTTTTATTACAGCTCTAAAATTTAAACTGCACCAGACGATTCACACTGCAGAGACTGTATAAATGTTCACAATGTGACAAGAGATTTAATCGGTTAACACATCTGAAAACACAATAGAGGATGCATACAGGAGAGAAACCGTACAGATCTGATCAATGTCTACAGAGTTTCGCTCATTCGATGCAGCTTAAGAGATGTTTCATAAACTAATTTCGAGAGGAGCACATGATATGATTGAGCACTGCTGGCCACACATCCTTAATCAGTAATAATCCAATCAGAGTGATCCTAGCTTAATATAAACGGATCACTTTCTCCTTATTGCTCTATCTTCGTTTTGGAAGAATGCTTCCCACTACAAACGCTCCAGCATTTAACCTATGCTTCAGCATCATTTAACCTTCCGACATGAAAAACAAACAAACAACAACTCCTCCAGCCAGAACCCCCCTCTCCTCAAAACTTCACCCGATGCCTCGCCTGCAATCGAGCCTGAATCCCCGCAAGACGCTGGCACATCAGGGGCCTCATGTACGAAGACTTGCGTGGAAATCATACTAAAACATTGCGTACGCACAAAGCTGAAATGTGTACATTTTTCAGAAGTATGAAATTCAGATGTATGAAACACTGCGTACGCTAAATCCCACGCATATTCTTTTGTACATCCAAATGAACGTAAAACTGAGTGCAACATGCACGAGCGCAAAACCCCTCCCTGCCTCCTGAATATGCTAATGACTCTACTTTGGCAAAACCAAAGGAAAAAGCAATGGCAAAAGCATGCGAAAAGAGAAACTTTGAACAGAATGTGAATTAGAGGTGTCCTTTCGGAGGTAGACCAGAGAAAAACGGTGTTATTTGGTGTTATTTGTTTGTCCACCGGAATTAATAACAAAAGAAAAAAAAAATTGAGTGGGAGAGTTTAGCTGATGCGGTTAACACAGTTGGGTCTGAACATCGCACTGAGTGTAGTAAACAGGAAAAAGTGTGATTTATATGTGTAAAATGTTGCAGTACTCCTAACAGTCTCTGTGGCGCAGCTCGTAAAATGCAAGAGCATGAAATCGGTTCGAATCCAGCGTCTGATTAACTCATTTTCCTTCTTTTCCCCCACTGCATATCAGATTTTGCCTACTATTTATCACGAAGAAGACAAGTAGGAATCATTAATAAGTGTGCATCATATTTTATTTGCACATTTACTGAATGGAAATGTTTCTGATTCACATATGCAAATTCATCTTCAGCCCACACCCTTAATGCCATATTCACTCTAGACTTTGGTTTTGAGATGTTCTGAGCTAACATCAAAATTTCATCCAACATTATACCACAGCATAGCTGATCTAACTTTGCAGGATGAAAAACTCCCCCCCCCCCCCCCCCCCCTCACCGCCCCACCACCACCACCAAACACACACACACACACAACCATTTCAAACCCTCTTAGCTTCTTATACCTCAAGAGAGTAAAACCTTATCAGGGAAGCCCAGCTGATCCTCACCAGCAGACCTCCACCTGCATGCATTTCTAGGCCTCTTTCCCTCTTTTCTTCCTTTAATTTTCCCTCCAAACTCCAATTGTTCCTTACTTCCATTCACTCTTATTTACCAGCTCTGACACATTTAGGGGTCACTCAAATTTCAATTGCCGTAGCAGCAATGCTCTAATCAAGCTCATATATAAGCTTCCTATACCAGTATCATCACACTCCCCTGCATAAATACAGCAGCATATGCTTATGCAGGAGCACACATTGCCTCCACACGGACCCACTGCACCTCTGCAGCAGTAGAGAAGCTCAGCTGAGCTACAATCCCATATAGCGCAACTGCAGCGACGTTCTAGCCGACCCCTTATTTACTCTCACCTCTACATATCACTAACGACAGGGTTTTACATTCTTACGGGAACATGCATGACTATACTACATTGACTACCAGTGCACCTCTGCAACAGTAGAGGAGACACCCTGCCAAGTTACATTAACCCATAGCACCACTGCAGCGGCTCTATAGCTGTGCCCCTCTTTTATTTATTCTTCATATCAGTATTGACTATATTAAGCACTCATAATACTCCAATGCTGACTACCATTGCACCTCTGCAACGGCAGAATTGCTCCGCCGAGCCTTATTCTCCCTCTGCATCTTAAATGTGTCGAAAGAGTTTTAAAAAAGGTATTAAAGGTGTTGAATTACTTTCTCTCATTTCTGTATACTATTTTTCAAAATATAAGCAGCCATCACAGATGCACAAAGAGCTTTTACAGTGTAAGAGTTGAAAAATTGCAAATATTTTGATATCTTTGACCATTCAAAACATGAGCTGAAAACAGAGACATCTTTTGAACCACTGTGAAGGGTGTGACTTTTCCACTAAGTGTGAATGCCTTTTGTTATACACACACCCCCTTCCTTGAGGGAATTCTTGGATTATTTAAGGTAAGGGTTGAGAAAGGCTCAGGGCGATTCTGCCTAACCAGATCAGCCCATAACATAGGGCCTGCTCCATGTTATGTATATTTCAAAGTCAGGATATGCATCTTTTCATCTTGGATTTGTCTTTGATAATTTGATGTTTTGTATTGATCGTTTACAGAGATGTATAGTAACGAAGTAGAACTACTTCACTACTGTACTTAAGTACTAAAAGGCAGTATCTGTACTTTACTAGAGTATTACTTTTTTCTCCTACTTCCACTTTTACTTAAGTACATATTTTCCATGAGTTTAATACTGTGGAAATATAAATTTATATCATCTAATTCCAAATGAACAATAATCTACGTATAACTAAAAAGTTATATTCTCTGGTTTTTAATTATATTATTTCATTGACATGCCAGCTAGGAGGGACATTTAACCTTTATCTCTCTGACTACAGGCTAAGCCAGTGATGCAAATGCTTTAAACGACTCTGTCTTTGTCTTCGGGTGTTGCTTTTATGCTACAGAAACCCTATGTTAATTAACTTGTGTGGTCAGTAGCTGGGCCGTTTTTTAACACCTATGCCATGCTGACTCCAATACTGAATTTGCATGCTTTGTTTAGCCATATCCCCTCCTCCTAAGAACACAATATAGCCATGAAATCTTTGTCTTAATTCAGACTTGTGTGAGACTTGTGAGAGACTTGTGAAAGAACTTGCAGACTGCGGACCTCTAGTAGGCTCTTGCAGACACATGGACATCTTAAAGACGCTGTATGACTGCAGATTAACCAACACGTCTCAATAAAGGAATTCTGCTTGTTCCGAGTCTCCTGGACTGGGTTCTCTCTTCTTTTTCACTCATTTATTTTTTTTTACAACAATTCTTTTACTCCGATAGATTTTTTATGTGCTGCATCGTTACTCGTTACTAGGGGTGTCAAAATGATTGATATCAGTTCAGTAATAGGTCATAACCGGTTATTACTTGATGACGTCATTTATCTCCTATGCGCGATGTCGCAATACTATGGCGAAGGACGGAGGCGCGAGGGCGAGGCGGCACAGCATACAACCCGCTAGTTTACTATTAGGGAAAAATGTTGTAAAACTTCACCCCTGCCTATCTCTCGCTATCTCACTTTGGACATTTGACCCGCTGGCCAGTTTGTAAGGTAACTTTTCCTATCTTCTTAGCTGTTAAAGCTGTGGATCCAGACATGAGCGTGTCTCATGTGCAATTAAGTTTTCTCCACTGTGTCTATTACCTGTGATAATCGCGTATTCTTCCCGCCATGGGTGAACAGCGCTTATATTTCTAAAGCCCTTTCTGTTAAGGACAATAACCAATCATAGCCGTGTAAGACCCGCCTGTCAGCGCTCAAAAAGCAGGCGGGATAATATTGACATGAGTTTATTAGCTGTAAATGCTCATGCTGTCTTCTGTGCATGAGTTTTGTTTGATACATCCAGAAAGAGTGTTTTCTTTGAGCAGGTCAAATTAAGGGCACAGTTTGTATATCTTACTGCTGTATTAAAGGACAAAATTGTATTACAAAGAACCCTTTAACTGTCACACCAAGACAAAAGCAATAGAAATTTTTTTGATTGCATTTCTTAACTCCTAATGTCGCTAGTTAACACAATCCGTGCATTTTTATTCAACACATCACATTATTTCTAAAATATCAGCCTCTACCAAATGGTTGAGATGTAGGTTTATGGTAAAAGTACCAGAATTAATAAATATACTACAGAAAATATTAACTGTAAGACCAATTTCATTAAAAACATAATAAAAATAAATAAAAATTATTACTAAATCATAGCCATAAGCCATAAAATATTTCAGATTTTCATTTAACAGTAATATACACATTTTCCTGTTTTTTTTACAATACAATCAAAATCAAGTGAATTTGTGAAGCAGGATTTAGTTTGCTTGTTTAGTTTAGTTTTACGAGTGCTTCCAGAAGACAGAACTCCTGTTTATTGTGGTATTAACCAATCAAACTTCAAAACTCCCAAAGTGTGAGTGTGTGTGTGAGTGAGAGTGAATAATGTGTGAATAAGAGAAAACAACAGTGTGATTTTACCTGTGTGTGCGTCTGTGTGTGTGTGTGTGTGTGTGTGTGTGTGTGTGTGTATTTGTGTGTGTGTGTGTGTACGCGACAGACAGTGTGTGTGTGTGAAAGAAAGTCTGTCTGCGTGCGTGTTTGCGTGCATGTGTGCGTGTTTGTGTGCATGTGTGCATGCATGCGTGCGTGCGTCAGTCTTCATCAGTATCATCATTGATGTTAATGAAGTGTCCTCCAGGATGCTGCTGTGTTCAGATCAGCTCATTCTTGTCTACAGGTTGATCTTCTTCATTGTTTCTCTGTTGTTTGAGCACAAATAATAAAAGTCAATGTCAAATCCACTGCTGATATTAGAATGTGATGATGAACATGGAAATGTCTGAATCCTGTCTGAATCTCTGTCAAATCTTGAATTGACTGTAGAGAAATCCAGCAGCTCAATGAATAAAGGAGAAATGAAGTGTGACATTTGTTTCTGCTCTTCTGATCTTCTTCTTCTTCATGATTTGACTTGAACTGAACAATAAAAGCACATTTATTCCAGTATTTACTGATCTGTTCATGTTAGTTGATGACAATAAAGTTGTTCTCTGTTAGTTCTTGTTGACTCTCAGTGCATTAACTGATGTTCACAAGCACAACTGTGGATTAATAATGCTTCAGTAAATGTCTGATCACTCTCATTCATCAGGAGTCAGTAACTAGGGTTAATAAATGCTCTACAAGATTCATTTACTGTTCTGAATTAACATTAACGACACTTTAATGTAGTTTGATCATCATAAGACACACAAATACACCAACAGTAGAGTTAAATCTCCATCACATGTGGAGTTTTCTCCATCACTAACACACACTTGATGACACTCTTACTTTGAGATTCTGATGAGTGTTTCAGCAGTTTTTCTTCTATAATCAAGACCACACACACACACACGCACACATGCATATTATTCACAATTATTTACTCAAGTGAAGCCTTGACAGTATTACAATGCAAGGTTATGACTTGTTGCCTCTCAGAATACCGAAGATTGAGTGTGATTGAGCATTTTTAAAACAAGTTATTAGAGCTGAAATAAAGTCTTAAACACACAAGACTGCTGCTCTTAAACTGTCTCTTATTGTAATGAGGCTAAATGGGCAGGTAAATTTGGAGCTTTAAGCTTCTTTAAGTAAAACAAGAGTTAAACAATCTTAAAAACAATGCTAATAACCTCCCACATTCTGCTCCTGTATAATCATGGGCGTAAATCTGATTTAACAGTAGGGGGGGACAATAAATATAAAATTTCTTTTGAGCATTTTTTTGAAAGGAACACAAAAAATACAGCCAAATTGTACTAATAAAGATATGTCCCCGCAGTTAAAAATTGTTTCATCATAATTATTAGTACAGCATGGAGACTACATCATTATGATTATTGTCAAAGTTTTCTCAGGTTCAACGACAGCAAATTTTTCTTCAAAACTATTTATTGCACTGTTTGTTGTGTTGTTTACAGTCAACTGACTGACTCCTGAAGCAGAATAAATGCAGGAAAAGACATTTTCCATACTCATAATGACTAACTTTAAAAACATTAAAATAGCCCATTATGACAGTGTAAACACTATATACTTTTAAATGTCACACACTTACTGTATCACGGTTATCTCTGTACACACAAACACACGTCGCGAAATGCGGAAGTTTTTTTTCGTTCCATTTGGCGAGCGTTATTCCATAACACTCTCATTAGTTCTTGCTTCTTATGTGCGTCTAATACCCCAGTTTGTCACGAAAGTTTTATCATGAATGAAATGTTCATGAGTTAAAGTGAAACTGCCGAACTGCAGTTAAAGTCAGGCATCCTGCTGATTTGATTCAGAAGGGCACTTGTCAGACGGCTCACCGGTCAGGTATACATCCGCGCATACACTCTTAAAAGAAACGGTTCTATATAGAACCAAAAATGGTTCTATCAAGCGCTTCATATATGGAACCCCAAAAAGGTTCTAAATAGAACCATTTTAAGGGTTCATTAAATAGAACCCCAAATGGTTCTTTCACTCTTAAAATAAATGGTTCTACACAGCAAATTTTAGATAGTAGATTTAACTACCTTGGAGTTAAAATTAACACTCCCTCAGAGTTTATATGGGAATCACTATAAGTGTTAAAAATAACACTTTTGAAAGTGTTAACATTGTCAACACCAAGAGAGTGTTAATAAGCAAACTCTTGTTGTGTAAAATATCTGTTCAATTTCTGAAAAAATACCAGCAGCTGTGGTTGCCAGAATCTTTTTGTGAAAAACATGGAAGTTTTATATAACTGTATAAATTTACAAAAAATAACCATATATCATGAACTAATACAATATTCAGTTTACAAAATCATAGCTTAGTGCACAAAAATGTAAAGTCTTTAGATGCAATAATGTTTTCATGTGTGATGGCAAGTAGCAAACAGATTTTGACAGCATTAATAACTACACAGTTACCTTTAAACAAAAGAAGATGCAGCATAACATCAAATTTTCTTAGTTCATCTTGGACTTGAACAGAGACGCTATTATCCTCCACAATGGTGACACAAAAACAGTTTTGCTGTTTTTCTTTCTTTTTTCATTTTTAGATTTTAAGGAAAAATACCAGCAGCTGTGGTTGCCAGTAATCTGCTGTTTTTCACATTCATAAATTCAGTTCACAGAATATTTCTGTTAAAAGCACATTCAACAGTCTGTATTTTTTATCGATCTCACACTGCAAATTTTAGATTTGGTAGATTTAACTATCTTAGAGTTAAAATTAACACTCCCTCAGTGTTTATATGGGAACCACTATAAGTGTTAAAATAACACTTTTGAAAGTGTTAAAAATTTTAACACCCAGAGTGTTAATTAGCAAACTGTTATTGTGTAAAATATCTGTTTAATGTATGTCAAAATACTGGCAGCAGTGGTTGCCAGTAATCTGCTGTTTTCAACATTTTACATTCGTAAATTCAGTTTTCAGAATATTTCTGTTAAAAACAAATCCCATAGTCTGTATTTTTCATTCGAACACACGTAAGCCTTAAATTCCAGAGCAAAATCCTAACTAGTGTCCTCACTACAGAGGGCTGAACACTCAGACAGTGATGAAGTTAATGAGACAATTAAGTGTCTAATTAAAGGAGGATTGAGAATTGTTGATGAACAACTGTTAACAAGCAGAATCACTGAAGGACAGAAAAACACAAGCCAAAACCAAAGATGAAATCAACTGAGAAAAAAAAACTCTAAATAAAATAATAATCAATAAAAATAAAACAAATTACACAATAAAAAATGTTATTTTTCAACATCTTTAAAAAAACTCATCACATTAAACAACTTATCATGGAGCTTCACCTATTACTGACCTTTGACTTTATTTCTGTCATGTGAACAAAAGTTCTGTTGTTCATTTGAAGTCACCATGATGGAGGACAGAGTCTGCTTTAGTCAGGCTCTTCAACTTCTTACTTTAAATGTCTTTTATTTTGGCTGCTATAGTTAGTGTTAATCACACTATTTATACATATAGCATGGAAAGCCAAAAGAAAATAAAAGTGTGAGTCTGAAGAGATTATTTATGATATCATAGCCATCCTTTCCTGCTTGTTTTTTAATTCAGTATCATATTAATTATGTGTGAGAAATAAATAATATATATAAATGAAACCACTGAAGCTCCAACGATTAATGACTTTATAACAATTTTAAAAACACCATTTACAATGAGATTGGTCCTAATAGGAATGGACCAAAATGGCTTTGTTCGAAACAGACAGGCCTTTCATAACATCAGGCGAGTACTAAATATCGTTCATGAAATGGATGGCTCTAAAGATACAGGTATTTTATCGTTAGATGCAGAAAAAGCATTTGACAGAGTCGAATGGTCCTATTTATTTGACATACTCAGCCGTTTTGGATGTGGACAGAATTTTTGCCAGTGGGTGAAGACCTTGTATCAAAGTCCAACTGCAGAAGTAATTACCAATAACTTAATCTCCAAACCATTTAATTTATATCGTGGCACACGTCAAGGCTGTCCACTTTCTCCTTTATTATTTGTAATGACTTTGGAACCTTTGGCAATAGCAATTAGAACTCACCCATTTATAAAGGGAATTGAAATTGCAGGTGTAGAGCATCGGATATCTCTCTACGCAGACGATATTGTTTTATTTTTAACAAAACTTAAAGATTCAATACCAAATCTTAACAAATTGATTAATAAATTTGGAAAATTTTCAGGTTACAAAGTTAACTATTCAAAGTCATCTATCCTCTTTCTTAATGAACAGGAGAGACAAAATCCAGTAATACAACACCCTTATGAAACTTCTGTAGACTGATTTGGATATTTGGGAATCAAAGTTACTCCACAAGTAAAAAATCTTATCTCAGCCAATTATACTCCTCTGATAACTCAGGTAAACGAAAGTTTGAACAGATGGATGTCTCTTCCTCTCACTACTATTGGAAGGGTGAATACCATTAAAATGAATATTCTCCCTAAATTTCTATATTTGTTTCAGTCAATCCCCCTGACCCCTCCTCCTTCCTTTTTCTCAAATATGAAAAAGGCATTTATTAAATTTATTTGGAATAATAGACGCTCAAGGCTTCGCTTATTACTCCTGTATCTTCCTTATGAACGAGGCGGGCTGCGACTCCCTAATCTTTTTTGGTATTTTAAGGCAGCTCAGCTAAGATCTGCATGTTATTGGTTTGCTGGCTCACCTAGCATTCCATTGATACAGATTGAAAAAAAATGTACAGGCAATTTGAGTCTTGACACATATTTATACTCTGATTCTTTAAAGAAACTCAAACAAAATACATCTAACCCATTTGTGAGAGCCACTATTTTATCATGGCATGAGTCACAGGTTGAGCTGGGAGAAACCCCGGTACTTTCTAAATTCTCTCCCATTTGGGGTAATTCATTATTCGTACCAGGGAAATCAGACAAGGGTTTTAAGCTGTGGTTCCAGAAAGGCTTGCAAAAGATATCAGATCTTTATGAAGATAATATATTGATGTCCTTTGAAACCTTAAAGGAAAGATATTGTAAGAATTGAAATATTACAAATATTCTGATATCTTTGACAATTCAAAACATGAGCTGAAGACAGGGCCAATGAACTCCACAACCCACCAGGGGGGAATGCGTGAAAAACCAGTTCCTGCTGCATTTGCATCTGACTATGCTGAGACTCAGCTTCATCCCCCCAACTCACACATATGGCCATTTCAATGTTTGAATGTTCTAGAATTAACCAAACTGACTTTAACCATCATGTTTGATATCATTTGAAATGTCTCAGTGCGATTGGTACAATGGTCTCATTCTCTCAGAAATAGACATAATCAGAACAATAAATATATAACTTCAGGCATCTTTTGAACCACTGTGAGGGGTGTGACTTTTACACTAAGTGTGAATGCCTTCTTTGTTATTCACACCCCCTTCCTTGAGGGAATTCTTGGATTATTTAAGGTAAGGTCTAAGAAAAACTCAGGGCGATTCTGCCTAACCAGATCAGCCCATAACATGGCTTGCGCCATGTTATGTATATTACAAAGTCAGGAATGCATCTTTTTCATCTTGGATTTATCTTTGATAATTTGATGTTTTGTATTGATCATTTATGAATTGACTGATTGAATTGGCATAATACATTTACCTGACTAATAAATTGTAATGTTTGACCATATTTTGCTCACTCTGTAATTCTGTAATTATTAATTTAAGTAGATTACGCTGTATCCTTGTTTCCGCACGTCTTGCGTCAGGTCAGTAGACGGACTAAAATCCAATTGAGATGGAGCATTGGGCACACTAATTGTGTTTTAGGGATCCGGCTGACTCTTGATATTGATTCATGTGTACTTAGGTGGAAAGGGCGATAACTTCCGTCTAGGTCAACAAGGTGTTGCACGACTAACCTAGATTGGGTACCCGACCTTTGTTTGAAGGTAATATTATTCTAAACTAAGTTCATATGGGAAACCATGGGCTTGGTGAAAACCAAAGTTACTATAGAGTCCAGTAGTCGGGTACATTTATATTAATGCCCTAACCTCTAATTAGAAATGATGATTGTCTTAACTCAAAGGTGTACATCTAAGCGGGACTAACTAAAGTATTTTAGAACGAGCGCGCTGGTAGCGGCCATCTAAAGTATTAGTCAATTTACCTCTGTTTAATATTCAAGACTGACCGGAGTGTGACCGTGAGGGACGCCTTCGGCCGAGGCGATTTCTCTGAGCGACATGAGCACCCGAATGAACGGATGTAATAGTTACTAGTGAAGACAAACGGTTCAAACATTTATCTAAATTACATATTGATATAATCTTCTTAATGTTTTATAATTGGAGTCAGATAAAACGAGGATAAATATATTAATATTCTAAACCATCTCATACTAAAATTGGAGTCAGATATGAGTTAAGTTTAATATAAATCAACATTGTGCACTGGAAAGACCGAACATGCAGTGAACCTTCATCCACCAGTGGACACCGGCATTGGGCCAACTGGGTGGACCTTACAATATAAAATTCCTCAGTCTCATTTTTTTAAGTATCTTCAGATCCGTAATTTTATAAGATCTAAAATCATTCATATTAGTGTCCGACCCTAAGTAGTTTAGAAGAAATTGCAGTTAAAGATCCCAGTGCCAAATACTAAATTTCTACACTATATAGCAAATTTGTTAATGCTTCCAAAGAATCTACAAATCATAAAAGACTGGCTTGGATTGAAGACTTTCAAATAGATATTAGAGAAAATGAATGGGAAGAAAGTTGTCTTCAAGCGCAAACATTATCAATCAATACCCGTTTTAAATTAATCCAATATAATTGGGTAATGAGAACATATATAACACCAGAAATGTTAAATAAATTTAATAGAAATATTCTGGACATTTGTGGAAAATGTTTGACTTACAAGGGCACACTGTTCCATTGTGTTTGGCAATGTGAGCACTTGCAATTCTTTTGGAAAGAAATAATTGGTGTAATCTCTAAAACTATTGGTAAAGAAATCCCTTTTTGCCATAAAATCTGTATCCTTGGTCTTTTCCCACCTGCCTTATCGCTGAAGTCATATAAAAAGAAGTTTATAAATCTGTGTCTATTACATGCAAAGTGCCTGATTGCCATTCACTGGAAAAGTACTCATGCTCCATCTTTGTCACTCTGGATTAAGGAAATGTCTTCCTGTATAGCAATGGAAAGGTTGACTTATTCAATCAAACAAAAAATGCACATATTCTACAAGATTTGGGACTTCTTCCTTCATTTTTTAAATAACAGTGCACTGACTGTTTAGTAATCCCAAACAATGTGACTGTTAAAATACACTGTGTTTGTAATGACTAACTTTAATATAATTTCACTGGATGGTATATGTTGAAATGTCAATTTTTTAATTTTTTGGTATTTATTTTTTTATATATTTTTAATTTTTAACAAAATTGCCCTTTTTATTTTTATCTTTAAGTTTATTTTAGTTAATCTTTATTTTCTATTTATTTGTTTTTGTATTACTTTCCTCGCATGAGAATGCATTTTTTTATTCTGTTCCTTTCTTTTTTTACATTTTTATTTTTATTTTGAACGTCGGGATGGGGCGGGAGTTCTTTGATTGGTATTTGGTTACTAATACAGTAAGAATGTATCACACCTTTCTGAAACAATAAAAGTGTTAAAAAAAAAAAAAAAGCCACTCTCCCATAATCTGAGGGAAAGGTGCAGTTTGGATTTGAACCTAGCACCTGCTGTTCCCAAGACAGGTGCTCTGGCCAACTTAGTCTTAACACTAAAAGAAAAAACCTCTGGATACGATACTTCCAAACGCAGTTTCATCTAAGACAGTGGGGGGGAAGCAAAAATTACTGTGCTTTCTACTCAGTTACTTTGCACATGCATAAAGAGGCTCTTGTACGACAAATCCAAAAGGCGTGATCTCAACAATAGGTGGCAGTTACTTTTCCCCAAAACCACAGGTTGCCGACGAGTCATTCCTCAAGCCCACTAGGCCCTACACCGTTTTCTAATCTCCCTTATTTAAAACAGCTCAATTAAGTCATCTGCTTTATTGTAGAGTACCCCTAGTATCTGAGCCTGCACTGCGCAATGAAAGAAAGAAGCAAAACGGGATGGACAGATGCCTAAAATGTTAGAAACGCACCACACCTTAAGTCAGTGAAGAAAAAGAGCAAAGCTTGCAACTCTGGTGGGACTCGAACCCACAACCTTTGAATGGCTCAGCTCACAACCTAAAAGTCCAATGTGCTATCCATTGCGCCACAGAGCCTAAGTGCTCTGCTTCCTCTAGAACTGTTGGACAGAAAGCACTTTTTAGTACTCTCTGGCCCATGAATGAACAGCCAACTGCAGACAAGGCACTGCTGGAATTCAAAGCCAGGATCTCCTGTTTATTAGACAGGCACTTTGACCAACTAAGCCACAGCGCCAAATGACCTTGATACTGGCTAAATGTTTAATTCCAAAAAAAAAAAAAAACTAACAACGGTAGCGCTGCATGTGGGAATGTCTGGACTTGAAATATTAAAGTCCAATTGGTTAGGCATTACCACACTATGCTATATAAAGGCATCGTCCAAAGCCCTCTTGAGCAAGCAGCGTTCTTAAGGATTTGAGTTTTGTTAAGAAACCGACTGCTAAACATCCCGCTGCGTAAACACTCGTTACTCTTAACAAAAGCAAACACGAAACCTGTACATAAGGCACTGCTGGGATTTGAACCCAGGACCTCCTGTTTACTAGACAGGCACTTTGACCAACTAAGCCACAGCGCCAACGCTGAATAGGAGGCAAGACGTTTTTGCACACAGAGACTAAAAAAAGACAGCAAGTCTTAAAATGGCAAGCAAAGAGGTTGTTTAACTGTATTTGTCGCACTATTCATTACGCCTCAAAGCTATACAATTTTATAATTCATTCCGATGAGCTCTATAAAACAAGCACACGCACCACCTGGACTAAGGCGCTGCTGGGATTTGAGCCCAGGATCTCCTGTTTACAAGACAGGCGCTTTGACCAGCTAAGCCACAGCGCCACAGAAATTCACAGTAAGAGACATTTGCCCGATAACAAAAATCGAAGAAAAAAAATAATACACAACAAAAACCAGCATGTCAGGATGCAGAAAATGCTGACAAGCCGGACGCGGTCCTTTAGAGTCTGGATGATCATGTCTCAAGCCTGACCATGTCATCCAAACCCAGAGTCAGCTCGGAAAATGGAAATCAGGACAAACATATGCTATCGGCCATTGAAAGAGTTTCAGATCAGAAAGCCACTCTCCCATAATCTGAGGGAAAGGTGCAGTTTGGATTTGAACCTAGCACCTGCTGTTCCCAAGACAGGTGCTCTGGCCAACTTAGTCTTAACACTAAAAGAAAAAACCTCTGGATACGATACTTCCAAACGCAGTTTCATCTAAGACAGTGGGGGGGAAGCAAAAATTACTGTGCTTTCTACTCAGTTACTTTGCACATGCATAAAGAGGCTCTTGTACGACAAATCCAAAAGGCGTGATCTCAACAATAGGTGGCAGTTACTTTTCCCCAAAACCACAGGTTGCCGACGAGTCATTCCTCAAGCCCACTAGGCCCTACACCGTTTTCTAATCTCCCTTATTTAAAACAGCTCAATTAAGTCATCTGCTTTATTGTAGAGTACCCCTAGTATCTGAGCCTGCACTGCACAATGAAAGAAAGAAGCAAAACGGGATGGACAGACGCCTAAAATGTTAGAAACGCACCACACCTTAAGTCAGTGAAGAAAAAGAGCAAAGCCTGCGACTCTGGTGGGACTCGAACCTACAACCTTTGAATGGCTCAGCTCACAACCTAGAAGTCCAATGCGCTATCCATTGCGCCACAGAGCCTAAGTGCTCTACTTCCTCTAGAACTGTTGGACAGAAAGCACTTTTTAGTACTCTCTGGCCCATGAATGAACAGCCAACTGCAGACAAGGCACTGCTGGAATTCAAAGCCAGGATCTCCTGTTTATTAGACAGGCACTTTGACCAACTAAGCCACAGCGCCAAACGACCTTGATACAGGCTAAATGTTTAATTCCAAAAAAAAAAAAAAAAAACTAACAACGGTAGCGCTGCATGTGGGAATGTCTGGACTTGAAATATTAAAGTCCAATTGGTTAGGCATTACCACACTATGCTATATAAAGGCATCGTCCAAAGCCCTCTTGAACGAGCAGCGTTCTTAAGGATTTGAGTTTTGTTGAGAAACCGACTGCTAAACATCCCGCTGCGTAAACACTCGTTACTCTTAACAAAAGCAAACACAAAACCTGTACATAAGGCACTGCTGGGATTTGAACACAGGATCTCCTGTTTACTAGACAGGCGCTTTGACCAACTAAGCCACAGCGCCAACGCTGAATAGGAGGCAAGACGTTTTTGCACACAGAGACTAAAAAAAGACAGCAAGTCTTAAAATGGCAAGCAAAGAGGTTGTTTAACTCTATTTGTCGCACTATTCATTACGCCTCAAAGCTATACAATTTTATAATTCATTCCGGTGAGCTCTATAAAACAAGCACACGCACCACCTGGACTAAGGCGCTGCTGGGATTTGAGCCCAGTGTCTCCTGTTTACAAGACAGGCGCTTTGACCAGCTAAGCCACAGCGCCACAGAAATTCACAGTAAGAGACATTTGCCCGATAACAAAAATCGAAGAAAAAAAATAATACACAACAAAAACCAGCATGTCAGGATGCAGAAAATGCTGACAAGCCGGACGCGGTCCTTTAGAGTCTGGATGATCATGTCTCAAGCCTGACCATGTCATCCAAACCCAGAGTCAGCTCGGAAAATGGAAATCAGGACAAACATATGCTATCGGCCATTGAAAGAGTTTCAGATCAGAAAGCCACTCTCCCATAATCTGAGGGAAAGGTGCAGTTTGGATTTGAACCTAGCACCTGCTGTTCCCAAGACAGGTGCTCTGGCCAACTTAGTCTTAACACTAAAAGAAAAAACCTCTGGATACGATACTTCCAAACGCAGTTTCATCTAAGACAGTGGGGGGGAAGCAAAAATTACTGTGCTTTCTACTCAGTTACTTTGCACATGCATAAAGAGGCTCTTGTACGACAAATCCAAAAGGCGTGATCTCAACAATAGGTGGCAGTTACTTTTCCCCAAAACCACAGGTTGCCGACGAGTCATTCCTCAAGCCCACTAGGCCCTACACCGTTTTCTAATCTCCCTTATTTAAAACAGCTCAATTAAGTCATCTGCTTTATTGTAGAGTACCCCTAGTATCTGAGCCTGCACTGCACAATGAAAGAAAGAAGCAAAACGGGATGGACAGACGCCTAAAATGTTAGAAACGCACCACACCTTAAGTCAGTGAAGAAAAAGAGCAAAGCCTGCGACTCTGGTGGGACTCGAACCTACAACCTTTGAATGGCTCAGCTCACAACCTAGAAGTCCAATGCGCTATCCATTGCGCCACAGAGCCTAAGTGCTCTACTTCCTCTAGAACTGTTGGACAGAAAGCACTTTTTAGTACTCTCTGGCCCATGAATGAACAGCCAACTGCAGACAAGGCACTGCTGGAATTCAAAGCCAGGATCTCCTGTTTATTAGACAGGCACTTTGACCAACTAAGCCACAGCGCCAAACGACCTTGATACAGGCTAAATGTTTAATTCCAAAAAAAAAAAAAAAAAACTAACAACGGTAGCGCTGCATGTGGGAATGTCTGGACTTGAAATATTAAAGTCCAATTGGTTAGGCATTACCACACTATGCTATATAAAGGCATCGTCCAAAGCCCTCTTGAACGAGCAGCGTTCTTAAGGATTTGAGTTTTGTTAAGAAACCGACTGCTAAACATCCCGCTGCGTAAACACTCGTTACTCTTAACAAAAGCAAACACAAAACCTGTACATAAGGCACTGCTGGGATTTGAACACAGGATCTCCTGTTTACTAGACAGGCGCTTTGACCAACTAAGCCACAGCGCCAACGCTGAATAGGAGGCAAGACGTTTTTGCACACAGAGACTAAAAAAAGACAGCAAGTCTTAAAATGGCAAGCAAAGAGGTTGTTTAACTCTATTTGTCGCACTATTCATTACGCCTCAAAGCTATACAATTTTATAATTCATTCCGGTGAGCTCTATAAAACAAGCACACGCACCACCTGGACTAAGGCGCTGCTGGGATTTGAGCCCAGTGTCTCCTGTTTACAAGACAGGCGCTTTGACCAGCTAAGCCACAGCGCCACAGAAATTCACAGTAAGAGACATTTGCCCGATAACAAAAATCGAAGAAAAAAAATAATACACAACAAAAACCAGCATGTCAGGATGCAGAAAATGCTGACAAGCCGGACGCGGTCCTTTAGAGTCTGGATGATCATGTCTCAAGCCTGACCATGTCATCCAAACCCAGAGTCAGCTCGGAAAATGGAAATCAGGACAAACATATGCTATCGGCCATTGAAAGAGTTTCAGATCAGAAAGCCACTCTCCCATAATCTGAGGGAAAGGTGCAGTTTGGATTTGAACCTAGCACCTGCTGTTCCCAAGACAGGTGCTCTGGCCAACTTAGTCTTAACACTAAAAGAAAAAACCTCTGGATACGATACTTCCAAACGCAGTTTCATCTAAGACAGTGGGGGGGAAGCAAAAATTACTGTGCTTTCTACTCAGTTACTTTGCACATGCATAAAGAGGCTCTTGTACGACAAATCCAAAAGGCGTGATCTCAACAATAGGTGGCAGTTACTTTTCCCCAAAACCACAGGTTGCCGACGAGTCATTCCTCAAGCCCACTAGGCCCTACACCGTTTTCTAATCTCCCTTATTTAAAACAGCTCAATTAAGTCATCTGCTTTATTGTAGAGTACCCCTAGTATCTGAGCCTGCACTGCACAATGAAAGAAAGAAGCAAAACGGGATGGACAGACGCCTAAAATGTTAGAAACGCACCACACCTTAAGTCAGTGAAGAAAAAGAGCAAAGCCTGCAACTCTGGTGGGACTCGAACCTACAACCTTTGAATGGCTCAGCTCACAACCTAGAAGTCCAATGCGCTATCCATTGCGCCACAGAGCCTAAGTGCTCTACTTCCTCTAGAACTGTTGGACAGAAAGCACTTTTTAGTACTCTCTGGCCCATGAATGAACAGCCAACTGCAGACAAGGCACTGCTGGAATTCAAAGCCAGGATCTCCTGTTTATTAGACAGGCACTTTGACCAACTAAGCCACAGCGCCAAACGACCTTGATACAGGCTAAATGTTTAATTCCAAAAAAAAAAAAAAAAAACTAACAACGGTAGCGCTGCATGTGGGAATGTCTGGACTTGAAATATTAAAGTCCAATTGGTTAGGCATTACCACACTATGCTATATAAAGGCATCGTCCAAAGCCCTCTTGAACGAGCAGCGTTCTTAAGGATTTGAGTTTTGTTAAGAAACCGACTGCTAAACATCCCGCTGCGTAAACACTCGTTACTCTTAACAAAAGCAAACACAAAACCTGTACATAAGGCACTGCTGGGATTTGAACACAGGATCTCCTGTTTACTAGACAGGCGCTTTGACCAACTAAGCCACAGCGCCAACGCTGAATAGGAGGCAAGACGTTTTTGCACACAGAGACTAAAAAAAGACAGCAAGTCTTAAAATGGCAAGCAAAGAGGTTGTTTAACTCTATTTGTCGCACTATTCATTACGCCTCAAAGCTATACAATTTTATAATTCATTCCGGTGAGCTCTATAAAACAAGCACACGCACCACCTGGACTAAGGCGCTGCTGGGATTTGAGCCCAGGATCTCCTGTTTACAAGACAGGCGTTTTGACCAGCTAAGCCACAGCGCCACAGAAATTCACAGTAAGAGACATTTGCCCGATAACAAAAATCGAAGAAGAAAAAATAATACACAACAAAAACCAGCATGTCAGGATGCAGAAAATGCTGACAAGCCGGACGCGGTCCTTTAGAGTCTGGATGATCATGTCTCAAGCCTGACCATGTCATCCAAACCCAGAGTCAGCTCGGAAAATGGAAATCAGGACAAACATATGCTATCGGCCATTGAAAGAGTTTCAGATCAGAAAGCCACTCTCCCATAATCTGAGGGAAAGGTGCAGTTTGGATTTGAACCTAGCACCTGCTGTTCCCAAGACAGGTGCTCTGGCCAACTTAGTCTTAACACTAAAAGAAAAAACCTCTGGATACGATACTTCCAAACGCAGTTTCATCTAAGACAGTGGGGGGGAAGCAAAAATTACTGTGCTTTCTACTCAGTTGCTTTGCACATGCAAAAAGAGGCTCTTGTACGACAAATCCAAAAGGCGTGATCTCAACAATAGGTGGCAGTTACTTTTCCCCAAAACCACAGGTTGCCGACGAGTCATTCCTCAAGCCCACTAGGCCCTACACCGTTTTCTAATCTCCCTTATTTAAAACAGCTCAATTAAGTCATCTGCTTTATTGTAGAGTACCCCTAGTATCTGAGCCTGCACTGCGCAATGAAAGAAAGAAGCAAAACGGGATGGACAGATGCCTAAAATGTTAGAAACGCACCACACCTTAAGTCAGTGAAGAAAAAGAGCAAAGCTTGCAACTCTGGTGGGACTCGAACCCACAACCTTTGAATGGCTCAGCTCACAACCTAGAAGTCCAATGCGCTATCCATTGCGCCACAGAGCCTAAGTGCTCTGCTTCCTCTAGAACTGTTTGACAGAAAGCACTTTTTAGTACTCTCTGGCCCATGAATGAACAGCCAACTGCGGACAAGGCACTGCTGGAATTCAAAGCCAGGATCTCCTGTTTATTAGACAGGCACTTTGACCAACTAAGCCACAGCGCCAAACGACCTTGATACAGGCTAAATGTTTAATTCCAAAAAAAAAAAAAAAAAACTAACAACGGTAGCGCTGCATGTGGGAATGTCTGGACTTGAAATATTAAATTCCAATTGGTTAGGCATTACCACACTATGCTATATAAAGGCATCGTCCAAAGCCCTCTTGAACGATCAGCGTTCTTAAGGATTTGAGTTTTGTTAAGAAACCGACTGCTAAACATCCCGCAGTGTAAACACTCGTTACTCTTAACAAAAGCAAACACGAAACCTGTACATAAGGCACTGCTGGGATTTGAACCCAGGATCTCCTGTTTTCTAGACAGGCGCTTTGACCAACTAAGCCTGAGCGCCAACGCTGAATAGGAGGCAAGACGTTTTTGCACACAGAGACTTAAAAAAGACAGCAAGTCTTAAAATGGCAAGCAAAGAGGTTGTTTAACTCTATTTGTCGCACTATTCATTACGCCTCAAAGCTATACAATTTCATATTTCATTCCGGTGAGCTCTATAAAACAAGCACACGCACCAGCTGGACTAAGGCGCTGCTGGGATTTGATCCCAGGGTCTCCTGTTTACAAGACAGGCGCTTTGACCAGATAAGCCACAGCGCCACAGAATTTTACAGTAAGAGACATTTGCCCGATAACAAAAATCGAAGAAGAAAAAATAATACACAACAAAAACCAGCATGTCAGGATGCAGAAAATGCTGACAAGCCGGACGCGGTCCTTTAGAGTCTGGATGATCATGTCTCAAGCCTGGCCATGTCATCCAAAACCAGAGTCAGCTCGGAAAATGGAAATCAGGACAAACATATGCTATCGCCCATTGAAAGAGTTTCAGATCAGAAAGCCACTCTCCCATAATCTGAGGGAAAGGTGCAGTTTGGATTTGAACCTAGCACCTGCTGTTCCCAAGACAGGTGCTCTGGCCAACTTAGTCTTAACACTAAAAGAAAAAACCTCTGGATACGATACTTCCAAACGCAGTTTCATCTAAGACAGTGGGGGGGAAGCAAAAATTACTGTGCTTTCTACTCAGTTGCTTTGCACAAGCATAAAGAGGCTCTTGTACGACAAATCCAAAAGGCGTGATCTCAACAATAGGTGGCAGTTACTTTTCCCCAAAACCACAGGTTGCCGACGAGTCATTCCTCAAGCCCACTAGGCCCTACACCGTTTTCTAATCTCCCTTATTTAAAACAGCTCAATTAAGTCATCTGCTTTATTGTAGAGTACCCCTAGTATCTGAGCCTGCACTGCGCAATGAAAGAAAGAAGCAAAACGGGATGGACAGATGCCTAAAATGTTAGAAACGCACCACACCTTAAGTCAGTGAAGAAAAAGTGCAAAGCTTCCGACTCCGGTGGGACTCGAACCCACAACCTTTGAATGGCTCAGCTCACAACCTAGAAGTCCAATGCGCTATCCATTGCACCACAGAGCCTAAGTACTCTGCTTCCTCTAGAACTGTTGGACAGAAAGCACTTTTTAGTACTCTCTGGCCCATGAATGAACAGCCAACTGCGGACAAGGCACTGCTGGAATTCAAAGCCAGGATCTCCTGTTTATTAGACAGGCACTTTGACCAACTAAGCCACAGCGCCAAATGACCTTGATACTGGCTAAATGTTTAATTCCAAAAAAAAAAAAAAAACTAACAACGGTAGCGCTGCATGTGGGAATGTCTGGACTTGAAATATTAAAGTCCAATTGGTTAGGCATTACCACACTATGCTATATAAAGGCATCGTCCAAAGCCCTCTTGAACGAGCAGCGTTCTTAAGGATTTGAGTTTTGTTAAGAAACCGACTGCTAAACATCCCGCTGCGTAAACACTCGTTACTCTTAACAAAAGCAAACATGAAACCTGTGCATAAGGCATCTCCTGTTTACTAGACAGGCACTTTGACCAACTAAGCCACAGCGCCAACGCTGAATAGGAGGCAAGACGTTTTTGCACACAGAGACTAAAAAAAGACAGCAAGTCTTAAAATGGCAAGCAAAGAGGTTGTTTAACTCTATTTGTCGCACTATTCATTACGCCTCAAAGCTATACAATTTTATAATTCATTCCGGTGAGCTCTATTTAACATTATTAATCTATCATTATTAATCATCTATGTAACATTAATTACAACAACACAATTATTATATGATTGTTATAGATGTTATATGACGTTGTTTGTTAAGATTAATGTTAGCCGACCAAGCACACTGTACAGTTTTACTACAAACATTTTAATGCAGTTATTATACATTACTTCACTTTATATTGTCATTTACTACCATAGTTACAATAATGCCCGTGCATTATTCTCACACATTAATCAATCACTTCTCTAATAATAAATATAAGGATCAATTCATCAGTCATTAATTATAAACAAATAGTATAATAACGCTCACATATCACTACATCACTAATCATAAACTTATCTAATAATGCTCACGCATAATACATCACTAATCATAAAGCATAAAACAATATGGATCACGCATGATTGCATCACTAATAATAAACCAATAATATAAGGGTCACAATTTAATCCATCACTAATAATAATAACATTATTATTAGTGATGGATTGATGTGTGACCCTTATATTGTTGGTTTATTATTAGTGATGCAATCATGCATGATCCATATTAATTAATTAATAACTGCATTAAAATGTTTGTAGTAAAACTGTACAGTTTGCTTGGTCGGCTAACATTAATCTTACCAAATAACGTTATAAAACATCTATAACAATCATATAATAATTATTTTGTAGTAATTAACGTTACTGTAATGGTTATTCATTTAAACCACCTTGTTAAAAAAATACTTACTTTGCAATTGGTTTCCGAATTAATCCGCAACGAAATCTTTTATTACAGTACAAATCATGGATGGTATAAGGGCTCTGATTGGCCATAGCGTTCATTGTAACTCAGAACACGATTGGCTGCCTTAACCAAGAATAGGGTGAATCTTGATTCCAGCTCACAAAGTGATTGGCCGGTGTGACCAAGAATAACCACGACTTACAAGTGGCAGTATGAGCTAACCGGCCACTTACTGCCAAGCTTAATAAAAGTCTTCCAGTTGGTGCTGCCCAGGCTAAAGAAAAAAAATATTAAAAAAAAAAATTATAAAACGGCCTTGCCAGAAAGTAGCAGAATGTCAATACAAGGCGGTGGCAATGTGCATTGATTTCTGAGTAACTCGTCATTCGGCATGCAGGGATCCTCACACGTTTACTGGAGCAGGACCAGGTAGGGCCTTCAGTCACCTGCCCCTTGTGCACAAAATAGAACAACACCACTGTTTTACAACCCCGGGATCGAACCAGGGAACTTTAGATCTTCAGTCTATTGCTCTCCCAACTGAGCTATTTCAACTGCCTTTTCACAAGTATCCTGCAGCATTCATGTCTGTGAGACTAAGCAGAATCCTGAAATGCCTCTGAGGCCTTAAAGGGTAAAATGTTAGCCAGTACGGGGATCGAACCCGCAACCTTGGTGTTATTAGCACTACGCTCTAACCAGCTGAGCTAACAGGCCACTTTCTGCCATGTTTGCTAAAAAGCTCAGAGTAACTGTCATTTTCTTCAAGAGATAAGAATGCTATTCCAGCTTTTTTTGTGCGGTGCTGGTAAAAAAACAAGGTCCCACCAAGATTTGAACTCGAATCGCTGGATTCAGAGTCCAGAGTGCTAACCATTACACCATGGAACCTCAAGTCTTCTGCTTGGTGCTGCTCGGGCTAAAGAGAAAATAATGTAAAAAAGAAAACGGCCTTGCCAGAAAGTAGCAGAATGTCAATACAAGGCAGTGCCAATGTGCATTGATTTCTGAGTAACTCGTCATTCGGCATGCAGGGCTCATCACACGTTTACTGGAGCAGGACCAGGTAGGGCCTTCAAAAGAAAAGCGCACTATTCCAGGCATTTTGACGACTAAACGGCAGGCAGGGCAAAGAGGCCACCACAGAGCAAATGTGATCTTTTTTTTCTATTTTGACCACGTCGAAAATCGCCAACTATTGATTGCTGTGAGGGGAATTAGCTCAAATGGTTAAGCGCTTGCTTTGCATGCGAGAGGAAGCGGGAACAATGACTGCATTCTCCACCTCTGTTTTCATGCCTTTTTAAAGCGAAAAGGTTTAAAGTGAAACTCTCCTGATTTAATCATCACCAGAAGTGACGTGACCATCTGGAAGTAAGATAACTTTTTGGTGAAGTGGAAGCAGTTGGACTTAAGGGTGCAGCAGCTAGGCTTTTTGGGTGCCTTTCGGTCACCTAACTCTTGTGCCCAAAACTGAAAAACAACACTACTTTACCGAACCCTGGTTCTAACCAGGGACCTTTAGATATTCAGTCTAACACTCTCCCAACTAAGCTATTTCAGCTGCCGTTTCATAGTTTTTTTGCAGCGTAGACGTGTGTAAGACAGAGCAGAGCCCTTAAATGCATCTGAGGCCTAAGAGGGTAAGAGCTTGGCCAGTACAGGGATCGAATCCACAACCTTGCCGTTATTACCACCGTAGTCTAACGAGCTAAGCTAACCGGCCACTTCCTGCCTAAAGCACTAGAAAGCCCAGAGTAAATGTCATTCCCTGGCCTTCAAGAGATTAACATTCTATTCCAGCTTTTTTTTGTGCGGTGCTGGCAAAATAACAGGTCCCACTGAAATTTTAACTCAGATCGCTGGATTTAGAGTGGTCACCATTACACCATGGAACCTCAAGCTTGTTGTGTGGTGCTGTCAAAGCTGTAGGGAATGAATAAAAAAAAAAACGGCCTTGCAGGAATGTAGCAGAATGTCAATCCAAGGTGGTGCCAATGTGCATTGATTTCTGAGTAACTGAGTCATTCTGAGTCATTCGGCATGCAGGGCTCCTCACACGTTTACTGGTGCAGGAATAGGTAGGGCTTTAAAAGAAAAGCGCACTATTCCAGGCAATTTGACGACTAAACGGCGGGCAGGGCAAAGAGGCCACCACAGAGCAGATGTGATCTTTTTTTTTTTGACCACGCCAAAAACTACCAATTTGAATTTTTCTGAGGGGAATTAGCTCAAATGGTAGAGCGCTTGCTTAGCATAGGAAGGGGTCCAATCTTCTCGCTCACTCGCAAGCGAACAAGCCGCAAAAACACGGAAAAATGCGACAAATTTCGCTTGCAGTAGTGTTCGCGGCTTTGTGACTGTGCATAATGTGGTATTTTAGTTGCATATTGCATGTCACTCTAAATGTCATTTTTTGCGTGCTGGATTCGAACACACGATCTGTGTAACACAATATCCAATCAGTGTCGGTTTTAGCGGAGCCAATCAGCTGCGCTCTTATTGAAATTTTACTGATGTAACACAGGCAATTATATTGATATTACTATTATTATGTGGATATTGTTCTTAAAAAGCATATTACGTTAATTAAAAATGAATGCAAATGTTTCAATTAAACATATGTATGCATGTTTATGTATATATAAGTATATTATATATATTTATTTATTAATATATAAATATATACTATACTATATATATATATATATATATATATATATATATATATATATATATATATATATTAATATATGTTATATTTCTTTATGTAATAACTTTAAATGAATGCACACAAAAACAAGTAATATGCAAAATGGTTTATTAAAATGAATACAAATATTAAAATCGCAAAACAATTTAAAAAATATAAAAAACAAAATAAAAACATATCTTAATATATAAAATGTATAATATACAATAAATAAAAACAATACAATATATATTTATTTATTGTGCACATATATTAAAACAATATTATATATATATATATATATATATTTACTTATTATACACATTATATAAAAACAATACTCTATATATATATATTTAGTTTTATATACACAATATATTAAACAATAATATAAATACATAATAAAATGCAAGAGTGGGGGCACGTAATATATAAAATATAGTATTTAAGCAATGTATAAAATTTTATTTTTTTAAAGAAATATAAATATATTTTTACATAAAATGCACACAAATATTAAATAAGAACACACAAGACAAAATAAGAGTGGGCCTATAAGTGCCACTTTAAAATGCTAAATATTAACACACAAAAATTAAATAAAATGAGAGAGAGAGAGTACCCATGTAACATTTACAAAAATATATACAGCAATTTGTCCTTTATTCTGGAGCTGGAGTTTGTCCTTTATTTTGCTGGCGCTGTTCTGCCAACCAGTCCTCTAAGGACAAATCGGCTATGGCCAAACTCCTTAGTCTTTGGTTGCCCACATTTGCTGCAAACACTTTTCTTCTCCTGTTCCCGTCTGCGCCTGTTCCTCTGGGTGTAACGGGACACAGGAACAGCAGGCGCAGGTGGAGCAGGTGCAGGTGGAGGAACAGCAGGTGCAGGTGGAGCAGGTGCAGGTGGAGGAACAGCAGGTGCAGGTGGAGCAGGTGCAGGTGGAGGAACAGCAGGTGCAGGTGAAGCTGGGACTGCACTGGATGTTGGTGCAGCAAATGATGGAATCACCATTGACACACTCATGTCTGGGTTAAAAACAAGTGTGCCAAACAATGATCCAGGTCCTGAAATAGGCTGCACAACATCTGGTGCTGTGGGGGGTGGTGCAATGGGGCACACCGTGCTGGGGGTCGGTGGAAAGGAGCACACCGTGGTGGGGGCAGATACAATGAGGCGCACTGTGGTGGGGACCGGCGCAATAGGGCGCACTGTGGTGGAGGCTGGTATGATGGGGCACACTGTGGTGGAGGCTGGCGAGATGGGGCGCACTGTGGTGAAGGTCGGTGTGACGGGGCACACCATGGTAGGGGCTGGTGCAATGTGGCAGACTGTGGTGGGGGTTGGCGTGATTGGGCATACCGTCGTGGGGGCCGGTGGAAAGGAGCACACCGTGGTGACATCCGGCAGGAAGGAGCAAACTGTGGTGGTTGCAGAAGCAGACTTTTGACCAGGTCGAAGAAGAGGTGCCTGTCCTTCTTTATTTGGAGGAAAGACAAACTTGTGTTTGGGGCCTGATGTTGTCGGTGCCTCGTCCAATTTTCCCCTCGGCAAAGGAAGCTGCGTATCTGCCACAGCAATTGGATCAAGTGGAGTCAGTCCCTGAGTGAGTACACTCATTTCCTGATCCTTTTGCCTCCGTTGAAACCTGATAATAAATGATATGTATTATTCATTTATATTAATTTAGAAGTATTCAGGTAATCTAAAGAAAATAATGTGCTTTGCTTACCACTGAATGAGCGTCTTCTGATTTAGCTCAAAAAGCTGGATCACTGTTTCATCCATCAGCCTGCGACTGCCAAGCACCAGATCCCGGATGTGGTGGTAATCGGTCAGTATTTTAGACCACCTGTGCGTGCGAACACCAGCCTTCTTGGAAGTGGACTTGTGTACGGCACACAGCTTTGTACAAATGGCCTCAACCAAGCGGCTGGTGCTAGGCCACTGTGCTGGACCCTCAGGATGTCCAATCAGACAGCGCTTGACGCTCTCCACACCTGGAGTGACTCCGGAGCGCTTTGGTGCCTTAAAGCGCCCATGTGTCAGCTGAGGCTCATGTCGAGGCTGGTAGTTGATGCGCTGTTTATCAACATCCAGGAGAGCTGTCCACAGCTGGATGGCCTCTGTCACCTGCAGGTCAGTGAGGTAAGGAGCCTAACGAAGACCTACCAAATAAGCAGCCAGATCCTGCACCTTGTCCCACCCAGCAATGCCATCAGGTCCAATGACTACTCCCTGGTAAATACAGAATAAATTTAGTATATGTGGAATAAAAAAGACTAAATAAAATTAAGTTCTTAATATATCTTACCTGAGCCTCAACAGAGAGACTGTCTCCAGACTTGGATGGCTGTGACGGCACTGAGGGGGCTGGGCTAGGAAGCTGTCCTTCTCCACCAGCTGATGTGGACGGCTCAGCCAGTAATGCTGGGGACTGAGGCAGAGGCGAAGATGAGGGGCTGTTTCTGAGATCACGGCAGGGGTCATCCTCATACAGCACTGGAACTGTGATGTCCTCCATGATCTCCTCCTCAAACCCGTCATCTTGTAGATCCTCGTCATGTACTTCCTCCACCAGCCTGTCTTCCTCCTCTGGGTTCTGGAGCACCGGAGTCAGGGTTTTGCCGGTCTGGCTGTAAAGGTGCTCCATTCCCAGCAATTCACCTTAAAAAAATAAAACAATTAAAAAAACATATATTAAATAAAACTAATGATAAAATAAACATTTAGATTACCATTTTGTGTAGTACATTAAAAGCTTAATAAATAACTTCCATAACAACTAATTAATGGATTTCTTGCCTGTATATGCTCCAGGAGGGTGATAACGGTTATCCCAGGGCTTGCGTCCTGAGACATATCTTTTGGTGGACAATGAGCATTGTGTTTTTCCTCTCTCTCTCTCTCCCTGCAGGTAACTGTGTCCACCTTGTAGCAATCATTGGATCTTTCTAGAGAGGAGAGAGAGTATTTAACCTGAGCTGCACTTCAAACCAGTGTTGGTGGTGTCAAGTGCAGTGGCAGAGCTTTTCTCCAAATTCAGACCTGACTCATGAGGTGAACGGATCAATTCTTTTTCCGGCTCTAAATGCGTATGATTGTCCCATGATGAATGAGTGACTCAGACCCGATAGAGGACTCAAGAGATGAACGGATCAATTCCGACCACAACCCAAAGCTTGCCTACTTGTAAATTACTGACGTGGAGACTGCATAGCTCAGTCGGTAGAGCATCAGACTTTTAATCTGAGGGTCCAGGGTTCAAGTCCCTGTTCGGGCATGTGACGCTCATTTTGTGGAGCCACAGCTTTTGCCGTTGAGCTATCGCTTGATGAAAGTTTCATCTGGATGCACAATATGTGTACTAGGCATAAAGTAATGGCGGTACAGTCAGTCTTGTAGTCGTGGCTGAGTGGTTAAGGTGATGGATTAGAAATCCATTGGGGTATCCCTGCGCAGGTTTGAATCCTGCCGACTACGTCTTCCCTGTTTTTAAAATTTCAGCAGTCGTCAATTGTTTGCATTTCCATTGTTTCTTGGGAAAAGCGTTGTGCTGGTAGGAGGAGAAAAACAACAGAGTGTTCTCACTGAAGAGAAAGGGGCTTATCACAGGGAGGAACATACCACACATAGGTCACAAGGGCTGTTTCGTAGCTCGCCGTGATCGTATAGTGGTTAGTACTCTGCGTTGTGGCCGCAGCAACCCCGGTTCGAATGCGGGTCACGGCAGGCTTTTCAAGGTGACATTGGTGTCGCACTCTGTGTTGCCATCCGTTACCTCCAGCCTTCTTTTAGTGCAGGCTGTGCTAATGGCACGTCCTGAATGTTTACGTTTTCCTAAAGTGTGGAAGACTAAGGCATGGAAGGAATCTTTTCAATTGTTGAGTGTCCATTCATTGCCACAACAGCAGAAAGACATTCTGCAGTTATCATTGATCTATTTAATGTCTCCTACATGACATGAAGTCCAAACTATTGTGTTGTACTGATGTCTACACCTACAAAAACCATAAACCCAACCTCAAAGTAACCTGTCGTGTTTTAGCAACCTCCACACCAACCATAAGCTTAAAACCCCATCTCACGGTAAACTTTAGTGTACTGTAAAGGTCTGCGCCGACCACAACCCAAACCTTGCTTACTTTTAAATTACTGTTGTGGAGCCCGGATAGCTCAGTCGGTAGAGCATCAGACTTTTAATCTGAGGGTCCAGGGTTCAAGTCCCTGTTCGGGCGTGTGACTCTCATTTTGTGGAGCCACAGCTTTTGCCGTTGAGCTATCGCTTGATGAAAGTTTCATCCGGATGCACAATATGTGTACTAGGCATAAAGAAATGGCGGAACGGACAGTCTTGTAGTCGTGGCCGAGTGGTTAAGGCGATGGACTTGAATTCCATTGGGGTCTCCCTGCGCAGGTTCGAATCCTGCCGACTACGTCCTCCCCCTTTTTAAAATTGCAGCAGTCGTCAATTGTTTGCATTTCCATTGTTTCTTGGGAAAAGCGTTGTGCTGGTAGGAGGAGAAAAACAACAGAGTGTTCTCACTGAAGAGAAAGGGGCTTATCACAGGGAGGAACATACCACACATAAGTCTCAACGGCTGTTTCATAGCTCGCCGTGATCGTATAGTGGTTAGTACTCTGCGTTGTGGCCGCAGCAACCCCGGTTCGAATCCGGGTCACGGCAGGTTTTTCAAGGTGACATTGGTGTCGCACTCTGTGTTGCCATCCGTTATCTCCAGCCTTCTTTTAGTGCAGGCTGTGCTAATGGCACGTCCTGAATGTTTACGTTTCCTAAAGTGTGGAAGACTAGAGATATGATATAAGAGAAATAGGATCTTTGATGCCAGCATGCTGTGTAGATAAGTACTGATCAAGTCACGCTTCTAAGGCATGGAAGGAATCTTTTCAATTGTTGAGTGTCCATTCATTGCCACAACAGCAGAAAGACTATCTGCAGTTATCATTGATCTATTTAATGTCTCCTACATGACATGAAGTCCAAACTATTGTGTTGTACTGATGTCTACACCTACAAAAACCATAAACCCAACCTCAAAGTAACCTGTCGTGTTTTAGCAACATCCACACCAACCATAAGCTTAAAACCCCATCTCACGGTAAACTTTAGTGTACTGTAAAGGTCTGCGCCGACCACAACCCAAACCTTGCCTACTTGCAAATTACTGTTGTGGAGCCCGGATAGCTCAGTCGGTAGAGCATCAGACTTTTAATCTGAGGGTCCAGAGTTCAAGTCCCTGTTCGGGCGTGTGACACTCCTTTTGTGGAGCCACAGCTTTTGCCGTTGAGCTATCGCTTGATGAAATTTTCATCTGGATGCACAATATGTGTACTAGGCATAAAGAAATGGCAGTACAGGTAGTCTTGTAGTCGTGGCCGAGTGGTTAAGGCGATGGACTAGAAATCCATTGGGGTCTCCCCGCGCAGGTTCGAATCCTGCCGACTACGTCCTCCCCCTTTTTTAAATTGCAGCAGTCGTCAATTGTTTGCATTTCCATTGTTTCTTGGGAAAAGCGTTGTGCTGGTAGGAGGAGAAAAACAACAGAGTGTTCTCACTGAAGAGAAAGGGGCTTATCACAGGGAGGAACATACTACACATAGGTCACAACGGCTGTTTCATAGCTCGCCGTGATCGTATAGTGGTTAGTACTCTGCGTTGTGGCCGCAGCAACCCCGGTTCGAATTCTGTGTAGCAACAAGTAAGCTTTACTTGTATCCATACACTTTTTTTCCTAAGTAAACTTTCTTTAAAATTAATAAATAAATAAATGAACAAATGCTTTAAACGTTTTAAAACCTATAATAAACAAAATATATGCACAACAATCTGTCTAGGTCGATGTCCTCAGCAGTAATGGAGCACGTTTAAACAAATGTTATTGTAAGTAAATATTTAAACCATTATGATAAATAGAGTTAAAAAGACCTTTTTGAATGAAAAGTTTTATTGAGATGGATTGTTGGTGATTGTAGATTGAAAATTTAGATTTTGGAATTTAAGGCACCGCAGAAACCCTGTTTAAAAGCAATAGCCCCGGTAATTAGCTATTATAATGATGTAATTCTAACTCAGATACTATCTGTGAGAACTAGTAACAACTACTAGAAACAAGTTTAAACCCATAAAGAAGTTGATGAAAAAATTGTGATCAACGTGAAATATGCAAATGAAAAGTAAAAGTCAACACTATCACCGTAATAGCAGATATCTTCTATGAGAATACTGTAGGTCAAATATCGTCAGCTCATTTGAACTTTAATTTATTGTTTTTGTTTAGTTTATATAGCGCCAGTGCTCAAGGACGCTTTATTAACAGCAGGAGAACAAGAAAAACAATAACCTTAAAAAGGAAGAGAAAATGGGAGACTAATAATACATTAAAAGAATGACAAAAGACACGAGAACAAGTGACAAAAGAAACTCATTCCTGTCTTTCAATGACTGCTTTTGTGCGTTTAGGAGAACTAGGCAGCACACTCAGGGCTGCAAGATGGATTTAATTTAGTAGCCTATTCTTAATATTAAAATATAACAGTATGAAAACCAACCTGTTTGTTCCTGCAGATCTTCCTGTTTGACTGTGAATGTCTCTTCAATCTTCACATCTTCACTCTCCTCTTTAATAAACGCCATCTTTGTAACAGTGTGGAGATCAGTCGCTTCAGCAGGGTTTTTTTTTCTCTGTGTTTGGACACTTAATCCAGTTCAAAATGAACAAAACAATGAACAGAAACAAAATAATTTCTCTTCAACACTTGCTTCAATGGTTTCTTTATTTGAGAGTAATTAACAAAAAGAAATCAGGTGAAACATTTAATTAAAACACTTATTATACACTTTTCTGTTGTTTAATTCAGACAACAGCCTTCAGTTACTGAGAATAAAATAGTACTACTAAAATACTAAAATAGTTATATAAAGGGTTAAAATAATATTTCCAACAGCAGGAACATAATATAGCATCGTATAAAAAACTTAAAACTTTAGAACTTTAACTTTAAATCAGTTTATATCTGTAAACGTTTTAAAACAAACCTTTCTCCAGTTAAATCACAGCGACGAAGCAGCGCTGCCTGATGACGTCACACGCCACGGCAAAATAAAAGTCTTTTTTGTTTAACTTTTTTGCCACTATCTGTTGCAGTCATGACTTATTGATACATTTCTCCCATGGTTTTCACTTTACACTTTGTCTGCTCTCTCTCTCACAAACCTTAAATCTAAACATTTTCTTAACTTTTTTTAATCCACTTTATAATGACTTGTATGTCTACAACACTTTCTATTAATATTTGAGTCCAAATCTCATCCTCATAATTATGACCTCTTCTATTTCTACAACTTCATAGGCCTATATAGGGTTTCTTTTTTCACATGAATTGTTGTCTCTTATTATCCACGTTTCCTGCCATTCTTTAGCAATATCTGTAGTAATATTTAATTTACCTTTACTTACATAAGCATTAAAGGGGTAGTTCACATAAAAATTACAATTCTGTCATTTACTCATCCTCTACTAATTTCAAAACTGTTTCTGCTGAATGCAAATAAAGAGAATACAGGGGCAAAAAAAACAGCCACTGTATGGTTCAACAGTTCCTGTGGACTTGGGGGAAACCAGAGCACCTGGAGGAAACTCATGCGAACATGGGGAGAACACACAAACAAAAATGTCAACTGACCCAGCTGAGGCTCAAACCAACAACCTTCTTACTGTGAGGCGATCAGTGCTATCTACTGCACCACTGTGATGCCTCACATGTATAATTATTTGAGGTATTAAACTGGTATTGGATAAGAACTTCGCTTACAAATAGTTGTTATTTTTAAAATGTGTGAAAAAGCACCATTCAGATGTAGCGACTGTATTGATCTGGGCAATCAAGCATGTATTGTTATAGACACTATGCTTATTTGTCTTAAGAGATGTTAGGCAGGTCCTGTTCATGTAATATGTTCATGTAATAGTCTATCAAGTTGGTATTGGCATGAACAGCTATACCTGTCAACGGGTTTCTTATATGTTAAACGGTCCTATTCAGTTAATAATCAGGCAGCTATTAATAAAGATGACCGCACACAATGATGATCCATTTATTTAAATGACTATGTGACGCAGATATTTAAAATTCATTGTTGCAAACAAGTTACAGGAGTAAGTGCAGTTGTTGTTTTATGTGATGTTCACCACTGTAATTACACCATAGTGAAAAAAGAAGTCTGAGAAATGCTGTAGTTGGTGTAGGTGGAGCAGGTTAATCACGTTAAAAGTTATGCATTGTGTAGATATGAAAGTGAACTCTTGTCGTTGAATTATTCTGTATAAACTGCCTATACAATAAATTTACTAGTGATGTAATTATTTTCTAATTATAAATATTTAGATGCATCACAGTATGCGATAGCTTTACTGTGTTAAAAGGAAAAAGTTTTGTCAGAGTATCTTATATATGCTTCTGTGAATGTCTATGCATATTTGTGTGCACAAACACAAGTAATAAATAGAGAGAAAAACATCTTTAATACATACCAGGTGAATAAGAGGCTTTCGGGAAAGCTGAGCTGCTTACACATGTTCTGTTCAACTAAAAAAAAGGAAAGAAAACAAAATTGGCACAGAAACAAGTTACATTTTGATAGTTACAATTTATAAACATAAAGTGTTTACAGTCTTCCAGAAGCCAGTCATGAGCAGCATGTGCTTTAAGATAAATAAAGGAGTCTAAACTCACATAAAGAACAAGTTCAGTAATAAATAAATGACTAAAACTCTGCTAATAGTTAGCTCATGTCAATATATTGACTGACCTTTACACAAACAAAACCTCAATGTGAAGTTTATAAATTGTTCCTTTCAACGAATGATAATATATCACAGTATAATAGTATACATCTTCTATAACTATTATATAAGTGAATGTAGTTGTGTGTATTGAGACATCGGTATGGATTGAGTTTTCAATGCTCATTTGCATCTTTACACAAAGACTTCAGCCAAGAGACTCTGAGAAACTTCTACAAAAACAACACATAACTCTTGCACTACCTTTTAACCAGGCTTGGGAAAAAAAAATTATAATGTGTTTCAAATCAAAATACCTCAACATAGGTGTATCAACATTAACTACAAAATGCAGCAGCCACAATAAAAAAAAAGCTTCAATTAATAGTCCTATAAAACAACAGCAACAAAACAAATGAAGATGGCTAAAGTCAACTTATTTTCCCAATACAACATTATTTCTCTGTAAAAACTGGTTTGTAAAGCAACTGAACCTCTCATCATCCACAGTAATGTGTCTCCCAGACCCAGACGTCGGCTCTGCATCAGTTAACCACCAGAGGCCGACAAAGCAATTCATAAGCACTTTATCTCTCGTTCCCATAAAAAGAATCCGGCAACAAATTTGGTTTAGAATAAGTCTTCGCATGCATAATAAATTAAACAAACGCAACATACATGTTTATTGCGTCGGTCGGTCCAGCTTTAAATATCCTTCATTAATGCATTAAAACTGACCCAAATGCATACAATATATGATTTCAATTCATTATAATATAATTTTATTTTTAATAATGAAAACTTTTTTTCCCTCGGTGTAAACTGCTGTTTGCTTTTTTTATTGTGGCTTTTTCTAAAACATTTTTTCCCAGTGCAAGTTAAAATCAAGTTCTGTATTTCGGCTGTTTAAGGTCTCCCTTTGCATTGAACTTTGAACTTTTTACATTCAGAGATGTTGTTTATGTTCACACAGCTACATTACACATCAACTAAAGTTTAAAATATGATATTGCAGTGGACCACCCATTTAACTATAAAATGCAGCAGCCAAAATAAAAAAGCTTCCATCAAAAGTCAACTTATTTTCCCAATACATCTTTATTTCTCTTTAAAGCTATGGTTTGTATAGCTGCTAAACTTCCCATCGTCTGCAGTAATGTGTTTTGAGTCTTCACTGTTGCCCACTGCTCATTTGCATCTTTATACCAGCATTAATGGGGGCCAATTGAGTATTAACCAATCACATGCCAGATCAAGTAGGTCAGCAGGGTTGTATCTATATATTCTGCGTTCTTAACAGAAACTTCATTGGCTTATTTAGCTATAAGAGAACAACTTTGGAGGACAAACTACGATTGTTGATTCCTACATTGAGATTATTACCAACAACAACATACAAAAAAAACCCCGACTGAGGCCATTTCTCATCCCACTTCTTCATTGAAGACTGGAAAGGTGAGTTGCACATTCTGAATTTACACTCAAATAATATCTGATTGCTGACATTATAAAATGTAAAATCTAAACATGTGCATGCATTGTTCAACAGTGTATTAAGTTTTTCAGTCATTTTTAAAAGCTTTTTTACAACTATTTAGTTATGTGTTTGTTTGTTTGGTTATAAATATTGATTTTATCCTGACAAATGGACTGTAGGCCAAATAAGTTTCAACCTATTACGTATATAAATTAATATAAAAATTTGATGTTTCCCCATTCATTACAAATACAAAACAAAAAGCAGATAAATTATAAAGTGGAAAATGAGGGAGAAATGTATCGATAAGTCATGAATCATAATTAAGAGTGAGTAGGGGGAAAAAGCTAAACAAAAAAAGACTTTTATTGTGGCATGGTGGTGTGACGTCATAAGGCTGCGCCGCTCCCACACTGTGATTCAACTGGAGAAAGGTTTGTTTTAAAGCTTGTACACAGATGTAAACCAACTGATTAAAATTTCAGTGTGTTCATTTAATGTTAGATGTACCTGCTGTTGACAATATTATTTTAACCCTTTATACAAAGAACTACTATTTTACTCACTGTAAGGTCTATTGTTTGAATAAGATAGGATAAACTTTATTTGTCCCGAGAGGAAATTCTTGTCTTGTGCAAATAAGTGCTACAACGTTGCTGTAAGCAGACAATAAAATAAATCAAACAAACTAAACAATTAAGAACATACCTAAAAAAAGATTGAATAAAGCAACAGTAAAGTGTGTGTGATAAGTGTTTTAGTGAAGGTTTAATTTATTAAATAGCATATTGTCACTCTATTCCAAGTATACATCAATAAAATTTCTAGAGTCCTAGTTTACATCGGCTGGTTTGTGGCTTTTGTTGCTTGCTCAGACTTACATAATTTTTGTTTGTTAATGACTCATATAAAAAAAAACTGTTGAAGCAAGTGTTGAAATTATCTTGTTTTTGTTCAGTGTTTTATTTATTTTAAACAGGACATTTTTTTATTGTTTTGTTCATTTTAAACAGGATAAAGTGTCCAAACGCAGAGAAAAACTCCTGCTGAAGCGACTGATCTCCACACTGTTATAAAGATGGCGTTTATTAAAGAGGAGAGTGAAGATGTGAAGATTGAAGAAACATTCACAGTCAAACAGGAAGATCTGCAGGAACAAACAGGTTGGTTTTCATACTGATATATTTTAATATTAAGAATAGGCTACTAAATTAAATCCATCTTGCAGCCCTGAGTGTGCTGCCTAGTTCTCCTAAATGCACATAAGCACTCATTTAAAGACAGGAATGAGTTTCTTTCGTCACTTGTTCTCGTGTCTTTTGTCATTATTTCAAGTATTATTAGTCTCCCATTTTCTCTTCCTTCTTATGGTTATTGCTTTTTCTTGTTCTACTACTGTTTTAAAGCTTCATTGAACACTTGTACTATATAAAATAAACAAAAAAACATAAATTAAAAGCGTTTAACTGAGCTGACGATATTTGACCTTCAGTATTCTCACAGTGTTGCAGTGATAGTGTTAGCTTAGTACTTTCCACTTGCATATGTCCCATTGATCCCAATTCCCCCTTTTTAATTAACCTCATGGGATTAAACTTGTTTCTAGTTGTTACTAGTTCTCACAGATAGTATCTGAATTAGAATTACATCATTATCATAATAACTAACTACCAGGGCTATTGTGTTTAAACAGGGTTTCCACGGAGTCTTAAAATGTCTTAAATTCCAAAATCAAATTTTTAGGCCTTAAAAGTCTTAAATTTACTAAAATTGTGTTGTAGGTTTTTAATCTTTTTTAAACAAGTGTTCATTTTCCTTTGTTCATATTGTGTTAACCAGTCTGGCCAAAACCTATACAATCACCAACAATCCATCTCAATAAAACTTTAAACTTTTTTTATTCAAAAAGGTCATTTTAACTCTATTTATCATAATGGATTAAGTATTTTCCTTACAATATCATTTGTTTAAACGTGCTCCATGTATTTACTGCTGAGGACATCGACCTGGACAGATTGTTGTGCATAGATTTAATTTGTTATAGTTTTTAAAACATTTGTAAAAAAATTTTATTTTAAAGAAAGTTTATTTTGGAAAAATGTGTGTGGATACAAGTAGAGCTTGCTTTTTTACACATTTAAAATCTTTTACTAAGAAATATTCAAAATAATAATATAATATTTTTTTTATTATAATATTTTTTTGATAGGACAAATACAAAATCTGGGCCATTTGAAAAATTCTTTAGTCTTTTATGAGTCTAAAATTTCATTCATAATGGTCATAAAAGTCTTAAATTTAACTTGGTGAAACCTGCAGAGACCCTGGTTTAAGGTATGTCAGAAAACATGGATGCCCCAATTTTAAACATGCTGAATGAAATTGACACTAAAATAATTAATCATTATAAAACATTGTACAGTATTCTGAACTATATGATGTGATGGGACGACGTGAGACAAAACAAACAAATAATAGTGGAACAATAATGTTTAGCAATACCAGTGGTGGATTTAGGCATGGGCAATGTGGGCGATCGCTCAGGGTGGGATTTTCCTGGGGGAGGCAAAAAAAAATGTCCCCTAGTGAAAGCATTTAGATACAATTACTTTATGCAAATGTATTCATTAAGAGTGGCAATCTCAAAATAAAGACATTAGGGGCCATTTACATTTGGCATTTTTTGCACGTGCGAGTTTGTTATTCTCAATGTGCAACTGAAACATCGCTTGTGAAAGCAAACTGATGCATGCGTACAGAAAACCAGCAACTCACACATGCTCCTGTGTGAATCCCGGTTGTTTGCATGCACGCCGAAAAAATAAGCGTCGCTCATGCGCCATGAAACTGAATTAACAGCCTTTTGTGCAGAAGTGTCAGCACACAGCGAGTTTTGCATAGTTTATGTAAAGTGTATGTAATTTAACGATGGTGTTACTTTCACTAAGCATGGCTATAAAGCAGAAAGGAGGGATAAAGAGTCAGGGAGGTACACTGTAAAAAATTGCTGTTAAAAAACGGTCAGATTCTACGGTAAAATAATGTTTTTTCACTAAAACAGTAATATTCTGTTAAAAACAGTGCTTTCTGGGTAACATTTTTGTTTTCGAGAAAGTAACCAACTGCAGAAAACTGTGAGCTAACAGAGTTCAGATTCGATGTTTTGAAGTCTGTGTTTGAAATCACACTTTGTGCCCTTGTTCACTATTCCATACACTAGTTAACTAATATGGTTCACCTGACAGTTTTAATAAACACTAATGAGTGAATTCAGACACTGATGAACACCTGCTGTTAATAATTACAATTACTGAAGAAAAGAAACACAAACAGTGACTTGAGTTACAACATTAAATAAAATCAAATAAAATAAAACACCTTCAGTCTCAGCAGAGGATCATTAAACAACTCCACAAACAACAGCAGACACACACTTATTACTGACTGATTTGACTTCCATACTATTCTCATTGAGATCCAACAGGAATTAAGGTGTTTTTTGTGTCACCGTAATGGGGCTGGTTTAGTTGGGCTCTTCACCTTTAAACTTATTAAATCAGACTCTCCAATTACTATAATAAAGAGTTAACAAAGTGCTTGTACTATAGCGATAAAGTTGGGAAGTCAATAAATAGAGAAATCTATTTGTCTGAAATTAGTTCTGATAAATGTTTTGGTATAAATCTGGAAGAAGGGCCACATGCAATAGATTTTATGCTTAATTGCAGGTATTAATTTAATTAATGAGAAGTGGAATCAGAAAAGATACCTCCATAAATACTTAACAGTTAAGAAATAACATACAAAAACAGTTCAGTTATGACAAATACACACTCAGACCTCATGAATCTGACCTTGTATCTCAACAATGGTAACAATTCAAATGTTTCATGCTGCAATGCATGCTGGGAGTGGCACGGTACAAATATCCCAGCATGCATTGCGGTGTAAATAAATGTATGATGGTCTCACAGTTTTCTTTATTTGTTTTTGATTCTGCTGTTGTTTATGTTTAGACTTTCAGTTGCCTGTTTGTGAGTTAAACTGGTAATTTTGTTAGTTGTCACCATTATTGAGGTTCATATGCTGATTATTGATGCCTCTCTGAGTGCAATTTACACCATAGAGCAGTGTTATTGTCCAAGATATTCTTAAAAACTTCCAGAAATCATTGCCATATAAAGACATATAATGTAAAACAAAAGATTTAACATTGAATAGCAGCAGTAAATTTTATTATACTGAATTAGAACAGACTCTGCCATTTAATAGCAACATGAACATCACCAGATCTTATTTAGGTTTTTGGCTGACTTGCCACAACAAAGAAGGTTTTTAAACAAAGTTCTTAACAATTGCAGCAGCCAAGATATACAAATGTTAAAAGTGACAGGGCTAAGAGCCCAACTAAAGCAAACTCTGTTCTCCATGATGGTGACGTAAAACTTTCACTTTTTTTTCTCAAGAAGAACTTTAGTAGATGTTATACAAAAATACATGTATTAAGTAATAAGTGTAGCTGGTGATGATGTTGGTAGAGTTGTTTAATCATCCGCTGATCATTTAAATTATTTAATCATTTGTTGTTCTTCAGGTTATTTCATTATAAAGCTGTGACTAAAGTTTTGTATGTTCTGTTCTTGTTTTTTTCCTTCAGTATTTCTTCATTTATTCATTGTTAATCCTCAATTATCATTTAATTAGTCAGTTAATTAATGAATTTACTTCAGCTTTGCTCCATGTTTCTTGAACACTCAGTAGTGTGGACACTTCAATAAAAACTGAAGTATATGCTCTGGGGTTTAAAGGGTTAAAGGTGTGAGAGGTAAAAACACAGTGTAAAAATGTATTTTAACAGTAATATACTGTCAATTTAAACTACGGAAGTAGACTGTAAAAAAACAGTAGATTGCTGGCAACCACAGCTGCCAGTAGATTACCGTTAAAACAAGGAAAAAAACAGTATTTTACTGTAAAACCTGAAGCTAATTTCTTCTGTGTGTCACCGTTGTGGAGGAGAGTAGAGCCAGTGTATGAGTTAAAGATGAACAATGAGCTGCTGATGTTATTCTGCATGTTTCTTTATTTAAAGACAGCGGCTGTTTAGTTGCTGATGCAGTCAGAATCTCTCTGGTGATTCCAGATTTACATGTATGTGTGCTGTTGTGAAAAATAAGACATTAGAGTTAAACCGAACTTTTCTAATTAACTAAAATAAGTTATCATTATGATTATGCTTCTAAGCATATATAGCACATTACTTCATAAACTCATTCAGCTGTTGGCCAATTTGAGGCAGTTGCTTTCAGTGAGCAAAATGAGTTCACTTGAGTATTGTGTAAATCAATGTAGTCCATGTATTTTTACATCAACATACTGTAAAATAACAGTACATTGCTGGCAACTGCAGCTGCCAGTATTTTACTGTTTTTTAACGGGACAATTTTTAACAGTGTAAGACAGGTCTAAAGGTCTAAGACAAAAGATAATTTGGTAACACTTTACAATAATAACTACACACTATAAACCATTTATTATGCATTAGCAAATACTGAATTCATTATTTGTTTAGCATTATCTGTTTAGCATTAACTCTAAATTAATAAGTGTTATTAAACAGTTTTTAACTGCAGCTACATATGCTGTATTCCAGACTTACAACGACATTTATAATTTGCTTAATAATTATACTTTCATACTTTGTTAAGGATTAATTTCCTATTACTAAATTAAGTATGGGGATTGAAGTGCAATGTTCATGATAAGTGGGGGCGGAGGGGGCCAGAATCACGGTGGCAGCAGGTCAGATGACTGTCAGGCCAAGGGGAAATGTCCCTATGTCTCCCTATGGCCAGTTCGCCCTCGAGTTTTACTGTTTTCTATTGTTTATTATTCCTGGTCATTTCTCCAATAATTGTAAGTTCTAAAACAATAGCATAAAAGATCAGGGGCCTCATGTACGAAGACTTGCGTGGAAATCTTACTAAAACATTGCGTACGCACAAAGCTGTAAATGTGCGTACGCAGAAAAAAATTCAGATGTATGAAACACTGCGTACGCCAAATCTCACGCATATTCTTTTGTACATCTGAATGAACGTGAAACTGAGCGCAACATGCACGAGCACAAAACCCCTCCCTGCCTCCTCCCCCGTATGAATATGCTAATGACTATGCTAATGTCAAAACCCAACGAAAAAGCAATGGCAAAAGCAAGCAAAAAGAGAAACTTTGAACAGAATGTGAAATGGAGGTGCTGCTTTCGGAGGTAGACCGGAGAAAAGCGGTGTTATTTGCAAGTTTGTTCTCCGGAATTAACAACAAAAGAAAAAAAATAGAGTGGGAGAGTTTAGCTGATACGGTTAACACAGTTGGGTCTGAACATTGCACTGAGTGCATTTAAAAAAGAAATAGTGTGGTTTATATCTGTAAAATGTTGCAGTACCCTTTGCAGTCTCAGTGGCGCACCTCATAAGAAGCATATGATCATGTACTGACACGTTCGAGCATAAACTCGGCTCGAATCCAGCGTCTGATGAATTCATTCTTCTTTTTTTTCCCCGCTACATATCAGATTTTGCCCACTATTTATCACGAGAAAGACAAGTAGGAATCATCAATAAGTTTGTGCATCATATTTTATTTGCACATTTATTGAATGGAAATGTTTCTGATTCACGCATGCAAATTTATCTTCACATAGTGTCTTTATAGCAATGTGCGTGCAGTAGATAGCTCAGATTACATTGGGAAAACAGGCGACCGCTGCAAATTGTGCTTTAATGTTTAGCTGGTCAACTGTATGGTTTGGAAATCTTACATACCTACTATATGAACCCGTCTCATACAGACGCCATTGCAAGGATCAGACACTTTGTAGAGAATAATTTAACACAACTGCCTCTAGGAGTCGCCAATGGAAATGAAACAGACACGCACAAAAAATGTGCGTACGCCTGCCAGAAAGCTGCCGTGAACCTGCGCAAATTCCCACGTTCAGTTCATTGTTAGTAAATCCAAACGTGAGCGATTCTGAGCGTGAAACCTGGCGTACGCAAAGTTTTTGTGCGTACGCAGCGTTGATACATGAGGCCCCAGGTCACTGCTATGATATGATTTACAATTTATGTATGTCACTGTTTGTCATTGTGCTCTGTTTATTCTGAGAGCTGAGGCTGAGTATTCGAGAGCTTTTAACTCTTGAAATTATTAACTCCGCGTCATTCTAACACTGGATAAACAGAATCCTGTGTTATCTGTAATCTCCTTTCACACTGTTCATGCTATACCTGATGTTCATTAACAGACGTTTCACAATCACAAGCCCCAGGTTAACATTGTAATTTGTATATTTATGTTGTCAATGTCCATGACTAGACAAACAGCAGGTCACCTTTTTAGATGGCATTTCTTGTCGGGTTAACAATATCTGCAAATTAGGAGAAATACTAGCCTTTTAGAAAGAAGCTATTAATATACCAATACCTAAACCAGGAAAAGATCATTAAACTATTTATCGTCCAATAGCACTTACCAGTTGCCTTTGCAAAACAATGGAATGAATGATTAATGATCGATTGGTGTGGATTTAAAAAAAACCCAGAAGATTAATAAATATCAGTGTGGGTTTAGAAGAGGGAAAAGTACTCTTTGCCATCTTATACGATTAGAATCTTTTGTACGAGATGGTTTTATTAAAAAAAAGAACACATGCAAGCAGTTTTTTTTTTTTTTAAATCCGGAAAAGGCCTTTGACACTACCAGGAGGTATGGTATTTTAAAAGATTTACACGAGATGGGTGTTTGAGGAAATTTGCCTAATTTTATTGCAAATTTATTTTATTCAAGAGAGTTTTTCGTGTGCGTATGAAAACTATATTATCTGAATATATGAGCATATATAGCATATATGAGAATCAGGAGTGCCCCAAGAAAGTATACTATCAGTAACACTATTTAGTATTAAAATTAATAATATTGTAAATGTTAATGGGAATAATATATTTTGTAGTTTATATGTAGATGATTTATGTATTTGTTATAAAGGGAAAAATATGTGTACAATCAAGAGACAAATTTAAATATGTATAAATAAAATATATGACTGGTCAGTTTTAAATGGTTTTAATTTTTCTAAATAAAATAACTGTATGCATGCATTTTTGTTTTTTAAGATCTATGCATTTAGATCAGGAGCTTTTTTAGATAGAGAAACTATACAAGTTGTGAAAAAGGTAAAGTTCCTAAGAATGAGTTTTGACAATAAGTAGTGTTTTATTCCTCATATTAAAGTATTACGAAATAGATGTTTTAAAACAATTAATGTATGAACTTAATCTTAAAAAGGTAAAATAAATAAATAAATTAGGACCTCTGTAATGAAATCCAAGACTTTGTATAATAATTCAAGGCTATTAAAGCCTTAATTTAAGATTATCAAATTTAAGACTCTTTCAATGCTTTTAATTGTACTCTGATTAGGTTTTGCATATAAATACTTGCGCTTGACACATTTGTTTCAGACTGTTATTTGACTATTACATTCTAAATGATGTAAATTCTAGTACATCGTTTTTTAACTGTACCTTTAGAACCTTATAACAGCACTAAAAGCAGCATCAAAACAGTCTCCTTATAGTCATTCCACCTCTTCACGGAGATTGTCAGACTAATCTGGTGTATTAAAAAACTATTTTGGGTTCTAGAACTGAACAATAATGGTGTTCCTGATGCTGGACATCCACTGGCACTAGATCCTCATCAATTTAAGAGTAAATCTCCCTTCTTTGCCATCCTCTGATGTGTTTAGGTTTTGCCGCAAAATTAAATTTGCTGTAGAACGCGCAATGCGTACGTAAAGAACCTGACTGATATTCTACCGGAACCATGTCAGCAGAGTTTGTGCATATCCATAAACTATAACTTCTATGTTAAGCGGCTTTGAAACAATTTACATTGTAAAAGCAGTAGATAAATGAAGATTAATTGAACTGAATCTGATTAAATGTGTACACGTTAATGGACCAAACACAATATGATCTGATTTATTTTACACTTAATGTGCATCAAAATTACAGTGTGTGTAGACAATGTTTCCAGTGTCTTTTCACTTTTCATGAGAGTTTTTAAGACTTGATAACAACTAGTGTTTTTTTTTTCCAGACCTAATTGAAGAGAATGAGGACAGTAAAGAGGAACATCATGTCAACATTGAGGAAAAAACTCATTTACAGACTGATGATATTTTGAAAAGGAGAGACAAGAATAGTTTCACCTGCACTCAGTGTGGAAAGAGTTTCAACCAATCATCAAATCTTAATCTACACATGAGAATCCACACTGGAGAGAAACCATTCACATGCCCTCAGTGTGGGAAGAGTTTCAACGCCTTATCACACCTTAATCAACACATGATGATTCACACTAGAAAGAAACCATTCAAATGCACTCAATGTGGGAAAAGTTTTAACCGCTCATCAGACCTTCATCAACATATGAGGATCCACACTGGAGAGAAACCATTCACATGCAACCAGTGTGAGAAGAGTTTTAACTGCTCATCAAACCTTTATAAACACATGAAAATCCACACTGGAGAGAAACCATTCACATGCAACCAGTGTGGGAAGAGTTTTAACTTTTCATCAAACCTTCATCGACACATGAGGATCCACACTGGAGAGAAACCATTCACATGCACTCAGTGTGGGAAGAGTTTTAACATTTCATCAAACTTTCATCAACACATGAGGATCCACACTGGAGAGAAACCATTCACATGCAACCAGTGTGGGAAGAGTTTTAACTGCTTATCACACCTTAATCAACACATGATAATCCACACTAGAAATAAACCATTCAAATGCACTCAATGTGGAAAAAGTTTTAGCCGCTCATCAGACCTTTATAAACACATGAGAATCCACACTGGAGAGAAACCATTCACATGCAGTCAGTGTGGGAAGTGTTTTAACTTTTCTTCAAACCTTAATCGACACATGAGGATACACACTGGAGAGAAACCATTCACATGCACTCAGCGTGGGAAGAGTTTCAGCCAATCATCACACCTTAATCAACACATCATGAGCCACACTGAAGAGAAACCATTTAATCATTTTGTCTAATCATCTTGTTTAATCCCACCCCTTTTGGCAGTGGCGTACAACAGAATTTCGCATACTCAATAGTGATGGGAAGTTCGGATCATTTTTCTGACTCGGATCTTTGAGTCTCGTTCATCGAGATGAACAAATCTTTTCTCAAGTCATTTTGTTCATTTGGTTCAATTTGCCAAAATATTATTAAAATGTTACGAACTGCTTCAAAAACACATCTACAACTAGCCCAGAAGGTTCATCACACAACAAATAAGTCATAAATAGATTATAAGAAGAAGAAAATAATAATTCAATGTTTACCTGCTCTTTTGTCTATAGGCATTGTTGTCTGTTTGCTCAGCTCACCTCTTAATGTCTTTAAATGTCAGTGGTGCGTTCACGTTACAATGACAGTCACATATAATCTTAACCAATGTAAACAGTCTGAGCCAATAGGAGCCATGATAATTATTTTACCTTTCGAGTCTTCTGGTTCTTGAGTCGTTCGTTCATCATGTGACAGAATAACTCAAACCAGAGGACTCGAGAGTTGAATAAATCAATTCTTTTTTTTTTTTTGGCTCTAAACGCATATGATTGGCCCGTGATGAATGAATGATTCAAACCCGAGGACTCGAGAGGTGAACAGATCAATTCTTTTTCTGGCTCTAAATGCATATGATTGGCATATAAATGCATATGTTAGGCTGTAGTCTTTCATGTGGTGAACGAACGACTCGGTAGAGGACTCGAAAAATGAACTAATCTTGTCTCGCACTACACATCGTGCACATGAGCGAATTAATGAATCTTTTAGTTAATCCGAGTCATTCATTCATTTTGTCACATAACATGAAAGAAAGCATAAGAGATGAGTTATTTAATAAATCAAATAATCTTTGTGAATAGTTTTGTAACATGATGCTGCCAGCATTAGACACTTAAACACTGTTTATGTGTTGTTTATTGTTTTATTATTATTATTTTACCAGAAAAGCTTTTATAACAAATCAGATTACTTTATAAATCACAACAATAAAATAAGCAAAAGAAAAACAAAATAGTGCACATCAAGCTAGGCTTTTTAATAAATAAAAACAAGTAAGCTTTAAATTAAATAACACGTTTGTGCCATTAAAGCTTTATATCAAATATGGCAACTCTTCCCAGTAGATGTTTTTATAAAACAGCAATTTAAGTGAAAGATATTATAAATAAAAAACAAAAGCCACAGGGCCTAATGAGCTTAACAACTTGACTTGAGAATACAACAGTGCATTTTTAAAAAAATAAAATAAAATTAAATAAGCTTTAAAACAATACTGTGTGGCTTTACTTGTTGGACTTGGCTTAAGGTTTGTTAGCATTTAAAAACACAAGCTCTGAACCTTTAATAGGCTGAGTCTGTTTCTTCTTGTGTCATTAGTTGTTGGTCGCAGGATAAAAGATGCTAAATGAGTAAATGCAAACTTTATACAAATATTAGACCAACACATAAAGTCTGCATAGAAAAACTTTATTAAACAAAAAATGGGGTATAAATGAACAAATTACAAATCACTTGTAATTGTAGAATTTATTAATTTATAACCTAGCTTAGTGTTTGTTTTCTGATAGCAAGCCAGCAAATAGACAAATCAATATATATATATATATATATATATATATATATATATATATATATATATATATATATATATATATATATATATATATATATATACTAGATATAAACCACATATCCAGTAGAAAAAAAGTAACAATAACTTAGTGACAATAGGACAGAACTTTTTTATTTGTTAGAAAATGCTTTTTAGGTACACATTGTTTGATGATTTTATAAAAAGTTTAAAATATAATCATATGATGCAACAAAAATTCAGTTTTACATAAATATTATTGACTGAGGTTCTCGTTGCAGTGTACAGTGAAACTACAGTTTAAGATCAGATATGCACATAATAATGTAAGGATGGCTATATCTCTCCATAATATTAAAATCTGCAAACTGTTATGGAACTCCACACGAGACAAGACCGTGAGAATGGTCAGTCACTAAAACAATAAACTTTCTAATTTGAGAAGAAGATCAGCTAGAAAACCAGTTGTTCAGGTTGTCTCGATCATGCATCCTGAGCCCCCTTCTTTGCCCTGGACTTTACCTTCTCCACCAGAGCAGCTCACTCACATTTCACACCGAATCTTTAAGTTTTAATATGGTGTATCTTGTGGCTTTATATTCATGCTTGGTGTGATTTTAAATGTCTCTGTGTGATTGGTAAAGTGGTCTTAATTTCACTGTAATATTTTACAATCTCCTTTATATCAGTTAATTTGGGTTTTGACTTTGAAAAGATCTTTGCCAGATGCTCCACTCCAGGCAAAATGGTCTTCGCATCAACTCATGACCAGGCAAGAGTCTTGGTGAAGCTTTTATTGTCTTGAATTTATGATGATTTGAGTATTTAGGCAAAGGGTGCAGAAGTGTCCGTGGGATCCTGTAGACAGGATACCCCATTGCAGGTTGTGAATCTCTGAGCTCTGCATCAGGACTTATATGCTGCAATGTATTTCTACATGTTCAGGTATTCCTCTTTAACTCTTAAATGTATCTTTGAGTAGTTGATGTTGTACAATCTTGATTGGCTTATTTTGTTTAATTATGTGAACTGCAATGGAAAATCTTTTCCTGACAAATAAATGTAAAATTCTTGTTTAACTCTAATATCTCCTGAAATCATTTAAATGTAGTAGATTGTTTAGGCTGATGTTTCCGCAGCCTACAACCAGGATTAGTCATCTATTTAGGCACAATGGATGGAGCATGGGCACAGCATTGGAGACCTGTTGATTTCTGACAATCACTGATGATATAATCTAGGGGCTAAATCAAACTTTCTTTAAGTATGTGCAAGCATGGGGCGGCCTATTGTTACTTAAAGGAAATTAGCATATCTGCTAAGAATCGGAACTGGAGAAGATGTGTCCGTTTGCAGATGAAACTGCCCAGCCATACTGACTCTAAGCGACTTTGAGTAAACGATGAAACATTAATTGAATATAAGGATTTATAAGAGTAATCAATCTAAATTAGACCTAATCACAACCTATAAGGTAATCAGCTTGAATTAGATGAATCTAAATCTAAAATTATTATAAATTGGAGTCAGATTAAAATTCAGAGCTAAAAACAAATTAAAATAAATTTTAACGAACAAAAATATTTCTTTTCACATGTGCTAAAAGGTTTACACGCATTTAGCCTTCACCCATGCTGTTAGTTCCATCATGGGACTAATAGAAGGACCCTTACATGTGTGTGTATTTATATAGTTTATAACCATAATAGTTCTACAGTTTCTTCTATTTTACTTGTTGATTTCTATTTTATTTAAATAGTGTATTTATTTTGTTAAAAAGCCCATATTATGGGTTTTTGAAAATGCCCTTCCATGTAGTGTGTAACACAGCTCTAAGTGAAGTGAAATATCCAGCTAAGGCTTAAATCTGTAAGTGTACAGTGTTTAAAACTGTTGATTCATCTATAAAAGAGTCGACTCATAGTGCTTCAAATGAGTCGTCTTGATAACGGGTCATTAGGTGTTTTGTGATGTTGTATCTACGAAACACAAGTAGTTGTGTGCGCAAACCTGGGAGATTTGAAACCTGCGGCCTCGCCCACTAACACAGAAAAAAGCCACACACACACACACACGCGCCAGTCGAATGTGACGTCACACTGTGCAGATGGATATTATTGAGTCTCCATCCAAAGATGAAACCTCAGCATTAGCTCAGCCTTGAGCAGTTTGAGTGCTTCTGGAAACTTCATGCTTTAGACTGGGTGTATATTACATGCTTAATATTCAATTTTTAGACTGTGTGTGTGTGTGTGTAGGCCTATTATTATTTAAAATAAAATTTAAAAATAAAAATGATTATATTATGTAAAAAAATATTATTCTTTATAATTATATCCAGTTCCCCTAAAACTTTGCTTAAATACCATATACATTTATTAAATAAATAAAACCAAAAAGTAAATAACTGTTTGGTCTGACAAGTTTTCAGGACATATCAAATTTCAGCACAACACTAACTAATTAGTCTCACTCACACACACACACACACACACTTGTACACACTCTCACTAACACACTCACTCTTGTACATGCTCTCTCACACACACCTACATTCTATCTCAATTCAATTCAGAAATACTTTTTTAGCATGACTGTAAATGATACAATGTTGCCAACACAAACACATAGACATCTCACAGACACATGTACATGCTCTCACTCACAAAGATAAGCCCTCCCTCTCACACACACACACACACACTTCTACATGCTTTCTCATAAACATGTACTGGCTCTCTCTCTTACACACACTACTACATGCTGTCTTTCACTCACACACACACAAACAAATGTGCATTTGATACTTATTTATATAATTTTATGTGCTCATTAGGCTTACGATAGGTGGTTGCATTGTAATTATTTGGTCATAAAGGTATTAATTGTTTTAAATAGTTTTTTTTAGCTAATAATGTTTGTGATGTCATACATGCTACAAAAGGCTTTTGAAGCTGACAAGACGTGGAGCAACCATGACCAGAGCGTTTCAGAGAGAAGGTGTCTCTCAAAATGCAGTGGCCCAGCTCTCTGCAATTGCAGAGCTGTACTTTGCTAACAGGGAGCAATTTAACAGAATCAGCTTCACACCAGGAAAATGAACAGAGTTCACTCAAAAGTGTAGAGAGCTCATGTTTGGTGATTTTTGCATAAAGGTTGTATCAATGAAAAGGAAGGGTTCTTTTGTATGTTTCTTTGTTCAATAATGCTCCGGTTTACTGTTGGTAAAATGTAGAAGCAAAAACCTACAGCACAATAAGCTTAGCTTATAATGACAAAAAAAAAAAAATATTGAAATCAAATGCAAAAACCTTTAAATTCCGATTAAATTCATTAATTTTCTTTTCAGCTTAGTCCCTTTATTAGTCTGGAGTTGCTACAATGGAATAACCCAAGAGCTTATCCAGCACCATCCATGTTTTACACAACAGATGCCCTTCCAGCTGCAATGCATCACTGGGAAACATCCAAACACACACATATATATATATTTGAGCCTACTCAATTTACCTGTACCACATGTCTTTGGATTTGTGGAGGAAACTAGAGCACCCAGAGGACACCCACACAAACACAGGGAGAACATGCAAACTCCACACAGAAATGCCACCTGACCTAGCTGAGGCTCAAGCCAACGACTTTCTCACTGTGAGGCGAACGTTCCACCCTCAGCGCCACCACATTGTTATTCTAAAATTAGTTTTTTTTCAGCCTACTGTTTGAAAGATAATGAAAAAATATTTGCCACAAAAATAGTTAAATTGCAGAGCTGAGACTTAAAATATATATATATACATTTTAGAAAAAAATGTATATGGTGGCTGCACGGTGGTGCAGTGGGTAGCATTTTCGCCTCACAGCAAGAAGGTCACTAGTTCGAGCCTAAGCTGGGTCAGTTGGTGTTTCTGTGTGGAGTTTGCATGTTCTCCCCATGTTCGTGTGGGTTTCCTCTGGGTGCTCTGGTTTCCCTGACAAATCCAAAAACATGTGATCAAGGACCTGTACAGCTGTGTCGGGCCCGGATTGTAAATTGGCCCTAATACCTGCAGGGAGCTTGTCACACTGAGTTGGCTTTGTCCGCTTGATTGACAAACGCGTACACCTTGTTTTATCCCTGCAGGCCTAACTTCGCTGGTGAGGGCGCTTGTGGGGTTTCTGTAGTGTAGTGGTCATCATGTTTGCCTAGCATGCGAAGGGTCATTGGTTCGAAACCGAGCAGAAACAGTGCTCTTGTTTTGTGCATCTGCCAGCAATGATCGTCAACAGGCACCCAATCAAAAATAGTTATCTGCTTGATTTGCCTGAAGGTTTCCGTAGTGTAGTGGTTATCACGTTCGCCTCACACGCGAAAGGTTCCCAGTTCGAAACTGGGCGTAAACAACCTCAGGCTTTTATGACAATTGTCATATCAGGCTTCTGTTGAGTACTGACGTTCACTGAAAACATTCTTTCTACAGAGCGGTGTGAGGCTAGAAGTTTGAATTCAACTCAGTGTTTACCTCCCCTTTACGAAAAAGGGCTATTTATTCCAAGTAATTTGTTTGTGCTCAGAGAATTTAGTGCTGGAGTAGGAGTTTTGTTTTCTTTAGAGAGAGGGATATTCACCGGGGTTCGGGTGTACTCTGAAGAGATGGGTGTTAGCTGTCGTTTGAAGGACACCAGTGTATCCGTAATCCGAGTACGAATGGGAAGGTGATTCCACCAGCGTAGAACATTGAATGAAAACATTGTGGAAAGTGACTTTCCGTCTCTCTGCGCTGGCACCACAAGACAGTGCTCTCACCCTAACCGGAGGCTCCTGTGGTTATCACGATGGCTTTACAAGCGGAGGGTCTCCTGTTAGAAACTGGGCGGAAACATTCAGATTTGCTTTTACGCACATTCTCAGTTGGCTCTCTGCTCCCTGGATGATCCACGATACAAGGGCATGGATCTGTCAAATGTCATGACTTGACGTTGTACGAGGATTTGACGAAAAAAATGCCCTGCAAACCTTAAAAAGCAACACCATCCCAGGACAATTCTTTTGATCCCCTTTCAGTGCACCTGCATTAAAGCCCGCGTGATGCAGCACTTTGTCAGTGTTACTGTATCATTCGGACATGGGGGCAGAGAGTTAAAGACTTCAGCCTGAGCGCACTGCCGCAGGCTCGGTTTGTCAGAAGTGGGATTTTAACCCACGCCTCCAGTGGAGACTGCGACCTGAACGCAGCGCCTTAGACCGCTCAGGCATCCTGACATGCAAGCTTGGCAGGAGCTGTCTCCTGGGAGCCACACCGCAGTACCGTGACATGGAATCTGGTGCTTCACAGCTTGCCCAGCTCCGGCTGTCCAGCTCATTGGCGCCGCAGGCAGCTAAGCTGTGCTCGCCTCCTGGGGCTGCGCCTAGTTTCAATAGCCAACACTTGACAGCTGTCATTGCTTACGGCCACACCACTCTGAGGGGGCTATAGAGCAAACAGGAAGTGAGTTGGCAGCAGTAAGGAGAGAAAGGCTCTCCCCATTTTGTTTGTCTACCTTTTTGTTTATTGACCTTGAGTGTTTTTGTTTGTTTGTTTTCTTTTTGTCTTTAAAAACCACCTAACAGCAGCATTTTGCTGACTGAAGGGTGGTTATGTAGTGTGTTTTATTTTTAATCATGGACAGATTCCCCGGCAACGACATGGAAATGGAGGGACTTGCAAAAAAGGATAAAGAAAATGGGCTGGATAATAGACGAAGAGATAAAGAAAATGGACTTGACAACAGACAAAGAGATAAATAAAATGAAGAGCCCGGCCAACGAAGAGGTGAGAAAGGTAAGGATAAGCAAGAGGTACAAAGAAGAGTATGCACAAAGGAAGCAACAGTAACTGTAGAAGTAGAAAATGTAAAAGATGCAAGAAGATTTGATATAACCAAAGCAGTCACGGAGCTGATTGGAGAAGGAAGAATTCTGGCGGTGAGACCCAAACAAACAAAGGGAGTATGAAGTAACAACGGAGACTGAAGATGACACCGAAATTTTAATAGACAATGGATTGACAATTAAAGGAGTGAAATCTGAAGTACGGAGGTTACAAAACAGAGACTATGTTGTTTCGTTCAAGCATCTGCCTGTTTACCTAGCAGATGAAGAAATTTTAAGCAAGCTAGAGAGATGGGGAGTTTTCCCCATATCTAAAATTAAAAGAAGATTGTATCCTGGCACAAACATAGAAGATGGAACAAGGTTTGTAAAAAACTGATTTCCGGAAGAGATGGTCTCCTTACCATACAGTACCAAAATCGAGACGGCGGAAGGGCCACAGCACTTTAGAGTCATGCACACCAATCAGGTAAAAACCTGTCGACTATGCATGAGCTCAGAAAATGTGATGAAGGAACCCCCAGAATTCAGGTGCTTCAAATGTGACGAAAGGGGACATTTCGCAAGGACCTGTACAGCTGTGTCGGGCCCGGATTGTAAATTGGCCCTAATACCTGCAGGGAGCTTGTCACGCTGAGTTGGCTTTGTCCGCTCGATTGACCAACGCGTACGCCTTGTTTTATCCTTGCAGGCCTAACTTCGCTGGTGAAAGCACTTGTGGGGTTTCTGTAGTGTAGTGGTCATCACGTTCGCCTAACACGCGAAAGGTCCTCGGTTCGAAACCGAGCAGAAACAGTGCTCTTCTTTTGGCGAGAAAATAATAGCATCCACTGCCGCATCAGCAATGATCGTCGACAGGCACCCAATCAAAAAGGGTTATCTGCTTGATTTTCCTGAAGGTTTCCGTAGTGTAGTGGTTATCACGTTCGCCTCACACGCGAAAGGTCCCCAGTTCGAAACTGGGCGGAAACAACCTCTGGCTTTTATGACAATTGTCAAATCAGGCTTCTGTTGAGTACTGACGTTCACTGAAAACATTCTTTCTGCACAGCGGTGTGAGGCTAGAAGTTTGAATTCAGCTCAGTGTTTACCGCCCCTCGCTGTGTCGCCAACTTGCGTAGAATCTGATTTCTTTTAGCTTTGTGTTGTGCATGAGCAGGTGGCCAGTGCGTTTGCTGGCCCTTCACGGTGCAGACCGTACAAGACAGCTCTATAAAAAAAGACTATAAATACTTGAAGCAGCACTGGCCTATTGGTTTCCGTAGTGTAGTGTTTATCATGTTTGCATTACACGCTAAAGGTCTCCTGTTCGAAACTGGGCGGAAGCATACAATTAGCGGACACTTTTGTCCAAAGCGACATACAATAGTGGAGGTATTCAACAAGACGAGGCAATGCATACGAAAAAGGGCTATTTATTCCAAGTAATTTGTTTGTGCTCAGAGAATTTAGTGCTGGAGTAGGAGTTTCGTTTTCTTTAGAGAGAGGGATATTCACCGGGGTTCGGGTGTACTCTGAAGAGATGGGTGTTAGCTGTCGTTTGAAGGACACCAGTGTATCCGTAATCCGAGTGGGAATGGGAAGGTGATTCCACCAGCGTAGAACATTGAATGAAAACATTGTGGAAAGTGACTATCCATCTCTCTGCGCTGGCACCACAACACAGTGCTCTCACCCTAACCGGAGGCTCCTGTGGTTATCACGATGGCTTTACAAGCGGTGGGTCTCCTGTTAGACACTGGGCGGAAACATTCAGATTTGCTTTTACGCACATTCTCTATTGGCTCTCTGCTTACTGGATGATCCACGATACAAGGGCATGGATCTGTCAAATGTCATGACTTGACGTTGTACGAGGATTTGACGAAAAAAATGCCCTGCAAACTTAAAAAGCAACACCATCCCAGGACAATTCTTTTGATCCCCTTTCAGTGCACTTGCATTAAAGCCCGCGTGATGCGGCACTTTGTCAGTGTTACTGTATCATTCGGACATGGGGGCAGAGAGTTAAAGAATTCAGCCTGAGTGCACTGCCACAGGCTCGGTTTGTCAGAAGTGGGATTCGAACCCACGCCTCCAGGGGAAACTGCAACCTGAACGCAGCGCCTTAGACCGCTCGGCCATCCTGACATGCAAGCTTGGCAGGAGCTGTCTCCTGGGAGCCACACCACAGTACCGTGACATGGAATCTGGTGCTTCACAGCTTGCCCAGCTCCGGCTGTCCAGCTCATTGGCGCTGCAGGCAGCTAATCTGTGTTCGCCTCCTGGGGCTGCGCCTAGTTTCAATAGCCAACACTTGACAGCTGTCATTGCTTACAGCCACACCACCCTGAGGGGGCTATAGAGCAAACAGGAAGTGAGTTGGCAGCAGTAAGGAGAGAAAGGCTCTCCCCATTTTGTTTGTCTACCTTTTTGTTTATTGACCTTGAGTGTTTTTGTTTGTTTTCTTTTTGTCTTTAAAAACCACCTAACAGCAGCATTTTGCTGACTGAAGGGTGGTTATGTAGTGTGTTTTATTTTTAATCATGGACAGATTCCCCGGCAACGACATGGAAATGCAGGGACTTGCAAGAAAGGATAAAGAAAATGGGCTGGATAATAGACGAAGAGATAAAGAAAATGGACTTGACAACAGACAAAGAGATAAATAAAATGAAGAGCCCGGCCAACGAAGAGGTGAGAAAGGTAAGGATAAGCAAGAGGTACAAAGAAGAGTATGCACAAAGGAAGCAACAGTAACTGTAGAAGTAGAAAATGTAAAAGATGCAAGAAGATTTAATATAACCAAAGCAGTCACGGAGTTGATTGGAGAAGGAAGAATTCTGGCGGTGAGACCCAAACAAACAAAGGGAGTATGAAGTAACAACGGAGACTGAAGATGACACCGAAATTTTAATAGACAATGGATTGACAATTAAAGGAGTGAAATCTGAAGTACGGAGGTTACAAAACAGAGACTATGTTGTTTCGTTCAAGCATCTGCCTGTTTACCTAGCAGATGAAGAAATTTTAAGCAAGCTAGAGAGATGGGGAGTTTTCCCCATATCTAAAATTAAAAGAAGATTGTATCCTGGCACAAACATAGAAGATGGAACAAGGTTTGTAAAAAACTGATTTCCGGAAGAGATGGTCTCCTTACCATACAGTACCAAAATTGAGACGGCGGAAGGGCCACAGCACTTTAGAGTCATGCACACCAATCAGCTAAAAACCTGTCGACTATGCATGAGCTCAGAAAATGTGATGAAGGAACCCCCAGAATTCAGGTGCTTCAAATGTGACGAAAGGGGACATTTCGCAAGGACCTGTACAGCTGTGTCGGGCCCGGATTGTAAATTGGCCCTAATACCTGCAGGGAGCTTGTCACGCTGAGTTGGCTTTGTCTGCTCGATTGACCAGCGCGTACGCCTTGTTTTATCCTTGCATGCCTAACTTCGCTGGTGGAAGCTCTTGTGGGGTTTCTGTAGTGTAGTGGTTATCACGTTCGCCTAACACGCGAAAGGTCCTCGGTTCGAAACCGAGCAGAAACAGTGCTCTTCTTTTGGCGAGAAAATAATAGCATCCACTGCCGCACCAGCAATGATCGTCGACAGGCACCCAATCAAAAAGGGTTATCTGCTTGATTTGCCTAAAGGTTTCCGTAGTGTAGTGGTTATCACGTTCGCCTTACACGCGAAAGGTCCCCAGTTCGAAACTGGGCGGAAACAACCTCTGGCTTTTATGACAATTGTCAAATCAGGCTTCTGTTGAGTACTGACGTTCACTGAAAACATTCTTTCTGCACAGCGGTGTGAGGCTAGAAGTTTGAATTCAGCACAGTGTTTACCGCCCCTCGCGGTGTCGCAAACTTGCGTAGAATCTGATTTCTTTTAGCTTTGTGTTGTGCATGAGCAGGTGGCCAGTGCGTTTGCTGGCCCTTCACGGTGCAGACCGTACAAGACAGCTCTTTAAAAAAAGACTATAAATACTTGAAGCAGCACTGGCCTATTGGTTTCCGTAGTGTAGTGTTTATCATGTTTGCATTACACGCTAAAGGTCTCCTGTTCGAAACTGGGCGGAAGCATACAATTAGCGGACACTTTTGTCCAAAGCGACATACAATAGTGGAGGTATTCAACAAGACGAGGCAATGCATATGAAAAAGGGCTATTTATTCCAAGTAATTTGTTTGTGCTCAGAGAATTTAGTGCTGGAGTAGGAGTTTCGTTTTCTTTAGAGAGAGGGATATTCACCGGGGTTCGGGTGTACTCTGAAGAGATGGGTGTTAGCTGGCGTTTGAAGGACACCCGTGTATCCGTAATCCGAGTGGGAATGGGAAGGTGATTCCACCAGCGTAGAACATTGAATGAAAACATTGTGGAAAGTGACTTTCCGTCTCTCTGCGCTGGCACCACAAGACAGTGCTCTCACCCTAACCGGAGGCTTCTGTGGTTATCACGATGGCTTTACAAGCGGAGGGTCTCCTGTTAGCAACTGGGCGGAAACATTCAGATTTGCTTTTACGCACATTCTCAATTGGCTCTCTGCTCACTGGATGATCCACGATACAAGGGCATGGATCTGTCAAATGTCATGACTTGACGTTGTACGAGGATTTGACGAAAAAAATGCCCTGCAAACCTTAAAAAGCAACACCATCCCCGGACAATTCTATTGATCCCCTTTCAGTGCACTTACATTAAAGCCCGCGTGATGCTGCACTTTGTCAGTGTTACTGTATCATTCGGACATGGGGGCAGAGAGTTAAAGACTTCAGCCTGAGCGCACTGCCCAGGCTTGGTTTGTCAGAAGTGGGATTCGAACCCACACCTCCAGGGGAGACTGCGACCTGAACGCCAGCTGCCGAAGGATAGTCCGACAATATTTCACAAATGTTGAAGATGAGAGCCAATCGGAGCGATTCGCTCCAACATTGTAGCCAATCACGTTGCAGCGCTTCAACATTTGCAGCCAATCGCGGACCGGAATTCTCAACATTTTCAACATTTGACCAATCAGAGTCGAGACAATGTTGAAGCCGGGGGGGAGGAACCGTTCCAAGAATCACCGCTAGGTGTGCAGTCAAACAGGTTAGTCAGATGTCAATCAATTTTCCGAACTGAGCCGAAGGTACACGAAGGAATGACGCGGTCCTCTGGAGGCGGGTCAGAGGTCAAAAAAGTTCATTGACCATCAGTGATATTCAACGAACACCATCATTCGACAGAGCACAGCATCGTTTTGCTTACAGTAAAGGATTTTTTCCGATAGTGATTTCTTAAAAAAGGTAGGAAAAACTACACAATTGCACGAATTAATGTTTTAGTGTGTTGTATTTCAAATTTGGATACTTTAATTCAAAACCGTTTAATTTATAGGAGAAAAATGTCTGGAAAATCTCATGAAGCCATGTCAGACGCTGACTGAATTTCACGTCTGAAAAAGTTTGCCAGCACAGGAGTTTGGCCATCAAATGAGGGAAACAGGCCAGCTCCTCGACAAAAAAAGTGGCATGAGATTTATCAAAGGGTGTGTATTTCGTTTACATGATATAACGTTTGCTGAAATTTGCTTAACAGAGTAACGTTAACTTGTTAGGCTTCAGTACATTCAGTACAGTATCTGTGTAAAACATGTCATACTAGTTTTTAAATATTAAAGTGTTTTAAATTGCATGTATTTTGAGATTTACGTCGAATAATTTAGTAAGTTTGACCGTTTATGAGAGAGATCTGAAAAGGTGGGGGAAGGGATTATGAGTACAGTATACAGCATGTGGTTTTAAGGCCTGAAATGTTCCTGTCCAGTTCCCCTTATTCTTCTTTTCGTTTTTGGAGGTACAAACTGTACGATTACATATTAGACAAATATTAAACACATTCTAGAAACAGTGGTAAATTAATTTACAGAGCTATTGTGTGCTTTATTAAGGGAGTCATTGAGTAAAAATTCTTATTTAGTTATATAAGTTTTTTGTATTGTATAAAATTATTTAATATATCTTTCATGATTTTTTCAGATTAAGAAATGCCCATTGCAATCTCGTGGGCAGAGGACTTTGCTTGGAGGTGTGCTGAAATGCACATGTGGTTTTCACACTCAAAAGGTAAATTTTTGAGTCAATATGTGTTTATTTTTATTTACTAGAATGCCTTTCCTTTTTCATGATTATATGTATTTTTGTGATTTATTTTCAGCAGAGTACTGCTTCTGCTGCTCCAGCACAAACGGTGCAACAACCGGCCCCTACTGTACCTGCTCAGGAGGTGATGGAGACGAGACAACTTGAGGCCCAGCCCCAGCCCCCGTCTACTCCATCAGTGGCATCAAAGATTTCACCGCAATTGTCAATGGTACATTTTTTAAAAAATCAAAAGAAATGACAATTTCAGTGTTTCAAGTGTTCAAGGTGTTCAAAGTTCAGTTCAAAGTTCAAACATAGGAGAGAAAAGAACAAAAAGCAATAAAAAAGTTGAGGTGTTGCTAGAGACCTGCTTCTTTTCACACCTCTTGCACAGTGGGGGGTAGCAGACACTTGCTGATTGGTCGGTTTGAGTTCCTGTGATTGGATTAAATTACATGGTCAGGTCATGGTCAGGGTCACAGTTTTTAAAGCTACATTTTAACCTCTTGTCTTCAGATAATGATACATAATAAACACTAATAGTAAATACTTTGTTTTGATTTTAAGTGTAAGCTAAAATTTGTACTTTTTCTAAACAACGAGTCTGAGGTATTATCTTGAAAAAGTACTTATTTAAAAATATATATATATTTTTTTTGCTACCACAGGTATGATAATATTTTTTCTTCTGGGAAAAAAATCTTATTTGTTTTATTTCGAATACATTTTTCAAGGTCAATATTATGAGCCTCTTTAAGCTTTTTTTTTTTTTTTTTGGCATAGTCTACAAAACAAACCATGGTTATACAATAACTTGCCTAATTACCCTAACCTGCCTATTTAACCTAATTTACCTAGTTAAACCTTCAAATGTCACTTTAAGTGGTATAGAAGTGTCTTGAAGAATATCTAGTCAAATATTATTTACTGTCATCAGGGCAAAGATAAAATAAAACAGTTCTTAGGAATGAGTTATTAAAACTTTGATGTTTAAAAAAATGTGCTGAACAAATCTTCTCTCCATTAAACAGAAATTGGTGGAAAAAAATTAAAAAGTGGGCTAATAAATCAGACTTCAACTGTATATAACACATAGTGTGATGTTGTAATATACAATGTATGTTTTTGTTGAAATGTATGATGTAATAATAGTACAATAATACTGTATATAACATAATGCAATACTTTATTCCTTTGGTAGTAAAAAAAATATTTGTTTGCATATTGCTCCTTGATCCAGAAAACTATAATTTTAATCAAAGCCTAATGTGTCACATTTATTTGCAATGAACCAGTTGTCTAATTAAATCTATTCTAACTTATATCTTATTTCTACCTGTAAAAGTAGCAGAGGGTGGTAGTAAAAAACAGCTTGAACTCGAAACACTGTAGAGAAATCAAACTGATTGTACAACTGACATATAGAAAGATAGTTTCTAATTGCTTGAAATTTAATGTGATATACACTAATGTTCAAAAAATTATTATTGTTAAAATATAAAAGCTTAATATTACTCATATTTTGCAAGAATTCTATTGTGTTTGATTTGCTCATAAATTAAGTAGATTTTATTTAATTTGAATTGTTTGAATAAATTATTCTTTATTTATTTAATTTGCCTATATTATTATTTCACATTATTCCAGTTTTTACTAAATATTTGATCAAATAAATGTAGCCTTGATAAACATAATTAAAACATAAAAAAAATACATTGAGCAGATAGCAAACCTTTGAACAGTAGTGTACATTTTGCCATTGTGAACAGTGTTTTTAATGAAATGCTTTTTGTCTTGCCCTTTTTGAGTTCACCAAACCAAGATTTTCCGGATCCCACATTGCTGCAGCAAAGCCAAATCTTAGTGTGGCTAGAAGACCATCACAGGCTGACGTTCAGCCCAGTTCAGCAGTGTGTAGTGCTTCTACACCAAGCACGGCTGTAAGTATTGTCATAATCCACATAGCTTTCTTAGAGAATTAGGTATAAGCATTTTTTTTATACGTAAATTCGTATTTTTGTTAAGTACAGTCACATTAAATCTCAATAAAACATCTCTGTAGTATTCTTTTAGTGCATAAAAACATATATATTAAAAATAAGCACCATTCTTTAAACTTTTTGTTCTGCATCGAAGCGCTGTGACAAAATTTTACAGTTTAGCAGCAATCATTCATTCCCAATGTATTTTATACATTAATGTTCAAATAAAGTAATGGTTGCAAAAAATTCTGATTAGTAAATGTTACTTATAGATATATATTTACAAAATGCACTTTGTTATACTGCTTGTTTGTACAGACTCGGGACCTTCAAGTTTCTGCCCCCGTCCTCACATCCACTGCGGCAGTGACCAGTTCCACAGAGCCGTCCAGCATTGTCTCAGTAAGTAATTTCATATTTTCTGTCCAAAAAAATGTAATTTGGTTTGCATATTTGCTGCCCCAGCTGAATTCACACAAAGTGGTTTTAAGACCAGCCAATTAAATTGACTTGATGTTAATTAACTAAGCTTGATATATGTATAAATGTTAACAAAATAAAGAGAGGAAAAAATAAAGCAAAGAATCACAAAAATGACGCCTTCTGCTGTTGATATTTTATGTTCACAGTAGTAAAAGAAAAGAAAATGGATGGAAAAGAAGTAGAAAGGAAAAAGAGAAATAACTATATTGGAAAATACTTTTGCTTCTTTAAAGAAAATGTTTATTGGTGAAATTCTATTAATGGTTTTTGGAATTGAAAAACATAATAAGGTATTTAAAAACAATCACTTAAAATCAAAGGTATTTAGATTATAATCATGATAACATCATGTAAGGGTACTCACTCAAATATGTAAGGTGCATTTACATTACCAGACTAAAGGTTTTATCTATTTTCCTTCACAGACTGCACCTTCTAGGTCATTGTTGCAAGCTCCATCAGCTGTTCCACTTCCGCGCCTTTGGGCTGAAACCTTGCCACCAGAGGACCACAAGTGGATTGCCAGCAGGCTTTTTAAAATGGGGTCCAAAGGAAAGCCAGAGCTTCGAGACAACCTCCAGCTCTGGTATTACCCTCCACAGCCTGCACTTACATACAATCAGGCTCCAGCTCCAGACAGATTTTTCTGTCATTCACTTTTGCTGAGGATGCCATACAAGCTGTGGAGGGTCAAAGTCCTTTGCCCTAATCCTGCATGTGGACAGCATCAGCTGACAGGTGGAGGTCTGCACAAAAGGGCACGGCAGGTTCTGGACATCGACAGGATGTACAACATGGTTACAGAAACCCTCATCTGTACCAAGTGCAAAGCCTCGCATGTGTCCTGGAGTCAGACTGTCTTGCAGCAGCTGGATCTTGGCCATCGCTCAGAGTTTCGGGTCATTCTCACACAGAAGTGAGTAATTGAACACCTTTATTCCTCGTGGAGTTGTTAACCTATCATCACAGATATATGAAAATACTTTACAAATTATATATATATATATATATATATATATATATATATATATATATATATATATATAAAAAAAAAAAAATATATATATATATATATATATATATATATATATATATATATATATATATTTATTTTAATATTCTTCTGTTCCTAAGGTACGCCTGTGATATAAGAGTCATTCGCCTACTGCGTGAGCGTGGACTAGGCACCAGCCCCACAAAAGTCATCAAACAACTGAAGGAAAACCACAGTGAAGAGTGGCTCCAGCGTCTGGCCCGCTACACCACTCAGTGTGTGGATTTCCTCAGTGGACCTGGGGTGTTGCCGATCACCTACCAGGAGCCCCCAGCACCTACAGTTGTGCCAAGCTGCAAGTGGCTCCTCACTGTCTACAGCCAGGACATCTTGACAAGGTTGAATGAAATCCATGCCAGGATAACATCGACCCATGGGTCCATCTTGAAGATGGATTCAACTAAAAAGGTTAGTGGATATTCATCAATTTATAATTTCTTTATTATATTCCAGCATTGGTAAAATCCCTTTGTGTAGTCTGCTTGATCTGATGATACACCATGGTTCTTCTCTTGTCTAATCTAGATCACAAAAAAGCTGGCTGGGACAGCAAGAGGAACAGGACTCTGGCTCACCTCTGTTGGCAATGAGTTTGGTCAGGTGCTGATAAGTGTGCTCACTGCCCAGGAAGGAGCAGGACTGGACAGGATGGTGGATGGGCTGGTCAGAAGATACCAGGAGTCTGGTGTGGATCCACCTGCTGTTTTTTATGTGGACTGTGGGTGCTGCACTGATGTGGGTGAGACCAAACTCAAAGCCAGGTTCAGAGGATGGCCGGAGTTGACTGTGAAATTGGACATCTGGCACTTTATGCGCAGGATTGCCGTGGGATGTACAACTGATGCTCATCAACAGTATCCCATCTTCATGTCACGGATCTCTGCGTGCATTTTTGAATGGGATGCGGCTGATGTTTCTTTGCTACGCCAAGCATTTCAATAGATATTTTGTCCAGAATATTTATTATGTTTTGGATCTCTGATTAAAATGTATGTTTTTGTTTGTTTCTTCCTTGACGTTGAGCTTTTAAAACTACTTGCTACTTCAACACCCAATCAAACATGGCTCTTAAAATTAGTTTATTTATGTTTCATTTATTTTTTTCAGGTGAGCTCATTGGAGTGCAGTATCTGTTCCAGCAGACTGGTCAGGCACTGCAGAACATGAACCCAGACTGTGAGCAGACTGCTGAGCTCATTGAGGATCTCAATGTGGATGAGCGAGAAGAAGATGAGGGCTTCTGTGACATCAGTGAGGATCACTCTATTGTTGATCCGGAGGCTGCTCTGTCACCATCCTCCTCCACATTGAGATCGGGTTCCTCCACTGCAGTCACCAGCAGTGTCGCTTCTTTGCCAGTCTCCACATGCCCTGCACTGGTCCCTGACCCACCTGCGCAGCCTGAAGAACCAATTTCACCTGTGCCCTTAGAGCCAGAAGAGGCTACGGAAGATGATGACGAAGATAATTATGATGACGACGATGATGATGGTGATGAAGAGACTGTAAGTCCCACTAATTTCTGTCTTTACAATGATCTAGAATAATTTAAAAAATAAAGTGTAAAGTCAAACACGCATCAGGTTTATTTCCGTAGTGCAGCTTCAACATGATAACAGAATCAATTATGGAATTATGCATTGAACAATTTAATGTGCTATTTTTTTTTTTTTTTTTTTGTGCTTTCATTAGACTGTTGACTACCAAAATATTCCGGCCTTCCAGCATGTGGACAGGCTGGCTGAATATCTGGTTGAGCTCCGGACCCACAAAAGCCTCAGCCTCACCAGCCAGGAGGCCAACGAGATCATTGGTCTTTGGCAAAGCCTGCATGACCAAGACAAGAAGCGGGTGGTGTATGCAGCTCGACACCAGAAGCGACTGCTGAGTGGGTGATTTAAAACACCCAAGAAGCCCACTCACACCCCTGGCGTGGAGAGCACTACCAGATGTGTGCTGGGTGCAAGCAGTGCTCCTGCTCAGTGGCCTGACTGTTGCCGTCTTGTGGAGACCATCTTTATTAGGCTTTGTACCATCCACCCTAGTCCCAAGCGAAAAGGCAAGGGAACCCTTTCAAGATGGTCTCTGATCCTGCAAGACTACCGCAGGATTAGGCAACTCGTACTGGGCAACAGCTTGGTAATGGGAGGTACATCCATGCAGCTGGTTGAGGTAAACCAGAATACCCTGATTCAGTGGTTTAATAACAGACAGAAGAAGCAGGAGCTGTCTGTGCTGGTTCAGGGTATTCAGTTGCCTCAACCCCTCCCAGAAGCCCAGGAACCTCTCCCAGTTGTCAAAAGTCTTCGGACAGAGCCAGACCAACCAGGAGAGCAGCACCAGTATGTGTTGCCAGAGAGCACAGCAGGTCAGGCAAGGCAGAGGCAGACATCTGTTGGACGACCCCCACTTAGACCCAAGGCACCAGTACAGACCCAGGTCATATTTACACCACCAGCACCTGGAGCATCGCTGCAGATGGTACCCAACATATACATCCCAGCTACACCAGGGTACCAGGGTATGCCGATGTTTCAGGGTGTACCAATGTTCCAGGCTGTGCCAATGGTCCAGGGAATCCCTATGGCCCAGGGTATCCCGATGATGCAAGGAGTGCAGATGGCCCAGGGTATCCCAATGGTGCAGGGGATGCCACTCAGACAGCCACCCCTTCAGCCAACAATGTCCAGTACCAGCTCACAGCCTGCTGCATCACCGTCCACATCTGGAGCCATTCCCAAAAGACCGTACCGGAGAACTGTTCAAGCGAACACTTGTAAAAAGTGTGGGCAGTTCAAAACAAATGCCACAGGCCATAGCCAACTCAGGGGCAGGGTGTACTGCCCACAGACTGAAACTTTAACTAAAGAAGAGTGGCTAGAGGAAATGAAAAGGACCAACCCAAAATAATGTGTTTGTTTGTTTGTGTATGTATATAGTGGAATAGTTCTTCAGTTTATTCAATTTCACTTGCTGTTAGTTTATATTTTTATTTCACATTTTCTTTAAATAGTGTATTTATTTTGTTGACATTTTATTTAACTTTTATATTATTTATGTGTGTGTGTGGGTGTGTGTGTATAGTGTTTACAGTTTATAACCATAATAATTCAATTTATTCTATTTCACTTGTTTTTTTCGCACATTTTACTTTTTAATAATTTATTTTGTTAACATTTTATTTGACTTATTTATTATTTATATATGTGTGTGTATTTATATAGTTTATAACCATAATAGTTCTACAGTTTATTCTATTTTACTTGTTGTTGGTTTCTATTTTATTGCGCATTTTATTTAAATAGTGTATTTATTTTGTTAACATTTTATTTAATTTATTATTTATATATGTGTGTGTGTACAGAGTGTATAAAGTTTACAACCATAATAGATCTTCAATTTATACTGTTTCACTTGTTGGTTTCTATTTTATTGCACATTTTAAAAAAATAATTTATTTTGTTAACATTTTATTTAACTGTTTATTATTTATGTGTATGTCTATAGTTTATACAGTTTATAACCATAATAGTTCTTTAATTACCTTGTTTGGTTCTGTTTTATTGCACTTTTTATTTAAATAGTTTATTTATTTTGTTGGCATTTTATTTAACTTATTTATTATTTATATATGTGTGTGTATGTATAAAGTGTATACAGGTTACAACCATAATAGTTAAATTTATTCTATTTCACTTATTGTTTTGGTTTCTTTTTTATTTAACATTTTATTTAATTTATTAATTTTGTATTTATTCTGTTAATATTTAACATTTAATTTTTTAGATTTTTTATTCCATGTTCATTACTGTTTTGTTGACCATTGTTAAATAAATATTGCATTAATAAATGTCCTTGACTTTTAAGTCCACTTTGTGTCGGTTTCTGTTTGTATTTAACATTTTATTAACATTGTTTATTTATATTGTTAATACTGTATTATTAATAACTAATTTATTATTTTTAAATTTTCTACTCTATATTCATTACTGTTCTGTTGACAATTGTTAGATAAATAATGCATATATAAATAACTGACTACTTGACTTTTAATTCCATATACACTATGCACACTATACACACACACACACACACACACACACATATATATATATATATATATATATATATATATATATATATATATATATATATATATATATGCATATATGTGTGTGTGTGCACTATATACTCTATGACATTTGTAGATCATTTGTACATCAAAATACAGAACAATAATAACCATAAGCATAACAATGCTACAGCAACTACTAAATAATGACACATTCAAGTTGGTATGGTTTATTTATCATGAAAGAATGTCAAAAAACACAAGAATAAAGTGCTTAGGCATATTTTATTTACCTTGGGGCATTACACATTCAAACAGTTAGTTTATTGAGTAATAATAAACCAATAACAATAAAGCGTCTTTAGCTGGATTCGAACCCCGGTCTTGGTGAGCATCTGCAATAGAAATCAATGGAACTCAAATTGCGTTGTTTTAACACAGAACAGTATCATTATGCGTGACGTAAAGCAGGTGCAAGGAAGGCGTGTCCGGACAGCTTAGAATTCGCCCTTACTTTTCTTCGTTTTTTCCCCCTCTTCTTCCCTTTTTCTCTTTCTTTCGTCCCCCCTTTCTTCCCTTCTTCCCCTTCTTTGTTGGACGATTGTTCCCCAGCTTGAACGCATCACCTTAGACCGCTCGGCCATCCTGACATGCTTACCTGATCCAAGCTGTCTCCTAGGAGCCACTCCGCAGCACCGTGACATGGAAGCTGGTGTTTCCGAGTTTGCCCAGATTCAGTAGTCTACCTCGTTGGCGCAGTAGGCAGCGCGTCAGTCTCATAATCTGAAGGTCACGAGTTCGAGCCTCACACGGGGCAAGCTGCTACATTTGGCACATGGAAGCGCTTAGATGACTGGTTGGCATTTTTTATCCCCTTCCGTGTGGATCATGCTTCCCCAGGGCAAAAAAAGCTACAGCTCCTATGGAGGCCTGGCGGCGTGAAGTTCCAAGAACATTTCCTGAGTCTGAAGCAATGATGGTAAGATGCTCCCATTCCTATCACGTTGTCGCTTGACGTTCGGCGTGGATCTGTCAAATGTCATGAATTAACGTTGTGCGAGGATTTGACGAAAAGTCCTGCGAATCCCATTGCCTTAAAAATTAATGGCATCCCAGGACATTCCACTACATGGCATTCCAAGACTGTTCTTTTGATCCCCTTTCGGTTCACTTGCATTAAAGCCTTCGTCCATTGTTTTTCTTTTTTGTCATATGCGTCTTCGAGTTTTTGTGGACAATACCTTGATTGCAAACGCCCTAAAACCTACAGTCTAAAGTGCCCATTAAGGCTGTCAGGGACACTGCTACGCTGCATGATCTTTGGGGCAAAGAGATTGATGCTGTGCTTTGTCAGTGTTACTGTATCACTCGGACATGGCGCCAAAGAGTTAAAGAACTAAGCCTGAACGTGTAGCCAAAGATTAGGTTTGTCAGAAGTGGGATTTGAACCCATGCCTCCAGGGGAGACTGCGACCTGAACGCAGCACCTTAGACCGCTTGGCCAACCTGACATGCTTGACTGGTCTGAGCTGTCTCCTAGGAGCCAGACCGCAGTACCGTGACATGGAAGCTGGTGTTTCACAGTTTGCCAAGGTCCAGCAGTCTGCCTCGTTGGTGCAGTAGGCAGTGCGTCAGTCTCATAATCTGAAAATCGTGAGTTTGAGCCTCACATGGGGCAGTGTGCTAACTTCTGGCACATGGAAGTGCTTAGATGACTGGGTGGCACTTTTTATCCCCTTCCATGTGCATCATGCTTCCCCGGGGCAAAAAAAGCTACAGCTCCTCTGGAGGCCTGGCGGCGTGAAGTTCCAAGAACATTTCCTGAGTCAGAAGCAGTGATGGTAAGATGCTCCCATTCCTATCACGTTGTCGTTTGACGTTCGGCATGGATCTGTCAAATGTTATGAATTAACGTTGTGCGAGGATTTGACGAAAAGTCCTGCGAATCCCATTGCCTTAAAAACCAATGGCATCCCAGGACATTCCACTACATGGCATTCCAAGACTGTTCTTTTGATCCCCTTTCGGTTCACTTGCATTAAAGCCTTCGTCCATTGTTTTTTTTTCATAGGCGTCTTCGAGTTTTTGTGGACAATACCTTGATCGCAAACGCCTTAAAACCTACAGTCTAAAGTGCCCATTAAGGCTGCCAAGGACACTGCTACGCTGCATGATCTTTGGCCCAAAGAGATTGATGCTGTGCTTTGTCAGTGTTACTGTATCACTCGGACATGGCGCTAAAGAGTTAAAGAACTGAGCCTGAACGCGTAGCCAAAGATTCGGTTTGTCTGAAATAGGATTTGAACCCACGACTCCAGGGGAGACTACGACCTGAACGCAGCGCCTTAGACCACTCGGCCATCCTGACATGCTTGACTGGTATGAGCTGTCTCCTACGAGCCAGACCGCAGCACCGTGACATGGAAGTTGGTGACACCGTGACATTGAAGCTGGTGAAAGACTGCCACCTGAACGCAGCACCTTAGACCGCTCGGCCATACTGACATGCTTGACTGATTTGAGCTGTCTCATATGAGCCAGTCTCATAATCTGAAGGTTGTGAGTTCGAGCCTCACATGGGGCAGCGTGCTGACTTTTGGTACATGGAAGTGCTTAGATGACTGGGTGGCATTTGGTAGAATTCTCACCTGCCACGCGGGAGACCAGGGTCCGATTCCCGGCCAATGCAATTCCTGTTTTGTGTTACTACTTTCCCAGCTCTGGGTAACAGCCTTGCAGCAATCACACCCCACTAGGAGAGCAGTATGAGCATATCAGCTTTGGTGGTTCAGTGGTAGAATTCTCGCCTGCCATGCGGGAGACAAGGGTCTGATTCCTGGCCAATGCAATTGATGTTTTGTGTGGCTCCTGTTCAACCTCTGGTTGTCGGCCTTTTAGCACTCACATAATACAAAGGCAAAGGAACCACGAAAGTCTACATTGGTGGTTCAGTGGTAGAATTCTCACCTGCCATGCGAGTGTCCAGGGTCTGATTCCCAGCCAATGCAATTTCTGTTTTGTTTTGCTACTCTTCCAGCTCTGGGTAACAGCCTTGCAGCAATCACAATCCACTAGGACAGCAGTATGAGCATATCGGCATTGCTGGTTCAGTGGTAGAATTCTCGCCTCCCAAACAGGAGACATGGGTCTGATACCCAGCCAATAAAATTCCTGTTTTGTGTTGCTAATCTTCCAGCTCTGGGTAACAGCCTTGCAGCAATCACACGCCACTAGGACAGCAGTATGAGCATATCAGCATTGGTGGTTCAGTGGTAGAATTCTCGCCTGCCACGCGGGAGACCTGGGTCCGATTCCCGGCCAATGCAAATCCTGTTTTGTGTTGCTACTCTTCCAGCTCTGGGTAACAGCCTTGCAGCAATCACACCCCACTAGGACAGCAGTATGAGCTTATCGGCGGTAGTGGATCAGTGGTAGAATTCGCGCCTCCCATGCAGGGGACCCGGGTCCGATTCCTGGCCAATGCAATTCCTGTTTTGTGTTGCTACTCTTCCAGCTCTGGGTAACAGCCTTGCAGCAATCAAACTCAACTAGGACAGAAGTATGAGCATATCAGCGTTGGTGGTTCACTGGTGGAATTCTCGCCTGCCATGCGGGAGACCCGGGTCGAATTTCTGGCCAATGCAAATCCTGTTTTGTGTTGCTACTCTTCCAGCTCTGGGTAACATCCTTGCAGCAATCACACCCCACTAGGACAGATCTATGAGCATATCAGCATTGGTGGTTCAGTGGTAGAATTCTTGCCTCCCACGCAGGAGACCCGGGTCCGAATCCCAGCCAATGCAATTCCTGTTTTGTGTTGCTACTCCTCCAGCTCTGGGTAACAGCCTTGCAGCAATCACAACACACTAGGACAGCCATACAAGCATATCAGCATTGGTGGTTCAGTGGTAGAATTCTCGCCTACCACAAGAGACCTGGCTCCGATTCCCAGACAATGCAATTTCTGTTTCGTGTTGCTACTCTTTCAGCTCTGGGTAACAGCCTTGCAGCAATCACAGCCAACTAGGACAGCAGTATGAGCGTATCAGCATTGGTGGTTCACTGGTAGAATTCTTGCCTGCCACGCGGGAGACCCGGGTCTGGTTTCTGGCCAATGCAAATCCTGTTTTGTGTTGCTACTCTTCCAGCTCTGGGTAACAGCCTTGCAGCCCACTAGGACAGTAGTATGAGCATATCAGCATTGGTGGTTCAGTGGTAGAATTTTCGCCTTCCACGCGGGAGATCCGGGTCCGATTCCTGGCCAATGCAAATCCTATTTTGTGTTGCTAATCTTCCAGCTCTGGGTAACAGCCTTGCAGCAATCACACCCCACTAGGACACTAGTACCATCATATCAGCATTGGTGGTTTAGTGGTAGAATTCGCACCTCCCACGCAGAGGAACAAGGTCCGATTCCTGGCCAATGCAATTCCTGTTTTGTGTTGCTACTCTTCCAGCTCTGGGTAACAGCCTTGCAGCAGTCACACCCCACTAGGAGAGCAGTATGAGCATAGCAGCATTGGTGGTTTAGTGGTAGAATTCTCGCCTGCCACGCGGGAGACCCGGGTCCGATTCCCGTCCAGTGCAAATCCTGTTTTGTGTTGCTACTCTTCCAGCTCTGGGTAACAGCCCTGCAGCAATCACAACCCACTAGGACATTAAAATGAACATATCAGCATCGGTGGTTCAGTGGTAGATTTCTCGCCTCCCACGCGGGAGACCTGGGTCCGATTCCCGGCCAATGCAATTCCTGTTTTGTTTTGCCAATCTTCCAGCTCTGGGTAACAACCTTGCAGCAATCACACCCCACTAGGACAGATATATTAGCATATCAGCATTGGTGGTTCAGTGGTAGAATTCTCGCCTGCCACGCAGGAGACCCGGGTCCGATTCCCGGCCAATGCAATTCCTGTTTTGTGTTGCTACTCTTCCATCTCTGGGTAACATCCTTGCAGCAGTCACACCCTACTAGGACAGTAGTATGATCATATAAGCATTGGTTGTCCAGTGGTAGAATTCTTGCCTGCCACGTGGAAGACCCGGGTCCGATTTCCGGGCAATGCAAATCCTGTTTTGTGTGCTACTCTTCCAGCTCTGGGTAACATCCTTGCAGCAGTAACACCCTACTAGGACAGTAGTATGAGCATATAAGCATTGGTTGTCCAGTGGTAGAATTCTTGCCTGCCACGCGGAAGACCCGGGTCTGATTTCCGGCCAATGCAAATCCTGTTTTGTGTGCTACTCTTCCTGCTCTGGATAACAGCCTTGCAGCAATCACACCCCACTAGGGCTGCAGTATTACCAAATCAACACTGGTGGTTCACTGGTAGAATTCTTTCATGCTATGAGGGAGACGTGGGTTCCATTCCCGGCTGACACAATTGCTGTTTTGTGTGGCTCCTGTTACAACTCTGGTTGACGGCCTTTTAGCACTCACATAACACAAAGGTAAAGGACAACATGGGTCAGCATTGGTGGTTCAGTGGTAGAATTCTCACTTGCCACGCTGGAGACCCAGGTCTGATTCCCGGCCAATGCAATTTCTGTTTTGTGTTGCTACTCTTTCAGCTCTGGGTAACAGCCTTGCAGCAATCACACCCAACTAGGACAGCAGTACAAGCATATCAGCATTGGTGGTTCAGTGGTAGAATTCTCGCCTGCCACGCGGGAGACCCGGGTCTGATTCCCGGCCAATGCAAATCCTGTTTTGTGTTGCTTCTCTTCCAGCTCTGGGTCACAGCCTTGCAGCAGTCACACCCCACTAGGGCAGCAATATAAGCATATCAGCATTGGTGGTTCAGTGGTAGAATCTCGCCTACCACGCGGGAGACCCGGGTCCGATTCCTGGCCAATGCGAATTCAGTTTTGTGCTACTACTCTTCCAGCTCTGGTTAACAGCCTTGCAGCAATCACACCCCATTAGGACAGCAGAATGAGCATATAAGCATTGGTGGTTCAGTCGTAGAGTTCTCGTCTGCGACGAGGGAGACCCGTCTCTGATTTCCAGCCAATGCAATTACTGTTTTGTGTTGCTACTCATCCAGCTCTGGGTAACAGCCTGGCAGCAATTACTCCCCTCTAGGACAGCTGTATGAGCATATCAGCATTGGTGGTTCAGTGGTAGAATTCTCGCTTGCCACGTGGGACACCTGGAGTCCAGTCCTGACTAATACAGAAGTGGTTGTATGTGGCTCCTGTTCCAGCTCTGGTTGATGGGCTATAAGTACTCACACAAAGGCAAGGTACAAGGTAGGTCAGCGTTGGTGGTTCAGTGGTAAACTTCCTGTTTGTGACACGTGAGACCCGTGTCTGTTTTCTGGCCAATGCAAATCCTGTTTTGTGTTGCTACTCTTCCAGCTCTGGGTAACAGCATTGCAGCAATCACACCCCAATAGGACAGCAGTAGTAGCATGTCAGCATTGGTGGTTCAGTGGTAGAATTCTTGCCTCCCACACAGGAGACCTGGATTTGATTCCCGGCCAATGCAATTCATCTTTTGTGCTGCTACTCTTCCAGCTCTGGGTAACAGCCTTGCAGCAATCACACCCCACTAGGGCTGCAGTAACTAGACTGAATGGAGGGACAAGAATGGTTAACGACAATGGACTGGACGATAGACAACGAGCTGGACAAAGGAAAAACTTGGTGGAAAAAAATATTTAAAAGAAGTAACAGTAATAGTGAATGCCGAAGAAGTAAATGAGGTAAGAGCTGTGGACATCATTAAAGCAGTGACAGACAAGTGTGGTCATGGGAAGATTCTGGCGTTGAGACTGAGGCAAGGAAAAGAGTTTGAACTAACTATGGAAAAGAGACATTTTAGAAAAATTAGAAGGATGGGGAGTTTATCCCATATCAAAAATAAAAAGAAGAGTTTACACAGGCACTGACATTGAGGACGGATCAAGGTTGTTTTAAATGGTTTAAAGTGGAAGATGCCCAAAGAGGATATTATTTTATGAAGAATGTTTATTTTAATGTATTTGTTTTGTGAAATTTCTGGAGTTTTTAAATGTTAATGTAATGTGACGATGTTTTAAATAAAAAAAAATAAAACAAAAAAAGCACATTTTAATGGATTGCGCTGATTTTAAGTGCTATAAAGGTGAAGAAAAGGGACAATTTGCAAGGAATTGTAATACTGTCAAATGTCCAGAATTTAAACAATTTTTAAACAAGTGTGAATGTTGGATGGAAGGAGAGGAAGGAGGGGGAGCAAAACAAGAGGATGGACAGGTGCATGAAAGAAACAAGGAAGAAGATTTAAAAACAAGGGTTATGTAGGAGGAAACAAACAACATAAGGGAGGAGAGAGGAAAAAATGTGAACGAAAAACAGACGTCAGAACAAAAACAGTGGACACAAATGGAAATAACTGACAGTTTTAAAAACTTTTTAAATATGGTGGAAAACGATGAACAAAATAAGACTGATCAAGCCGAAGAAATGGAAAGTAATGGAGAAAAACTGACAGATTATGTAGAGAAGAACAAAGTGGAAAGAGGACTAATAAGAAGAAAAACAATAAAGGTAAAACCAAATGTGGACAGTGCAAGAAAAAAGATGTTGACAAAGGTGCGAGTAAAAAATGTAAATACGTATGAAGTGTTAAGAGGGCTGGAAGTGAGGTGGATTTTGTGCTCTTTGGAGTGTGAAGTTAATCTATATATTCAAATTGTATGTGTATAATCTGCTTGTAGACTTGCATACCTCTAAAAGAATTAAGGTGCTATGTAGAAAAGGTCATAAAAAGAAGTGGATGAGAAGAGAGCGGGACAAAGCCTGAGTAAACAACTAATGTGTCTCAGGAAATGAATAAGAATAGAGCAACACATTTGTAAACAGATGACAGAGGTGGAATTTGGAGTCAAGGGTTAAACTAGGGAGGTCTTGTGTGATATATGTAGAAATAAAGGAAAAACAGACGACGGAGGTGGAATTTGCAGTCAAGGGTTAAACTAGGAGGGATCTTGTGTAATAAATGGAGAACAAAGGAAAACAACGGATGTAAAGGGGTATTTAGGTAAGGCCAGGGCATGAGTGAGACAGAACTTTTCAGACAGGGATGCTACTGGGGGTCTCCTGAAAATTCTCCTTTATTGTCGACAATAAAGTATATTCTTCTGATATTCATAACCTCCAGACTGAGTTTGATTTAGTAAGAGAAAAACCAAAAAAAAAAAAAAAACACTACAGAAGAAGATGTTGAGAAATAATGTTTTTTTAACCATTTTATTTACTTTTAACATGAATTTAATTTGTGTTTCTTTTATGGAAGGGGCTGTTAGTTGAGTAACAAAAATTGGTATGCAGATGTAGAGGATGAGACTAAAAATAATGGGTGGTTTTAATATTTTAATATCTTTCATCATGTTTTTAAACATTTTATTATGGAATGCAAGCGGTTTATTGAATGTGGAGAAATTTAAAAAAATGTTGGTGTTATGTAAAGAAGCTGATGTGATTGTTTTGCAAGAAACAAATTGGAAAAATTTAAGTTTAAAATGGTTCAAAGTAAATGGGATGGTCAAATATATTTTAACAGTGGAGAGGATAAAGTGGGTTGTGGAGTAGTGATTTTAATAAAAAGAGGTATATATGAAAAAGAAAAAGTAATATTTGAGGATGGAGTTGGGAAATGCATGGCGATGAAATTAGAAAAAGGTGAAGATAATTTCATAATTTATAATATTCATGCATCCAATGAAAAAAATGAAAAAGTGAACTTCTTTAAAAAACGTTAGTATAAATGTAAAAAATGGCAGAATGTTATTGTAGTTGGAGATTTTAATACTGTTTTCACAGAATTAGATCTGGAGAGTAAGATGGTGTATAGAAAAGACAAGGGGAGGGAGGAGCTACTGAAAATGATGACAATGTAATTTAATAGATGTGTGGAGAGAGAGAAATAAGACAAAGAGGGAAGTTTCAAGAATGCAACTGGTTTTAAATGAGGTTAAGTAGGATTGATTATATGTTATGTAATGTAGAAATGAATGACTATATCAAAAGTGTATTTTACAAAAACCTTGGATTTAGTGATCATTCGATTTTTTGTGTGAAGTTAGATTGTGTAAAAGTTGAAAGGGGATTGGGTGTATGGATTTTGAATGCAACAATTTTAAAACATGAGACATACAAAGTAAAACTAAACAAATAATTTTAAACAGTGAATTGGATAGAATGTATAGAGAAGATAAAAGAAAATGGTGGGACAACATGAAGTTAGACATAAAAAATGTTCAATAAAATATTGTAAAATTTTAAAAGAGTTAAAAATAATACAGAAATTCAAATAAGAAGGGAATTAGAAGATGAAATAAAAAGACTGCAAATAGATCAAAATAAAGAGATTGGGAAATTCATATATTTACAAGAACAACTAAAATAGATGGAAAATGAAAAATGCAGAGGGGCTATAATTAGAAGCAAAGTTACACTGTTGAAGGAGATCGTAGTTCTTAAAAAACTATTAAAAAAAAGACTTGACAGAAAGCAGACTTAATGAAAGAGGTGTTGGATAAAAATGGAGAATTAAAACAAGGAACTGAGGAAATTTTAATAGCTGTTAAACATTTCTATAAACATATGTTTAAGAGACAAGGAATTATAAAGGTTGATAAAGTTTCTTTCAAATCAAATAAAAGCAAAAGTTTCAGAAGAAGATACATTTTTTGTGATGCAGGAATAACAGAAGTAGAAATTGATGCAGCAATAGGACAGTTAACTACGGAGAGAGGTCCAGGCATAGATGGTTTAAACAATGAGTTTTATAAGAATTTTAGAGAAATTATAGTACCTGTTTTAAAAGAAGTATATGATGAGGTTTTTAACAAAAAAGAATTAAGTGAAAGAATGAAGACAGGAATGATTAAAATGATACACAAAAGAAGAAGTCCTTTAGATCTAAAGAATTATAGGCCCTTAACAATGCTAAATACAGATTTTTAAATTTTAGCAAAGGTTTTAGCAAACAGACTTAGGAAAATATTACCTAAAATTACAAGCACTACACAGGCATATGGAGTAGAGGGGAGGGACATAATAGACACAGTTCAAAGTATAAGAGATACATGAGCATGCGGTTGGGTCTCCGGGCCTGCAGCTTCATAATATTGGCTCCATGTCAGTCCAGCAGGTGGCGGTAAAGCACATTTAAGTTTGACAACCGCCAAAATACTGAAGAAGAAGTTGACAAACCGAAAGAGTCAAAAAAATGTGTTCCTGCTGCACAAGAGCGTCTGTACTTCTGCATGTGAGTTTAACACTTCTACATTACGCTGATTTGTGGAGATGATGAAGGGGGTTTAGATTAGTGGTGGGTAAAGTGAGGCTTCGTGAAACACTGAAACAGTCGAAGCAAATGTGTCGAAGCTTCGAAACGTTTCGAAACCCCACTCTACAGTGACATCTAGTGGTCATTTTTTGATGTATTGCACTGAATCAGCTTCAGCAAAGAACAGTTGAACAAATTGAGGAATTACACCCAACTTTGTATGTATGCTCCTTCAAGTAACATAGTACAGTGGTTAAAGAGTCAGTCTTCCATGCGGGGTTAGTAGGTTTTGAAGCCAGGCTGTCGCAGTTGTTTTGAAATGCTTTAATACCAGTTGGTAATGCTTTGCTCTTGTATCGTTTTGTTTCAACATTGGTCTGATATCCGATTGAACAATTTGTGAATAAATATGTCGTTTTTGTCTTAAAACAAGGTTGTTGCTAGATCAAAAACGGTGGCCTGAAGTTATCAAGAATTATTTATATTATTCATTAAATTTCCCATTTATTGTATTTTATTAATGTCTACCCAAACCCTAAACCCAACCATCACAGTACTGTAAAATATTTATTATTGTTTTACAGTGTTACAAAAATGATGCTAAATTGATGGCGTAACTGTAGCTGTATCCTATTTAGGCTACACAAAACAGAAACATGATTAAAATACATAAAACCATTTCAGAGTATTTGTACAAGTCGGGATTCGAACCCAAAACATCATGCAAAGCATAGAATCAATTAGCAAACTCACAGTCCTCTAAGCCATATGAGACAAATCATTTGATGATCTTGGCAATCAAATGAGGATTCGCCAGGTCTCGAAACGTTTCTAAGCTGATCGATGCTTTGAATCGCTTTAGTCACGTGACTAGGTGTTTCGAAACACTTTAGTCACGTGACTTGGGTGCTTCGAATCATGCTTTGGTGCAGTGTTTCGAAACACTTGCACTTCGGGATCTCGACACTGTGTCGAAACATCAGTTTCACGTCAGCCATCCCTAGTTTAGATGTGTGAGTGTGATTTAAATGTCTGATCCTAAAGATCAAATCCTCAAACTTTGGTTAAACACTCATTTAAACACTGTATAAAACACACAAAACCAGTTTTACACACTTGAACGTGTTTGTGCTTCTCTATATCAGTCTTACACGATGATTTCAGATCATTCAGCACAAAATCAACTTTAAACAGAGAGAGAGAGAGAGAGAGAGAGAGAGAGAGAGAGAGAGAGAGAGAGAGAGAGAGAGAGAGAGAGAGAGAGAGAGTCTTGAAAGTGAAAGCAGAGCTTCCGTTAACAGGAAGATGCGGATTGAGGTAAAGCTGGTTTTATATTCACACATTCAAACTTTCCCCCTAATAATATAATTTCTTTAAAGTATTATTTGCAAACTGCAAACAGTGAAATCATATTAGCAGCTAATGACTATCAAAGTACAACATTGTTCACAGTCAAATAAACAGTGTTGAAGTTGTTTTCAAGTCATAATCGAATATTCAAAGTAACATGGTAAATAATATAGAGACTTCTAAATGAACGAATGTGTGAATATAAAACCAACTTTACCTCTATAAGCTGGTTTATATTCGCACATTCGTCCAGTGACAGCTCCATACACTGTTTACCGTGGTACTTTGACCATTCAGACTAAAATCACATGCAAGTACGACTTTAAAACATTAGCATTGTTTAATTGACCGTGAACAGTCTTGTACATTTTGATAGTGATCGCCTGCTAATATGATCTCGCTATTTACAAGACTTTTCTGAAATGATCTTATTAAGGAGAAAGTCTGAATGTGTGAATATAAAACCAACTTTACCTCAATTATTGATGTTCCTTGAACTGCATTTAACTGTTTTAATGCTAACTAACTACTAACTAAGCTAATAAATAAATAAATAGCTGGCTAGGACGGAAGTTGCTGTGACAGACACATAGTATGCACGTATCAAATGTGAAATATCTGAGGTGGGACATTATAAAACACTTAACATAAAAAAATAAAAAAAATTAACATCTACCAGAGAAACCTAAACTTCTGTCAAACTTTTCTTCTAATTCATCCTAACTACTGTTTAAAAAACGAGTCCCAATTGTCCAGATAAAGGGAAAAAAAACTCACGTTAAGCGTTTTCTCCCCATTGAAGTCCATTATAAGGAAAAGGCAGGGCCGGCCCTGTACATTTGGGGGCCCTAAGCAAAATCATTTTGGGGTCCTACCTCGCTCTAAACAGTGGAGTATTGCCATTGCAAACCAGCCCACAATGATTATATTGCTTATTAAGTACAATCAATGAAACAGAAAAGTAAAGCTTAATTTCTTCTACTTAATAACTGTCTGAATGACTTGGACATTTTACAACAGCGCTGTTTCTGTCAACTAGCAGCTTAACAAATGAAGAATTAAACTATCTTTAATAAAGGAAGCAGTGATTCCTACTTTGCATCCTTCTGGAGTGTTTAAAACATATTTCATTAATTTAGCAAACAGACTGAAGACTCTATAAAAGATTCTATAGCTTGAGTTTTTTATTTTTATTTATTAATTCCAAAAGTAAAAACCCTGCAATGAAAGACAGCGAGTGATAAATAGCCAAAAACAGAAAATGCATTACTTAGTAATAGAATATACATTAAAAACTCAAGAAAACAACAACAAAACAATTACATTAATGCAAAGATTGATCCGCAAATAATCAAATCAATAAGTAAATAATGAAAAATATTAATAAAAAAAACAGAGAAAAAGGGAAGCAACAAATACTGGGTTAATATTAAAACCCAAACTTATTATTCCCTTCAGTCTCCTTCCCTGTTCCTTACATTTAAGATGCAGGGTTCAGAGCTTATATTAAGCTATAATTAATTCAACTAGCCAGCAGCTAGCTCTCTAAAACTCTCACATGGTCACTCACTGAAGCTAAGCAGGGCTGCGCCCGATCAGTAGCTGAATGGGAGACCACATGGGAAAGCTAGGTTGCTGCTGGAAGTGCTGTTAGTGAGACCAGCAGTGGGAGTAAACCTGTGGTCTGAGCTTTTTTCCACGTTAAGCATTTTATAATGTCCCTCTGAGGTGTTAGATCAGGGGTTAAACGAACACAGGGTTCAACTTTTAAGTGGATCTATTTTGACGGACCATGGGCAAAGCGCAGGGCGCAAACGCTTTCAGGACGTGTCAGAATCCATATTTGCTAATTTAAACGGGAAAATCCGCTTTGTGCTGTGGCGCATGGTCTAAAAGGGTTGAGTTTATTTTGAGTTATAGGTGTGTTTTGAGAAAAAACAAATCAGAGTCTCATATCCCATTCCCTTTAAGAGCCAGCTGCGTCGTGCCATAAACGCATTTGCTATTTACAGGACGCAAAGTAAGTCTAAGTAGAAAAACTGAGCATTTCACAAGCAAACAGTTAACAGTTTTTTAAAAGAAAACAGTTAAACAGATTATCTACCGCGCAAGAATGAGAGATAATCGGTCTACTTTCACTTTCGCTCTCGTGGATAGGGAAACCTTTACGCACAGACATCAATTAGCCTATGAAAAATTTATTTAGTTTGTTAAGCGCAAATATTTGTTTCAAAACTATTTCTAAATTTAGTTCTAATTTCCAGCAAACGAATAAATGAACAATAATAATGAAGTGTTAAAAGTTAAATCCAAATATCCAAAGATATAGGATATATTTGGATATAGAGTTATATCCAAATACACATTGTGGTGGTTTTCTTGGTTTTTCTCTTACTAAATCAAACTCAGTCTGGAGGTTATGAATATCAGAAGAATATACTTTATTGTCGACAACAAAGGAGAACTTTCAGGAGACCCTCAGTAGCATCTCTGTCTGAAAAATTCTGTGTCACTCATCTTCTGCCCTCCTTAAATACTCTGTTTTTGCCTTTGTTGTACATATGTCACACAAGATCCCTCCTAGTTTAACCCTTGACTCCAAATTCCACCTCTGTCATCTGTTTTTCCCTTATTTCTACATATGTCACACAAATATTACCTAGGTTAACCCCTGACCTCAATTTCCACCTAGATTAACCCCTGACCCAAACCTGGTAACTATATAACTTATCCAGTTCTTGTGATATGGTAATTCTTCTAATGGTATGCAAGTCTACAAGCAGATTATACACATACAATTTGAATATATATATTAACTTCACACTTTAAAGAGTATAAAATCCACTTCAACATGCTGTGCCCCATATGGTCTAAAACCTGACAGGTGGGCAAATCTAAGCTTGTTTTTAATAAAACAAATATACATATGTTTATAATAAATAATACTGCTAATAATAATAACATTATACAAAAGCAAATTGTTATGAATGAACTCCCGAGATGAAGAAGACATAAAAGCAGTGATTTTTCATATTTATGTAGGCTAAAAAATAATATGTTTTGTAATTTTTTAATCCTTTATATTTATATCCTATATATCCTTAATATTACATTTTTTCATATGTAAAGATATTTGCGTATTGCTCTACATCTTGTGTGTAGCAGTGCGTAAGCGAGGGGCAACTCTGCGCCGGAGTTTATACTGGGTTAGTTTTGGTCTAATGAAAAATCTATAATAGTTTCTCAAAATAGCAACGCGCCAGCAGTGCGCCTCAGAACACCTTCCTTTTTAGACCAGAACGCCTATGAGCACACATATGAGTGCAAATGCAATTGCTATTTAAACAGCGTAGCACAACACCTCAAAACAACTTTTGTGCCAAGCTGAAAATAGCAAAAGGCTATTGTGCCCCGTCTTGCGCCACATTGTGCCGGGTGTATGGTAGGGCCCTAAGGATTTTTCCTACTGGGCCAGGGATTCAGATGCTTACTTGCCCTGCTAAAATTTTCACCGGCCCCACAAATAAAAACAAAGTTAAAAGCTCTAATCTCTTAACCACGTATTTTAAAGGATGTGTCAAAAGCCAAACATACAGTTAAAGTCAGAATTATTAGCCCCCCTGATTAATTTTTGCCCAATTTCTGTTTAACGGAGAGCAGATTTCTCCAGCACATTTCTAATCATAATAGTTTTAATAACACATCTCTAATAACTCATTTGTTTTATCTTTGCCATGATGACTGAATAATATTAGACTAGATATTCTTCAAGACTCTTCTATACAGCTTAAAGTGACATTTAAAGGCTTCACTAGGTTAACTAGGCAGGTTAGGGTAATTAGTATTAGAATATTAATCAATTCTATGCGTGCTCAATAAAAAAAAGGTCAGGAGAGGTTTTTCTTCAATGTCAAAAATCGTAACAATTTATTGGATACAAATGAATAGTTCGATTCACAGTATTCTATTGTCCTCAATGCAATGCAGAAGTTACATTAAGGACAACAACTTTCTTTTCCCGACTTCAACTTATATAGGCAGCTGATATTAACAGGTGAAGTTTAGTTAAATTCTTCATTTGTCAATCATTGTCCAGTCCTCCATTGGCCGCATCCCAGACACAAGTCCTCTTTTTCTACCAATTCTCTGCACAACTATAAAAGCATAACACTTTCTGTGCTCTGTGTTCAGCTTTAACACCTTTCTTCAGACAGGAAGTTTCTGCAGAGCTGAATTTATTTTTGGACCAGCGTGTATCTACTTCTGCAGAAATGCTAATTAGGATGCACAGCATCTCACACACAACAGCAGAAGTTCAGTTAATATATGACCCGACCAATACCAATAATTGTTTGCTCAGGTATTGACTCTGTTTTTACACCATTATTTCAACACTTTCTCTGAAGAACAAAGACCAACAACAATGCACTTATTTGTGTTGCTATTGCCTGATCAAATGATGGACAAAGCTTCAGTTTACAGCTTCAGCAAATGTGTTTAGATCATTCTAGATTACAGACAGCTTGATCTGGGGTCATATTTAATAGAGCTCTGTGTGTTATGTTTACCCATGATTCCTGTGTAGCAGACCTGATCAGACAGACCTTCAGCCAACAATTAGTTTGTGCTGAATTAAACTGAAAAAAAAAACAATAAAACTCTTAAAGGAGACTAAAGTTTGTCCTTCAGTTTATTCCTCTGGTGTGTTTGTGTGTTCAGTGTGAGATCAGGATCATGTGTGTTCAGCTCTGTGTCTCTGAAGAGTGACTGCTCTAAAGGTTATCCACCAGACCTCAGTGAGGAAACACCATCATCTGCTCAAAGGTATTCAGGGTTTTACATTATTGCTCACACATAGACTATTTTGAACATGTTATTGTGAAAAAACATTTCAGTGAAGAGAGCCATTCCTGAATGACTTTAGTGGCTCATTAAGACAGTTACAGACTCCTGGTGGCAGATTTAGTTTTTTACTCAAGGTATTTTCTGTAAATCGTCATTTTATATTTCCATGTCAATTTAACACATACATGTATGGACTATTCACTTCAATTCAAATTCTTCATCATCGTTTCCTCACTATTAGAATATAAAAGATGTTTACAGCCAAAACTGTTTAGTAAATGTGTCTTAATACAGATTTGAAAAATAATCATAGCTGTTGCAGCTTAAAGCTTTTGTGTGATAATAAACAGTAAATCAAATATTTCTTTTAAAAATATTTGTATCTACAGCTACTTTCTGATTTCTTGTAAATGAATGAAGTTTCTTTATAAACCAATGTCGAGAGGATCACATCTTATGTTTGCTCGCAGCTGCCCTGCATTATCTAATTCACGATTCACCAATCAGAAGATTCCTAGTCCACTGTAAGTGCCCTAGGTTTCATATCACAGCCATCTTTCTTTTGAAGAATCACACCTTCCACCCCAACTCATCTTTCTTTTCTAGATGGGTGGCACGGTGGCCCAGTGGTTAGCACTGTTGCCTCACACCAAGAACGTCTTTGGTTCTGGTCATTAATAAAACCAGCAGACATTTCTGTGCGGAGTTTACACCTTCACCCCATGCTCACGTGGGTTTCCCCCGGGTTCCCTGGTTTCCTCCCACCGTCCAAAAACATGCAGCTTAAGTGATTTGACTTATCCAAATCGCCACCACAGACATGCTCCTAGAAAGTAGTTATCTCTTAAAAGCAATCACTATCTGTTCATTAGCTAATACACCAGGGGAGTTCTCCAGATCTATCTGAGCTCAAACTCCCCTCTCGCCTTGCAACAGGAGGGAGCCCCGGGCTCGAGGATCTTATGAGCTCAGGGCTCTCTCCCGGGGCGGCATGCCAAACAAGCTTTATATTCAATCATCAGCTAAGTGTGAACTCTTGAAGCATGTATGGGTGTTTCCCCAGTACTGGGTTGCAGCTGGAATGACATTCACTGTGTAAAACATATGCTGGAATAGTTAATTCTGCTGTGGTGACGCCTGATAAATAAAAGAATAGTGCCGTAGGCAAATGAATGACTGAATATCTGTATGTGTTTGCCTGTAAATGTGTAATTACAGTAGTTTTATCTGTTAACAGTGTTGAATATGAGTCACGCAGATTCAGGAGACGAGACTCACAGGAGACACAAGAGCTTCACAGACAATCTCCACCTTAGTACCTAATGCTAAGATTGAATTTAAATCTTAATCATAAAATTCTTCCTCATTCGCTAAGTATTTGTCTCTCCTACTTAGGGTGACCAAACCCTTAATACATTTATACAAACAAAACTGCTTTAAAAATGGTCTGTCCCTCGAGCATCCGCCTGTTGTTTGTAGCTTTAGCCTGCTAGCGCCGCTGGTCAGCTAAAGCTACCGACCTCTTTTACCATACACTTTTGACTTACTGGCTTTGCTCTTTACCCCGTAAAATGTCGCTTCCGTCTCTGTCCTTGTGTGCAGGAGAAGCATCGATGGAGGCGTTGGAGCTGGAAGAAGTGGAGTCCTAGATCCGGTCGCTGCTGGTGAGATGGTCGCGGCTGCAGGAACAACTGCTTGTTGTCCCTAATGCTAAGGCCGTCTCATCACCTAAGGTACGTGGAAATTACAACCACATCATTCCCTCTACCTCAACCCCGCGTCCTTCTCTGTCCAGGCCCAGCGCACCCAGGGCGCGGCTCAGCCAGGCGTCGTTCACGCCGACACCCGGCTACCACGGCGCCTGGGTGCAGCCGCGCAAGGTGCTTCCCAGATCTCGGGGCAAAACGTCTCGTCCCGTGTTCGAGATCTCCACGGAGAACCGCTTCTCCCCTCTCCGCGAGTCGGGTCCCGATGTGGCCATCATCGGTGACTCGATCGTTCGTCACGTCCGTGCCGCCTCCTCAAAAGGTAATAAAGTACGTACTTTCTGCTTTCCTGGTGCCCGTGTGAGAAATATTTCTACACAGATTCCAACCATCCTGGGCGCTGCCGAGAGCCCTGGTGCCGTTGTCCTCCACGTGGGGACAAACGACACCGGGCTCCGGCAGTCGGAGATCCTGAAGAAGGACTTCAGGAGCCTGATCGAGACGGTTCGACGCACCTCGCCCGCCACGCAAATCATCGTTTCTGGGCCGCTTCCTACCTACCGCCGAGGAAATGAAAGGTTCAGTAGACTTTTAGCTCTGAATGAATGGCTAATAACATGGTGTAAAGAACAGAAATTGCTCTTTGCTAATAACTGGAATCTTTTCTGGGAGCGTCCTAGGCTCTTCCGTCCTGACGGCCTGCACCCCAGTCGAGCCGGAGCTGAACTCCTGTCGGACAACATCTCCAGAATACTTCGCACCATCTGACTAGCAGGTAAAAATTCACAAAATTCACATTATAGCCACCTAGACTCTTGGTGATCCCACTTAAACATCAGTAACGCATATCTGGCAAATCCTATAGAGACTGTGTCTGTTCCTCGTATTATTAGATTAAGAATAAACGTACTGTGTGCTCCAGAAAAAATCTAGTAAGAATCAAACCAGAAAAACCAGTTGAAAGTGAAAATACAAATTTCGTAAAACTTGGTCTCCTAAACATCAGGTCACTTGCACCTAAAGCTCTTATCATTAATGAAATAATAACAGAAAACAATCTTAATGCACTCTGTCTCACTGAAACCTGGCTGAAACAAAATGACTATATTAGCTTAAATGAAGCAACTCCTCCAGGATTCTTATATAAACATGAGGCTCGTCAAACTGGTCGTGGTGGTGGAGTTGCATCAATCTTTAGTGATTTCCTTAATATTAAACAGAGAAACGGACTTATGTTTAGCTCCTTTGAAGTATTATCGCTTAATGTTCAGTTTTAAATACTATGCAAAAACCTATGTTATCTCTCGCTTTAATCACCATATATAGACCCCCAGGACCCTATGTCAAATTTCTAAAAGAATTTTCTGATTTTATTTCTGACTTACTAGTCAAAACTGATAAAATGCTAATTGTAGGTGACTTTAACATCCACATAGATGACGCTAATGATAAATTAGGGCTCGCGTTTATGGATTTAATACACTCACTTGGGATAAAGCAAAACGTTGTGGGTCCAACCCATCGCTTAAAGCATACATTAGATCTAATTCTGTCTTATGGAATCAAGGTTATTGACGTAGACATTATACCACAAAGGGATGATATTACAGATCACTACCTCTTACTATATAAGCTGTGTTTACCTGAAATCAGCAAACCCGCTCCAATACTCCGCCCTAGTAGAACTATTGTTCCGTCAACTAAAGATGAATTTATAAATAACTTACCTGATCTTTCTCTATTTCGTAATCAGTGTAACTGTGATTTATCCTGTATGTCACTGATGACCTTGTGGGTATTACAAACTCAATAAAAAGAGAACACACTCTGTTTCCGCATCTCTCTCTCTGCAGAAACTGTTGTTGATGTATGACTGTGTGACCTTCTTTGCAAAGAATAAAACTTTAAAAGACACTTTGGGTAAGAATTTGTCTTATTGACCACTAAGAGAGCCCCCTTAAAGAAAATTGCCACTACACTTATCTTCTTGTGTGTCTGTTTTTCATCTGACTGCTTATTTCCTCATGTCTTAAACAGGATGTGACGTGTTTTCCTGAGGTGAAAGAGTTTTCAGATGTGTTGGTCAACTCAACAGTTCAGCGGAGGAACAGACAGATCTGCGGGCATTATTTGAGGTGAGAGTTTGCTCTTTCTTTACTTTATATCATCTATGAGTGTCGCCTGATTATCCGTCGATCATCTCTTTGTGTTTCTGAGACTTTACTGCTGAGCTGAAAACATTCTGAGGATTTCATTTACACCTTTTAATGTCGAGTGTGTTTCTGGAAGAGGATCACAGAAAGCAGAAACCTTTTCATTCTGATACTGAAATCTGAGTTTATGAGTGTTTATTAAGCTCAGCACAGTGGACATTTCTTTAGTTATATTGTTTTAGTGTTTGGATATGCAGTGGAACACAGTCAAATAATTCGCCAAACAGATTCAGAGCATTGAACTTCTCAAACGTACAGGGAAACAGGCCTGGCACAGTTCGGATAGCATAGTGTGAGTGCGCCCCAACAAAAGCTACAGAATACAGAAAACTCGCACTGCAATATAACAGTATAACACTGCAAAATAACATCTGGCCCATGTCTTGCATGCTGTCTTAAAGCCGGTGCCACCTCTGCCAAACCTGGCCAATGTTTGGCCCACATGCTGTAAGCCAGTGCCGGATGAATGCCTGCTCTACCAGCTTTATAACAAATATGGACAATAATTCTTGCTACTCGAGAACATTCTCAAGCTGCTGCAGTGATCATCCAGTTCTTTTCCCATGTCTGCATTAAACAGCATAAACTGAGGTCTAGGTGGCCATGTGTGTCACAATAAAAACAACATGATTCAGAGGATTCTAAGCATGTACAACTGCGTTCCAAGAGCTTTTATATTAAATTAGTCGTCAGTTTCTGCAGTGTTCACTTTTTTGCAATAATTCCACTTTTTTAGTCCACTTTAAGTAGTGACAATCAATTTTCTAAATTTAGTTTTCTGATATGTGAAGTTTCTCACTGGTTAATTTCCTTTTTCAATTTATAAATAAATGCTCAGATCCATATGTTAATTGTGAAACTAATGCAGATGTTGTTGCTCTTGTCCTGTAGCTGTGAGTGGGTGAAGCACCATGGCAAATGTAAAACAGCTGCTCAGGAACTCACTGGATGAACTGGAAGAAGATGAACTAAAGGACTTTCAATGGTATTTAATGAATGACCATAGAGAGATTTCAAAAGCTGAATTGGAGAATGCAGACAGGCGAAATACTGTGGATAAGTTGGTGTCATGTTTTGGATCAGAAAGAGCTGTGAAGATCTCAGTGGACTCCCTGAGGAAAATCAAGCAAAATCAATTAGCTGAAGAGCTGGAGAAAAAACAGCAGCAAGGTAATGTTTAATTCACTGTCAAAATTTACGAATGTGGTCATTTGATTTACAGTTTTATCAGCTCAAATCTTTCATGTTAAAACCCTGTACATTTATTGAACAGCTTCTAAGCAATGCATTTCAATACATTTAATATTTTGTATATAGCTAATGTGTGTGAATATATTGTTTATCTTCGTTCATCTGAATTTGTTACTTTATTTATATGTGCAATTGTTCTTTTTTGTAATGGGAAGCACAAGACATATCTATGTTAATGAACAAAGTAAAACAAGAATGAAGAAGCTTAGAATAAGTGGTAAAACAAACATTTCTAAAACAGGAACACATTGTAAAGCCAGCTCACACTAGAGATCTGCGCGGGACTACATTTTGAATCCCGCTCCCGACCGCACCCGCCAGGTTTTAGCCCGTACCCGACCGCTCCCGCTTATATTAAAAATTTATTGTCCCTCTGCCCGACCCGCCCCGTTTTCTGGCCGCCGCGCCCGATCCTGCTAAAGAGCGGGGGAGAACAAAACCGAAAATATATATACACACACAGCACCAAGCACACACACACAGACAAATCTCTCTCTCTCTCTCATATACGCGCGCACACTAACACACACACAAGCACTAAGCAGACACACAGGCGTTTGCTGTTATATCAACTCAAAGGCTTGTAATACCATGTATCAAGTACCAATGTAATACCAAAAGGTTTTATATAAAGGTATATAAATACTGAGTCGCGCCAGCAGCGCACATTCCTCTCAGACAGAATCGGAATCGGGCAGTGAGTCCACAAGCATCCGGAGTCCGGCAGCCGGAGCCGGGCTGAGTGGTAAGTCTCCAGCAGGCGAGAATCTAGCCGGAACTGGCCCGAGTGTATTTTGCTATCTGGGAAAGCTCTCTCTCATTCGCGCGCGCCCGCACTAACATACACACACACACACACACACACACAAGCACCAAGCACACACACAGGCAAAGCTCTCTCTCTCTCTCTCTCTCATTCGCATAGCAATATCCGCAATATTGCTAGACAGCCCGCTCCCGTCCCAAATTAAACCCGTTACGACCGCTCCCGCGGTTTATTCGGAAATTTATTCCCGCAGACCTCTAGCTCACACTGTCCGTAATGTCTGTAGTGTATGAGTGTGTATGGATGTTTCCCAGAAATGGGTTGCTGCTGAAAGGGCATCAGCTGCGTAAAATATGTGCTGGATAAGTCAGCGGTTCATTCTGCTGTAGCAACCCCAGATTAATAAAGGGACTAAGCCGAAAAGAAAATGAATAAATGAATACTACTCTCACTAAAGTTTATGTGAGATTTGGATTTCTGTAATGTTCCCTCTTCTTCTGTCATCAGGAGTCTGCATGGCTGTTAAAATAACGTTCGAGGTTACTAAAGTAACCCTTCGTTCCCCGAGGAGGGGAACGGAAGCACTATAAGTGGATTGATGTTAAATCCACGTATGGGAGATTTGGTTCAGAAGCTACTCGTCTGAAAGAGTATTGAACGGGCCAATTAAGAATGAATTGGCAGCGCAAGCCTGCGCAGGTGTGCTGCATAGGCAATTAACTGAGCATGTAAGCACACCTGGCGCCAGCAGACGCTATCCTTTTTAAGCTGAAGAGACTTTTAACAGCTAAGGGACAGTCATTATGGCGACGGAGTATAGTGCTTCCGTTCCCCTCCTCTGGGAACGAAGGGTTACTTTAGTAACCTCGAACGTTCCCCTTCGGGGGGAACTCCAGCACTATAAGTGGATTGATGTTAAATCCACGTATGGGAGCCCATTGAAAGCGCCATAATGACTGCACCTTACCAACACCCATCATGAGAGAGCGGTCAGGCAAGCCTGACGCACCCAGATCATGAGAGGTGCGGTCCTCCAACGTGCCCTTGGCCCTAACTTATCCCACTTCAAAAGAAGCTTTACGGAATAGGTATATTTTTTTGGGAGTCGCTAGCGTCTAGATAATTCTAGGAATATACGACACTACGTTGGGAAGCGTGCCATCCCAGTAGGGAGGACGCTGCGGAGACCATCCGCACCCAATAGGGGAAACAAATGGAATTACATATGGACTAACCCTGAGAAGGGGGAGTGCGCATAAGAAAGTGGTTAGCAGATAGGGAAAGTTCGGGTCAACCCAGGGGGGGGAACTTAACCGAACTAAACACCCTTGAGGAAACCGGCTCCACTCGCAGATTATAAAACCTTGCAAATGTGTTGGGTGTCGCCCAGCCCGCAGCTCTACAATGTCTGTTAAAGAAGCGCCGCGCGCACACGCCCAAGAGGATGCAATGCTCCGAGTGGAGTGCGCACGCACTCCCGGGGGGCGCGGCTGACCTCTGCTCAAATAAGCACATGAAATGGCCTCCACAATCCAGTGGGATAAACGTTGTTTAGACACGGCACTTCCCTGCTGCCGTCCGCCATAACGGACAAAGAGCTGCTCAGAAGATCTAAAGTTCTGAGTACGGTCCACATAAATGCGCAGAGCGCGAACTGGACAAAGTAAGGACAGGGCTGGGTCTGCCTCCTCCGGGGGCAGCGCTTGCAGGGTTACTACCTGATCTCTAAAGGGAGTGGTAGGAACTTTGGGCACATAACCCGGGTCTCAGGATAACGTGAGAAAATTCCGGCCCAAATTCCAGGCACGAGTCACTGACCGAAAATGCCTCCAGGTCCCCGACCCTCTTAATGGAAGCCAACGCGACCAGCAGAGCTGTCTTCAGGGACAGAAATCTTAAAGATACTGTATCGAGTGGCTCGAAGGGATCAAATCGCAGGCTCGTGAGAACGAGGGCGAAATCCCAAGAGGGCAAGAGAGGGGGGCGAGTTGGATTCATTTGCCTAGCGCCTCTGAGGAACCGGATGATGAGGTTATGCTTTCCCACGGTGCCGCCAGCCACCGCGTCATGGTGAGCGGAGATGGTGGCAACGTAAACCTTGAGAGTGGAGGGCGACAGCCTACTGTCCAGCTTCTCTTGAATGAAAGAGAGCACAACACTGATCTGGCAAGATCGGGGGTCTTCTCTGCAAGAGACACACCACTCAGTAAATAGACTCCACTTCAGGGCGTAGGCGCGCCTCGTAGAGGGGGCTCTAGCCTGAGTGATGGTATCAACCACCGCGGGCGGCAGGTTACTTAAGTCTTCCTCGCGTCTATGGACGTGGAGGTTCCAGAGATCGGGACGAGGGTGCCAGACGGTGCCTTGTCCCTGAGAAAGTAGGTCCTCTCTCAAAGGGATCTGCCATGGGAGGGCCGTCGCGAGAAGGGAGAGCTCTGATATCCAGGTCCGGTTGGGCCAGAGGGGCGCAACTAACAGAACCTGTTCCTCGTCCTCCCTGACCTTGCACATTAATTGCGCGATCAGGCTCACTGGGGGAAACGCATACTTGCGTATGCCCCGAGGCCAGCTGTGGGCCAGTGCATCCGTGCCGAGAGAGCCCTCCGTCAGGGAGTAAAACAACTGGCAATGAGCGGTCTCGGGGGAAGCAACAGATCGATCTGGGCCTCCCCGAATCACGCCCATATCAGCTGGACAGACTCGGGGTGGAGTCTCCATTCTCCAGAGTGAATCTGCTGCCGTGAGAGCACATCGGCTGCACGGTTGAGCATACCAGGGATGTGAATGGCGCGCAGCAACTTCAGCCGCAGGTGACTCCAGAGGAGCAGACGGCGGGCGAGCTGAGACATGCGGCGAGAGTGCATACCCCCCATGCGGTTGATATACGCCGCCGCCGCCGTACTGTCCATCCTGACCAGCACGTGTTGCTGCTCCAGCACCGGAGAAAAACGGCGGAGAGCAAGGAACACTGCCAACAGCTCTAGGCGATTGATATGCCAATGCAGCTGGGCACCTACCCACAGGCCCGCAGCTGCATGCCCGCGACACACGGCTCCCCAGCCTGTGCTGGAAGCATCTGTCGAAACAACAACATGACTGGACGCCTGTCCCAGAGGCACACCGGCCTGCAGGAACGAGGGGTCGTTCCAGGGGCTGAGGGTGCGGTGACACAGCGCAGTAACAGAGACTCGGTGTGTGCTTGCATGCCATGCGCGTCTCGGAACTCGATCTTGAAGCCAGTGCTGAAGTGGTCTCATATGGAGCAATCCGAGCGGTGTGACAGCCGCAGCGGAAGCTATATGCCCCATTAGCCTCTAAAAATATTTCAGTGGGACCACTAACTTGCTGTCGAGCTCCCTCAGACAGTTCAGCAGCAGGCGAGCGCGCTCTCCGGAGAGGCGCGCTACCATGGTGACCGAGTCCAGCTCCATCCTGAGAAAAGAGATCCTCTGCACCGGGGCGAGTTTGCTCTTTTCCCAGTTGACCTGCAACCCCAATAGGCGGAGATGCCGGAGCACCTCGTCTCTGTGCGCAGTTAATTGCTCCAGAGAGTGGGCTTAAATGAGCCAGTCGTCGAGATAATTGAGTACGCGGATGCCCGCAAGCCGCAGAGGCGCTAGGGCACCCTCCGCGAGTTTGGTGAAGACCCGCGGAGACAGAGAGAGCCCGAAGGGGAGGACCTTGTACTGCCATGCTCGACCTTCGAACGCAAACAGCAGAAACTGACGGTGGTGTGGAAGAATGGAGACATGAAAATACTCGTCCTTCAGGTCTATGACTGCAAACCAATCCTGAGGATGAACGCATTGGAGGATGCGCCTCTGCGTAAGCATTCTGAAAGATAGCTTGTGAATGCAGCGATTCAAAACGAGCAGATTTAGGATTGGCCATGACCCACCGCTCTTTTTGGGTACGATGAAGTATGGGCTGTAAAACCCGCTCTCCATCTCGGCTGGAGGTACCGGTTCGATTGCACTCTTCGCCAGGAGGGCAGCAATCTCCTCTCGCAAGACAGGGGCGAACAGGGGATTGACCCTGGTGAAATACACGCCCGTGAACCTGGGAGACCGTTTGGAGAACTGTAGTTCGTAGCCGAGTCTGATCGTGCGTATGAGCCACCGCGAGGGGCTGGCCCGCGCTAACCAGGCAGGCAGAGCCCTCGCTAATGACGTCATCGCAGCAATCATTGATGTACCCGCAGAGGGGCAGCGCGGAGCGGGTGTGCTGATCCGGGGAGCGCGAGGGTCCCGCAGAAGAGCTGGAGGAGAGCGATTCGCTCTGGCTCCGCACCCTAACTCCTGAGAGGGGGCTTGGGGGCTGGGAGAAGGGAGACCATCCCCCCAGCGCCCGAGAGCCGCTGGCGGAGCATGCAAACCCTGCGAGCTGAGAGGCAGCGCGTCCCAGACTGGCAGGGCTTGAGCTGTTACATCCGGGGAAGGGAAACAGGAAAAGGAGCAGCGGAGGTGGATGGCTCGGCCGGGGATGGAGCGGGCTTACGGCCCCGCCGATAGACGACATTGCCCATCGCATCCGACTGCTCCTTCACCGCCTTGAACTCCTGGGTGAATTCACTGACGGTGTCGCCGAACAGGCCAGCCTGGGATATGGGCGTGTCAAGAAAGAGAACTTTGTCAACATCGCGCATATCTGCCAGGGTTAGCCAGAGGTGGTGTTCCTGGACCACAAGTGTGGACATCGTCTTCCCCAGTGCGCACGCGGCGGACTTAGTGGTCTGGAGAGCATAGTCGGTCGCCGTGCGCAGCTCGTGTAACAAGTCTGGGTTAGACCCACCCTCGTGCAGCTCAGCCAGCGCCTGCGCTTGGTAGCGCTGGTAGGTGGCCATCGCGTGCAAGGCGGAAGCTGCCTGGCCCGCAGCCTTGTAAGCTCTAGCTCCAAGGGAGGCAGATAACCTACAGGCTTTGGACGGGAGACGGGACGGACCGCGCAAAGCGGGGGCGTCACGCAGACAAAGATTGACCGCAATGGCGCGCTCCACCTGCGGGATCGCCTCATACCCCCTGGCAGCTCCACCATCCAGGGTGGTGAGGGCGGAGGCGGACGCAGCGTGGGCAGAGAAAGGTGCCCTCCAGGACTGCGTGAGCCTACTGTGCACCTCCGGGAAGAAGGGGACGAGAGGCTTCGAAGGCTTCGCCTTTTGATCCTCTACGTAACACCCATCTAGTCGGTCCGGCCACGGGACTGGGGGATAAACCATCTCCAACCCGACGGCCGAAGCAGCCCGAGAAAGCACGGCCAACATGTCCGCTTCAGGAACCGTTTTGACGGCGCTCGCTTGCCCAGAGGGGGCGAGCGGGTCCGGATCATCGTCGGACAATGAAAGCCCACCCTCCGATGCCGCGGAGGACATCTGATCTCCAGTGTCAGCGAGCGTGAGAGCTACCATCTGATTAGACGGATCACTCCCAGTACCTGAAGCTTGGATGGAGCGCTTGGAGGAGCGAGAGGTCCGCGAGCCCTTGGGCAGCGGATTATCTCTCGCTGGACCCCTTAGATTTGCCCGAGCGCCCGCTGCAGAGCAGGAGGCGACTGGGGTGGCTCGCTCTCTTATGAAAGCTAACCGCGATCTCAACTGCGCAACGGTCATGGCATCGAAGTGACGACATGAACCGCCCCCGAGCACCACATTAACATGCTGGAACCCCAAACATGTAATGCAGTGATCGTGCCCATCATCCGGAGCCAGGAAACCCCCGCAACCAGAAACGCACAGTCGGAGCGCCATCCTGAAAAGGACGTGCTGCACGACTGTGTTGCTTTTTTAGAATGCTTTGCAGCAATACGCACCGCTCTTGGAGGACCGGACCCAAAGGGACGCCAGGCAAGGGAGAAACCCAGCTCGACCGTCTGCCGCTGCGTGGACTCGCTCTGGACCGGGAGACACTCGTTCGCTCGAAGTGGCTGTAGACAGCAGGAGGAACCCTCATGAAGCTCGATCAGAAAAGTCTCTGAAGCGAAAAGGATAGCATCTGCAGGCGCCAGGTGTGCTTATTTGCTCAGTTAATTGCCTATGCAGCACACCTGCGCAGGCTTGCGCTGCCAATTCATTCTTAATTGGCCCGTTCAATACTCTTTCAAACAAGTAGCTTCTGAACCGAATCTCCCTTACGTGGATTTAACATCAATCCACTTATAGTGCTGAAGTTCCCCCCGAAGGGGAAATGAGCATTAGCAGAATCATAACTGCAAGATCTCTATCAAGCCTTTTACACAATTCATGCTTTACAAAGAGAAAAGACCTCCACAGATAAAACTATCAAAACAATAATTTACTACTCATTTGCACAGACAGAATGAACAATGATGGAAAATAGAGTTGAGCAAAGGAAAACAAGAACAAAGATCAGTTGTAAAATAAACATTACTGGAACAAGAACACATTGTAAAGCCGGCTCACACTGTGCATTTCTTAAATAATAATGAAGTTTTCCTTGGATCTCGCTTTGCAGGGCTTGAGCCCTTGAAGCTTTTCTTCTTCAAATGAAAAAGCCTTTTTCTGGGGACAAAAACTATTATTTTTTATTCTTTTAAAAATAAAATATCTCTATATTTGTGTGCATGCTTTGTTTGCAGATAGTTGTTCCTGTGGGGAAAAATAAAAATAACTAAATAAATTGAAAGGTCAGGAAACATTGAGACAGCAAATGATCAGCAGTAATTCAAAAACCTGTAATAGACACACTGTAATTCTGGATAATTATTTTTGAAACATCCTGCATTATTCTGAGTAATCAACTTTGCTTACATCAATACAATATAAGATTCAAGTCAAATCACCGACCCCTGCTCATTCAACATACCATACAGGTGTCACGTCATTTAAATGATTAAACAAACGACCTCATCAGTGCTATTGTTATTTTTTTAGTATTGGAAAGCACATGACATAATCATAATTTACTTTAATAAAAAAAACTAATTGTTCCTCTCTCTTGTAAAGGTGCAGCTTCAGAGACCTGTATATCCCCTCCTGTTGATTACACAAACACCAGCCGTGAACTAAAGGAGAAGTTAAAGGAGGACTATAAGCAGATATTGATTGGTAATTCACAGATAGGTCGTAAGAAGCACCTGGATGATATTTACACTGATCTATATGTGGTGGAGAACGAGACTGGAGGAAGAGAAAATGACCATGAGGTTATACAGATAGAGTCAAAACACAACCAACAGACAGCCAAGGATAAACCACTCAAGTGTAATGACATATTTAAGGTTCAGCCTGACACAGGTCAACAAAACAGAAGAGTCCTGACACTGGGGATCGCAGGAGTGGGAAAGACTGTCTCTGTCAATAAATTCATCCTTGACTGGGCTGAAGAAAAAGACAATCAGGAAATAGTCTTCATATTTCCACTGCCGTTCCGTAGACTGAATCTGATTAAAAAAGAAAAGTACAGTCTCATAGGTCTGCTAAACAAGTACTTCTTTAGCAGTGGAGGACTGAGCTCTCTTCCTGAAAAAAAAGGTAAGGTCATGTTCATCTTTGATGGACTGGATGAATATCGCTTTGAATTGAACTTTAAAGAGAATGATGGATTTACAGATGTTGATAAGGAAATGACAGTGAGTGAGATAATAACACATCTCTTAAAGAAAGAGCTGCTTCGCTCTTCCCTCATCTGGATCACATCTAGACCAGCAGCAGCCAGTCTGATACCCCAAGACTACATTGATCAGGTGACTGAGGTGCGAGGATTCAGTGATGAGCAGAAGGAGCAGTACTTCATGAAAAACAGCAGTCCTGAGGTTGCTGGAAACATCATAGGAAACATCAAGAAATCCAGGAGTCTGTACATTATGTGCCACATCCCTGTCTTCTGCTGGATCTCTCTCACTGTTCTTCAGCCTCTGCTGGGTCAAGAAAGCAATGAAAAAACACCCACAACTCTCACAGGGATGTACACCAGCTACTTACTGTCTCAAAAGCAACAGATGAAAGAAAAATACAGCAACGATTCTGAACCTGAAGCCAAGGCCTGGTCTTTTGCAGACATTGTCCTGAAGCTTGGGAAACTGGCCTTTAAACAGCTGGAGGAAGGACAACTGATCTTCTACAAAACAGATCTGGAGAAGTGTGGCCTAGATGTCAAGGAAGGGTCTGTGCTCTCTGGATTATGTACTCGAATGTTTCAGGAGGAAAACCCAATTTCAGGGGAACAGGTGTACAGTTTTGTTCATCTCAGCGTTCAGGAGTTCATTGCTGCTCTCTATGTGTTTTTCACTTACAAAGACAAGAAAGCAAATCCATTTCTTGATTCCTGGAAAAAGAAACTGACATGGAAACTCTCTACAAAGACCCTGTTTAATCTTCACAAGGATGCAGTCAAGAAGACTTTACAAAGCAAGAATGGACACCTGGACCTTTTCCTCCGGTTCCTGCTGGGTCTCTCTCTGGAGTCTAATCAGAGTGACCTGAAGAAGTTCCTGCCAGGACTGAAGCTCAAAACTGAGAACATCAAAGACACGACAGACTATATCAAAAAGAAAATAAAGAAAGAGAAATCAGCAGAGAGGACCATCAACCTCTTCTACTGTCTGAATGAACTGAAAGATGACTTTGTGGAGGACCTCCAGAAGAGTCTGCGCTCTGGAAATCTCACATCACAGGATCTGTCCTCTGCTCAGTGGTCAGGTCTGGTGTTTGTGCTCCTGATGTCAGGAGAGACTCAAGAGAAGTTTGAACTGCAGAAGTACAGAAGATCTGATGAAGCACTGATGAGACTGATGCCAGTGGTCAAAAACACCACAAGAGCACTGTAAGAGTTTTCTGTATACACTTATGGCCATTTCACACATCGATTTGCAACACATCTGCAGCCCATGAGTCATTTGTGTGCAGTGCAGAAACAGCACAGACTATTTGTGTTTTCACATCAAACATGTATTAGTGATCTCCTGCTGTACACAATATCTGTTCTGCTTATGTTTACTCCACTTTCAGACATTCTTTTCAATACTTTGACTCTCTTTTTACACAATACAATAATATAATCTCATTTCAAAACTGATAACTCTAATCTGTTAACATGAGTTTGGAAAACGGAGAAAGTTTTTAATAATGATAACTAATAATTAATTATCACACAAAACTGTCAATTGTTAGGTAAAGAATACTTTTATGTTTATTTTAAAGCCTTGTATTCTCCCTTAAATTCAGTATTTACAGAGTCCATATAGTGATTTTACCTTTGCTCAAACTAAAAGACAACATTCAAGTGTTTTTGTCTCTGCTCTGGATTAATAGATAAATGCAAAATCATTATTTCTGTTTTCCCCTCACAGGCTTCAGAGCTGTAATCTCACTGTTAAGTGCTGTGAGAGTTTGTCTTCAGCTCTACAATCCTCAAACTGTGTGCTGAAAGAGCTGGACCTGAGTAACAATGACCTGCAGGATTCAGGAGTGAAGAAGCTCTCTGATGGACTGAAGACTGTGAACTGTAAACTGGACACACTGAGGTCTGAATTAAAACACCTGACTGACTGACTGACTGATTGATTGATTGATTGATTGATTGTGTAAGAATTGAAATATTGCAAATATTCTGATATCTTTGACAATTCAAAACATGAGCTGAAAACAGAGACTGGTGACTTCACAACCCACCAGGGAGGAATGTGGGAAAAACCAGTTCCTGCTGCATTTGCATCTGAGTCTGCTTCATCCCCCCAACTCACACATATGGTCATTTCAATGTTTGAATGTTCTAGAATTAACCAAACTGACTTTAACTATCATGTTTGATATCATTTGAAATGTCTCAGTGCGATTGGTACAATGGTCTCATTCTCTCAGAAATAGACATAATCAGAACAATAAATATATAACTTCAGGCATCTTTTGATCCACTGTGAGGGGTGTGACACTAAGTGTGAATGCCTTTTGTTATACATTCACACCCCCTTCCTTGAGGGAATTCTTGGATTATTTAAGGTAAGGACTAAGAAAAGCTCAGGGCGATTCTGCCTAACCAGATCAGCCCATAACATGGGGTCTGCCCCATGTTATGTATATTTCAAAGTCAGGAATGCATCTTTTTCATCTTGGATTTATCTTTGATAATTTGATGTTTTGTATTGATCATTTATGAATTGACTGATTGAATTGGCATAATACATTTACCTGACTAATAAATTGTTATGTTTTGAACTATTCAAACCTCGTGTTATTATCACTGATAAATGTTGTTGTCCATAGCACTACAAGCCACTGTACAGGTTAGTAACGGACTAAAACATGTTAGACGGAGCAGCGTGGCACGCTAAACAATGTTGTTAGAGATCCGACTAGCAAATTGGCATTATTTCATGTATACTTGGACTGTAAAAGGCCAACTATTTAGAACAACAAAATATTGTTGAAACTACTTTAAATGTGGATATTTAGGCCTTCATCTACAATAGTATAATCCTGCGCGATTATTATTAAAATACTTTGTCTTGATTAAGTAGATAACAGATCCATGGGGACCACATAAAAATCTCCTAAATTGAGTAAGTAGTGTTCTGCCTTTTTAGGAGAGTGGTTAATCGCCTCTGTTTAATGACCAAGACTGACAAGCTTGTATTAAGAGATTGTATACCCGGCCGGTGCAAGACTCGAGATGCTATCGGAATCTGAGTAAATGAGAATAAGGTATAATAACAAATCAAAAGAATATTCAATCATAATCTAAAATAATGTGAAAGGAAACAAAATAATCTTATCAATGTTTTATAATTGGAGTCAGATAAAACGAGGATAAACATATTAATATTCTAAACCATCTCATACTAAAATTGGAGTCAGATATGAGTTAAGTTTAATATAAATCAACATTGTGCACTGGAAAGACCGAACATGCAGTGAACCTTCATCCACTATTGGATACCGTCATTGGACCAACTGGCTGGACCCTACAATTGATTGATTAGTTATTATTTACATAAAGTGAGTTACAAAAAATACAATCTAAATTTGATTTGTTTTCTTATTTCTCAGATTTGTTATGTGTAAACTCACTGCTGATTCCTGTGAGAGTTTGTCTTTAGTTCTACAATCCTCAAACTGTGTGCTGAGAGAGCTGGACCTGAGTAACAATGACCTGCAGGATTCAGGAGTGAAGAAGCTCTCTGATGGACTGAAGAGTCGACACTGTAAACTGGACACACTGAGGTAAATGACTCTCCACTCTACAATAACTACAAAAATATTTCATAATAGCCCACATTATTTCATATTAGATATACAGGCTTGAACATGTTAACCCTGGGTGATACTAAACCCCGGATGACAGGAATGATGGTTTATCAGTAATTCTGTTTCACACTGCTCATACTATACCTGTAGTTAACAAATAACCACCCAGAGTATTAATTATCAGATGATTTATTAACTGTACATCCTGCATAAATAAAAGAGCTCCAGAATAAATGTAGGAGCTCCAGAATAAATGCAGGAGCACCAGAATAAATGTAGGAGCACCAGAATAAATGCAGGAGCTCCAGAATAAATGCAGGAGCTCCAGAATAAATGCAGGAGCGCCAGAATAAATGCAGGAGTGCCAGAAAAAATGCAGGAGCGCCAGAATAAATGCAGGAGCGCCAGAATAAATGTAGGAGCGTCAGAATAAATGTAGGAGCGCCAGAATAAATGCAGGAGCGCCAGAATAAATGCAGGAGCTCTATAATAAATGTAGGAGCGCCAGAATAAATGTAGGAGCGCCAGAATAAATGCAGGAGCGCCAGAATAAATGCAGGAGCGCCAGAATAAATGCAGGAGCGCCAGAATAAATGTAGGAGCGTCAGAATAAATGCAGAAGCGCCAGAATAAATGTAGGAGCGTCAGAATAAATGCAGGAGCGCCAGAATAAATGCAGGAGCGCCAGAATAAATGTAGGAGCGTCAGAATAAATGCAGAAGCGCCAGAATAAATGTAGGAGCGTCAGAATAAATGCAGGAGCGCCAGAATAAATGCAGGAGCGCCAGAATAAATGCAGGAGCGCCCGAATAAATGTAGGAGCGTCAGAATAAATGCAGGAGTGCCAGAATAAATGCAGAAGCTCTATAATAAATGCAGGAGCGCCAGAATAAATGTAGGAGCGCCAGAATAAATGCAGGAGCGCCAGAATAAATGCAGGAGCGCCAGAATAAATGTAGGAGCGTCAGAATAAATGCAGGAGCGCCAGAATAAATGCAGGAGCGCCAGAATAAATGCAGGAGCGTCAGAATAAATGCAGGAGCGCCAGAATAAATGTAGGAGCGTCAGAATAAATGCAGGAGCGCCAGAATAAATGCAGGAGCGCCAGAATAAATGCAGGAGCTCTATAATAAATGTAGGAGCGCCAGAATAAATGCAGGAGCGCCAGAATAAATGCAGGAGCGCCAGAATAAATGTAGGAGCGTCAGAATAAATGTAGGAGCCCCAGAATAAATGCAGGAGCGCCAGAATAAATGTAGGAGCGTCAGAATAAATGCAGGAGCGCCAGAATAAATGCAGGAGCTCTATAATAAATGCAGGAGCGCCAGAATAAATGTAGGAGCGCCAGAATAAATGCAGGAGCGCCAGAATAAATGCAGGAGCGCCAGAATAAATGCAGGAGCGCCAGAATAAATGTAGGAGCGCCAGAATAAATGCAGGAGCGTCAGAATAAATGTAGGAGCGCCAGAATAAATGCAGGAGCGCCAGAATAAATGCAGGAGCGCCAGAATAAATGCAGGAGCGCCAGAATAAATGCAGAAGCGCCAGAATAAATGCAGGAGCTCCAGAATAAATGCAGGAGCGCCAGAATAAATGCAGGAGCGCCAGAATAAATGCAGGAGCGCCAGAATAAATGCAGGAGCGCCAGAATAAATGCAGGAGCGTCAGAATAAATGCAGGAGCGCCAGAATAAATGCAGGAGCTCTATAATAAATGTAGGAGCGCCAGAATAAATGTAGGAGCGCCAGAATAAATGCAGGAGCGCCAGAATAAATGCAGGAGCACCAGAATAAATGCAGAAGCGCCAGAATAAATGCAGGAGCTCCAGAATAAATGCAGGAGCGCCAGAATAAATGCAGGAGCGCCAGAATAAATGCAGAAGCGCCAGAATAAATGCAGGAGTGCCAGAATAAATGCAGGAGCACCAGAATAAATGCAGGAGCTCTATAATAAATGTAGGAGCGCCAGAATAAATGCAGAAGCGCCAGAATAAATGCAGGAGCGCCCGAATAAATGTAGGAGCGTCAGAATAAATGCAGGAGCGCCAGAATAAATGCAGGAGCTCTATAAAAAATGTAGGAGCACCAGAATAAATGCAGGAGCGCCAGAATAAATGCAGGAGCTCTATAATAAATGTAGGAGCGCCAGAATAAATGCAGAAGCGCCAGAATAAATGCAGGAGTGCCAGAATAAATGCAGGAGCTCTATAATAAATGTAGGAGCGCCAGGATAAATGCAGGAGCGCCAGAATAAATGCAGGAGCGCCAGAATAAATGTAGGAGCGCCAGAATAAATGCAGGAGCGCCAGAATAAATGCAGGAGCGCCAGAATAAATGTAGGAGCGTCAGAATAAATGCAGGAGCGCCAGAATAAATGTAGGAGCGCCAGAATTAATGCAGGAGCGCCAGAATAAATGCAGGAGCTCTATAATAAATGTAGGAGCGCCAGAATAAATGCAGAAGCGCCAGAATAAATGCAGGAGCTCCAGAATAAATGCAGGAGCGCCAGAATAAATGCAGGAGTGCCAGAATAAATGCAGGAGCACCAGAATAAATGCAGGAGCTCTATAATAAATGTAGGAGCCCCAGAATAAATGCAGGAGCGCCAGAATAAATGCAGGAGCGCCAGAATAAATGCAGGAGCGTCAGAATAAATGTAGGAGCGTCAGAATAAATGTAGGAGCGCCAGAATAAATGCAGGAGCGCCAGAATAAATGCAGGAGCTCTATAATAAATGTAGGAGCGCCAGAATAATTGCAGAAGCGCCAGAATAAATGCAGGAGCGCCAGAATAAATGCAGGAGCTCTATAATAAATGCAGGAGCGCCAGAATAAATGCAGGAGCTCTATAATAAATGTAGGAGCGCCAGAATAAATGCAGGAGCGCCAGAATAAATGCAGGAGCGCCAGAATAAATGCAGGAGCTCCAGAATAAATGCAGGAGCGCCAGAATAAATGCAGGAGCGCCAGAATAAATGCAGGAGCGCCAGAATAAATGCAGGAGCGCCAGAATAAATGTAGGAGCGCCAGAATAAATGTAGGAGCTTCAGAATAAATGCAGGAGCTCCAGAATAAATGCAGGAGCGCCAGAATAAATGCAGGAGCACCAGAATAAATGCAGGAGCGCCAGAATAAATGCAGGAGCGCCAGAATAAATGCAGGAGCGCCAGAATAAATGCAGAAGCGCCAGAATAAATGCAGAAGCGCCAGAATAAATGCAGGAGCGCCAGAATAAATGTAGGAGCGTCAGAATAAATGCAGGAGCGCCAGAATAAATGCAGGAGCGCCAGAATAAATGCAGAAGCGCCAGAATAAATGCAGAAGCGCCAGAATAAATGCAGGAGCGCCAGAATAAATGTAGGAGCGTCAGAATAAATGTAGGAGCGTCAGAATAAATGCAGGAGCTCCAGAATAAATGCAGGAGCGCCAGAATAAATGTACAGTAGGTGAGAGTTCAAAGTGACTATTACCGCCGCGTCATATACCGCCGCCGTTTGAAATAGGAGCCGCTTTGTTTTTAGTGTATGACCGCAGTTTGTGAATGAGCCACCAGGGGTCGCAAAGGGACGGGATGCGAACCGACAGAAATAGCCCTCACAGCAGCCTTAAATATGCTATTGTGCTTGTAAATGAGATTAAACAATAAGTCAAAGCCTTATAATTCCTTTATTAATCATTTAAAATTTGTTAACACGATTTATTGTTATTCTAAACTTTTTAAGTGCAAAGAGGATTCTTTTTGAAAAATAGAATTGAAGAAGTTAAAGACAACTAATATGAAAGCACAAACATTCAGTACAAATATTCTAAGTATGCCTAAATAAAAAAATTAAAGCAGTCTTTTAGCCTAAATGTAAAGAGATTTTCAGTGTTTGCTATTTTGGTAGGACTAACACAAGACCTTTTCATTTATGTTTTAATTTACCTTTTTATTTACATTTTCGTTGTTGATTATATTTTACTATTTAATTTTATGTCACAATTATTGTACATAATAATAAACGAATAATGAAAAATAATAAAAAATAGGCCTTATGTATTTAAGGACATGTGGTGAAACACTAAGAAACGGTCAGGCGCATGGTCTAAAGAGCTTAAGTTGAATACTGCTTCATAAAATAATTTTGCCGCAGGATATATCTCGCAGGTTTATTTTTTAATAATTTTCAGTTATTTTTTTTTGTTTCAAAACAACAATGTTCTCTTTAAAGTTCTCTTTAAAGTATAACTGTTGTTTTGTTTTTTTTACTTAATGGCCCAGTATGTTTTGTATTTTAATTTCAATTTCAGTCACCTTGCATATGCATTTGAAATATAATGCGCGCATAACCGCGGAAAGAAAAATAAACTGTCAAAGGTTAGAGCTAATTCATCAAAATTAGCTATATTAAAATACAGCATGTAAGTTAATACAGGCAGAGTGTGAACAAACTCGAGGCTTAGATATGCGCTTGCCTTTTAATGCATTTAAAAAGATTTGCGGCCTTTTTATAGGCTACATGCGATTATGGTGTATAATGTTTCTTTTATTATTTTTATTTTGTATGGTAAAGAACAATGCACTGTATGTTATTAATATAAACTTAGGTTAAAATTTACTATTGATAAACGGGACCTACCTCAATCAGATCACTTAAAGTATAATAAAATAATGTTAACGTCAATGTTCTTCTTTAAAGTAAAATTGTTGTTTTGTTTTTTTACTTAATGGATCAGTATGTTTTGTATTTTAATTTTAATTTCAGTCACCTTACATATGCATATGAAATATAGGCTAATGCGCGCATAACCGCGAAAAAAGAAGAAAAAGCTGTCAAAGGTTTGGCCAGTGTGTTTTTTGTCTAATAAATGATATATATATTTTTTTTTACTTTAAAACTTTAAAACAGATTGCTATTTTTCTAATGACATATGATTTAATAAATGTGTATTTTAAAAATTTCTCTTGTTTGAATTTTTTAACTGCACTTTTAAGGAAATATTTTAGTAGCCTACATCAAAAAGTGTGGTTATAATGACATCTGACTGGCTAATCCAGCAAAAAAGTCACTAAAATGTAGTATTTAAATCTCATAGTTAAATGGAAACTGAGGCGTATAACTGCAAAAAGGTCCACTTGAGAAAAAAAGAACCATCCCTTTCACCAGGCTGGCAACGGGCCTCATGTGTGCGCATGAGTCGATATGTTGCCTTTTTATAGTCTACATGCTACTATTATGTATAATAATGTTGTTATTGTTGTTTTGTCTGGTAACCTTAGGCTAAAACTTATAATTCATAAACGTGTTAGAAATAAAGCATGAAAAACATGTTAAAAACTATTTCTTTTGCGTATAATCGGGAAAAAAGTCATACAGTTGGTTAAGAGGATATATTTATTCTGAGGAAAAAAAGCAAATAGAAATACAAAAATAACTGAATGTTTTCTTTTAAGTTGTCTCTAATACTGAAGACGTCGGTGGGCGCTAACAGAGGTTCGTGTGGACCGTAGAAATTCCTTCACTCTGTCCTTTATGCGTTTGCTGTAAGCGCTGGTCAGGTATATATATATATATATTAATAAACTTCACAGCCACAAATATAAATAACACAACTTGTACTAAAACTGGGCGAGGATTTGAAAGAATATCCTTCAATATTAGAATATGCTTGAATATCAGAATATGCTTGTTATATAATTTAAAATGTTTTTCCTCTTGTCCTATTTCTGCATACAAATTTTTTCACTCGCCACTCTGCCAGGAACTTCGCCGCTGGAGAGCACCGTCAACGATCTCAATCTTATGGCTCATTCTTCAAGAATATAGAATTAAAATAATGGCGCGTTAGGTTTATTGTGCATCCCGCGGGTGCAACCAACAAGGGTTGTGCATTTTAGTTTAACTTTTTGAGCGTTATAAGCAGTTCGGTGTTAGTTTTTATATAAATATATCAAGCCGAAACTAAACAGCGCATTCTCTCTGCCTCCTCGTTCATAACCAGCTGGACACACGCTGCTGAAGCAAGCAGGAGAGATAGCCTACTCCGTCATTCATAATCTTAGCTGATGTATCCGAGTCGATAGAATATATTAAAGAGGAATGTTCTTTTAACAGTCCCGATACATTTAATCTTTTTATTTTATTTTATTTTACTTTTTTTCCTGTCATTTCTCTTCATCAAATTATTTTTTAAGCTGCTTGATTATGTTAAAACAGAAAGCAGAGCCCGTCAATTGAGAGCGATGCATGTCATGTGTTGCATAATTGCCTTTTTTCCTGTGCGTGCGATCCTTTTTTGCTCGGGCTCTCACACACAACCTTTATGTCTGCTGTGTCTTTAATATGGTGTGTAGATTATTATGCGTTATTGAAACATCAAGGGGGACGCAGCAAAGTAACTTATAAATTAAAATTGTATTATTTTATGCAACAGCCTTACATTTAAAACGGAAACATAAGGGCGATTATAAGCAAAAAGACCTCAAGGCTAGATGTTTTCTTTCCCTTTATTATTTATTTGTTTATTTTGGCGCATGTGTGCGATAGGAAAGCTAGTGTAATTAGGCAAGCCATCTTTCCCAGACTCGGGGCAAATTCCGCCTTTCCTTTCACTCCGTTCCGAAGCCCCAGCTGGCCCTCCTGCCATCCACTGCGTATGCTGGATAAGTTGACGGTTCATTCCGCTGTGGCGATCACAGACTAATAAAGGGACTAAACCGAAAAGAAAATGAACGAACGAATGAATGAATAAATTAATAATAATAAAATAAAAATAAGGTAATAATCTTTAAACACAAATGCCGCGTAAGCGGCCTTTTTACTTTTAGAGATGGTACATTTGAATTGCCTCTTCCCACTTCCCCCACCTCAAAATTGAAAGTTGCAAAGAGAACTATAGCTCATTTACACCTTGATGTAGCCTCAATAGCAAAAAGCATAGCCCATTTACATCTCAACACAGAGCAAGTTTAGCGGAAGAATGTCAAATCAGAATCATGCAGATGAAGCACACCAGCTACTACTTTCATGAAACTATTAAATGTGTATTGTCATAACTTTGCTTATTTGCAGCAGCTTTTTTTCGCGCAACAGAATTGCGGCGTTGGGAAGCCGTCAATGAATAAAAACAGGGTCAATAGTAAAATCGGCTTTTCATTGTATCCCTATTACCTTTATCAGTGCATTGAAGGCCTTTTATGGTGTCATCACGATAGAATAGCCTAAGTTATATTGAAATAATTTAAAGAACAAAGTTATAAAAACTCACATTACATAAACAATTAAAAATATGTTTAGGTTGTCTTTATTTAATTGCCCTCGTGATGATGGTGTGCTTTATCATTATGTGCGTTTTACTTATAACGTGATTCAAATGATGGATCTGCGACAGAGAAACTAGGGGTTTTGGGATACATGCATCACTATATCCTTTTTTTCCCCAAACTGTGCATAGTTCAGCCGCAAGTTACTGTAGCCTACGTCTTTTTTTGGGAAAGCGCCCCATGTCCGCTAGTCTTATCATGTCCGCCTCTTTCTCTGGGCAAAAAGGAGTTGATTTTTTAAATATTAAATATATAGAACAAATATTTTAGCACATCGAAAGTAATTAAATTACCTGTCTTTTGATTAAAACCTTTATGCAAAAAGATCAGAAAAAAAGGCAATATATGCGACATGACATCGCTCTCATGCCACGATTTGAGGATAAATTCGCTTTTAGGTGCTGCTTTGAATAAAATAAAACTATTAAAAAGCACATTAAAGACACTCATAAAATAAAACATTAATAAAGGAGAATCTTATGAAAAAACACCAATTGACGGGCTCTGCTTTCGGTTTTAAAAGAATCAAGCAGCTTCAAAAATATAATTTGCTGAAGAGAAATGACAGGGAAAAAAAGATTAAACATATCGGCACTGTAAAAAGAACATTCCTCTTTGATATATTCTTTTGACTCCGACACATCAGCTAAGATTATGAACGACGAAGTGTCTCTCCTGCTTCAGTAGCGTGTCCCGCTGGTTATAAACGAGGAGGCGGAGAGAATGCGCTGCTTAGTTTCGGCTCGATATATTTAATTAAAAACTAACACCGAGCTGCTTATAACGCTCAAAAAAGTTAAACTAAAATGTACAACTCTTGTTGGTTGCACCTGCTGGATGCACAATGAACCTAACGCGCCATTATTTTAATTCTATATTCGTGAAGAGTGAGCCAACCGCATATGCTAAGTCAGTCCTGTTGGTCGGGACTCTCTGCTTTATAACCTATTAGTTTATTACAATAATCACACTTAGCTTTGCCATCGTTCTTCACCACATATAGCCACTCAACACATCTTGCGCTCCATCTTTAATGTTTAGATTATTGAAGGTGCTATTGACGTTTTGAGAAAAAAATTGATAGTACTGAAACTAAATTATTAAAAATAAACTTGCGGGACTTCGTTTATGTCCTGCGGCAACATTATTTTTATTACACTTTAAGTGATCTGCTTGAGGTAGGTCACGTTTATCAATGGTAAGTTTTAGCCTAAGTTTACATCAATAACATAATGTGCATTGTCCTTTACCATACAAAAAAGTAAAAAAAAAACAAAACATTTATTTATATTTTAAATGCATTAAAAAGCAAGCGCATATCTTAGCCTTGAGTTTGTTCACACTCTGCCTGTATTAACATAAATGCTGTATTTTAATATAGCTAATTTTGATTAATTAGCTTTAACTGACAGCCTTTTCTTCTTTTTCCGCGGTTATGCGGCATTATATTTCACACGCATATGCAAGGTGACTGAATATGAAATTAAAATACAAAACTTACTGAGCCATTAAGTAAAAAAACAAAACAAAACAGTTATACTTTAAAGCAGAACATTGACGTTTTGAAACAAAAAAACGGAACTGAAACTAAATTATTAAAAATAAACCTGCCAGACTTAATTTATGTCCTATTTTCATTATTTATTTATTTTCATTATTCGTTTATTATTATGTACTGAAACATAAAATGAGATAGTAAAATATAATCAACAACGAAAATGTAAATAAAAACGTAAATTAAAAACATAAATGAAAATATCTTGTCTTAGTCCTATCAAAATAGCAAACTACATCTCTCTATATTAAGACTAAAAGACTGCTTTATTTATTTATTTATTTAAGACTACTTATTTGTACTGAATGTTTGTGCTTTCACTTTAGTTGTCTTTCATTTCTTCATTCTATTTTCCAAAACGAATCCTCTTTGCACTTAAAAAGTTTACAATAAACCAGGTAAACAAATTTTAAATGTAAGTTGAGGTGATCGCAAGTTCACAACTGTGAGGTGATGTGCTCTATCGGCAGGATAATCTATATTATTTTGCTGTTTTTCATATGCGCATGTTTAAGATTTGAGATAATAACATTGCCATGATAGTCAAAGAAATCAAAACATTATTTTCACCCCAACGCAATTTAATCGGGCACTGAAGGCTAATAACTTAATTCTTATATTTGCTTTTTGACTTCTCACCATGTATCTTTTCTACAGCATAGTATAGTGTAAGAGCATGTCTATTACCAGAAAAACTAAATTAAAATTATATTTTAATTGAACACATAACATCACACACAGTAAGCTACGCCTACAGAACAGTCTGTTTAGCATTGTGAAAAGGCAAAGCTGAATATCTGTGGTTAAAGTGCCACCCAGCGGTCAAATGCTGCTGGTGCATCAAGTACCGCCGTCACCGCGGCATGAATGGCGGCACAAGGAACACATTGAAGTAGTAACATCTGTATCAATTATATTAATAAATCAGTGATGATGACCTAATGTTAACATATTAATTACAAGAGGGATGTTTGTAAAAGTAAATCTTAAAGGGTAAACTATATTAAGAAGAGTGTTTGAACATCTCTAGTGTATATGGAGTGTGCAGAAACCTGTTAAATGATTAACATCGTGATTATGAACTGTGTTTGATTTTAGAAACTAGTATATAATGTATTTAGTGTTATCCATGAATGATAAAAAGAGAGGAATTGTGGTGGAAATTCTTTTATATACACTATGATGGTCTGTTCTTTTATTCTTCCATTGATGTACTGTTTAAGTTAGACCAAGTGTGACCACTTTAACATCTATGTATAACCAGACAAGATCTGGATAAGTACATGGTGATTTAACAAACTACATGTTCGGATAGGATGTAAGGCTGAAATGTTCAAAAATGAAGTGCTGATGTGACTGTGATTCATCCTGTATGTCACTGATGACCTTGTGGGTATTACAAACTCAATAAAAAGAGAACGCACTCTGTTTCCGCATCTCTCTCTGCATAAACTGTTGTTGATGTACGACTGTGTGACCTTCTTTGCAAAGAATAAAACTTTAAAAGACACTTTGGGTAAGAATTTGTCTTCTTGACCACTGAGAGAGCCTCCTTTTTGCCACTACACTTATCTACTTGTGTGTCTGGGTTTTTCATCTGAATGCTTATTTCCTCATGTCTCAAACAGGATGTGACGTGTTTTCCTGAGGTGAAAGAGTTTTCAGATCTGTTGTTCAGCTCAACAGTTCAGCGGAGGAACAGGAAGATCTGCAGGCATTATTTGAGGTGAGAGTTTGCTCTTTCTGTGCTTTATATCATCTATGAGTGTCATCTGATTATCCGTCGATCATCTCTTTGTGTTTCTGAGACTTTACTGCTGAGCTGAAGACATTCTGAGGATTTGATTTACACCTTTTAATGTCGAGTGTGTTTCTGGAAGAGGATCACAGAAAGCAGAAACCTTTTCATTCTGATACTGAAATCTGAGTTTATGAGTGTTTATTAAGCTCAGCACAGTGGACATTTCTTTAGTTATATTGTTTTAGTGTTTGGATATGCAGTGGAACACAGTCAAATAATTCGCCAAACAGATTCAGAGCATTGAACTTCTCAAATGTACAGGGAAACAGGCCTGGCACAGTTCGGATAGCATAGTGTGAGTGCGCCCTTACAAAAGCTACAGAATACAGAAAACTCGCACTGCAATATAACAGTATAACACTGCAATATAACCTCTGGCCCAAATACTGCATTTGACATCTGGCCCATGTCTTGCATACTGCCTTAAAGACGATGCCACCTCTGCCAACCCTGGCCAATGTTTGGCCCACATGCTGTAAGAAAGTGCCGGATAATTGCCTGCTCTACCAGCTTTATAACAAAAAATATGGACAATAATTCTTGCTACCCGTGTACATTCTCAAGCTGCTGCAATGATCTTCCAGTTCTTTTCCCATGTCTGCATTAAACAGCATAAACTGAGGTCTAGGTGGCCATGTGTGTCACAATAAAAAAAACAGCATGATTCAGTGGATTCTGAGCATGTACAACTGCGTTCCAAGAGCTTTTATCCTATATTAGTGTTTTTCACTGTATTATATAAACACTGTATTATATCAGTGTTTTTCAGTGTTCACTTTTTTCCAACAATTCTACAACACTGACAGATAAATATGTACCTATAAGGTACGTTAAGTATCACTGTACCTTTAAATGTCCATGATAGGCCCTTATTTTGTACCGCATATGAATTATAAGATTTAAACTAGAGGTTCAGAAAGGTCCCTTTCAGGGTACTAGCAGAGTGATGGGTATTTGTACTCATATTATGTAGTATGTCAGGGTCTTTTAACAGTGGACATATGTGTGTGTTTCTCCACTGGTCTCACCTGTCATCTGAAGTCTTTTCCAAAACTGGTTTTATTAGTTTTCTAAAAGGGTTGTGGTTTAATCAGTTGAACATCTAAATAAAACAGGAAGTAGAGTTACAGAGCTTCTGCTCAAGACAGAATATAAGTAGACGAACAAGAAACATCTACATTGTTCCTGGTTAGTAAGAGCCACTTAAAGTAGTGACAATCAGTTTTCAATATTTAGCTTTCTGAAATGTGAAGTTTCCTCTAACAGGGTAATTTCATTATTCAAATAATAAATAAATGCTTAGGTCCATATGTTAATTGTGAAACTAATGCAGATGTTGTTGCTCTCATCCTGTAGCTGTGAGTGGGTGAAGCACCATGGCGAATGTTAAACAGCGGCTCAAGAACTCACTGGATGAACTGGAAGACGCTGAACTAAAAGAGTTTCAGTGGTGCTTAATAAATCACCATAGAGATGTTCCAAAAGCTGAAATGAAAAATGCAGACAGGTTGGATACTGTGGATAAGTTGGTGTCATGTTTTGGATCAGAAAAAGCCGTTCAGATCACAGTGGACGCCCTGAGAAAAATAAAGCAGAATCAATTAGCTGAAGATCTGGAGAATACACAGAAGCAAGGTATTGTTTAATTCCCTGTCAAACTTTACAAATGTGATCATTTCCAGCTCAAATCTTACATGTTAATACCCTGTCCTAGCAACGGATTTTGAGTCAGATGTATTTCACAGCTTCTGAGCAATGAATGTAAATACATTTAATATTATGTATATAGTTAATGTGTGTGAATATATCGTTTATCTTCGTTCATCTGAATTTGTTACTTTATATGTGCAATTGTTCTTTTTTGTAATGGGAAGCACAAGACATATCTATGTTAATAAACAAAGTAAAACAAGAATGAAGAAGCTTAGAATAAGCTGTAAAACAAACATTTCTGAAACAGGAACACACTGTAAAGCCAGCTCACACTGTCCGTAATGTCTGTAGTGTATGAGTGTGAATGAGTGTGTATGGATGTTTCCAAGAGAGGGGTTGCAGCTGAAAGGGCATCAGCTGCGTAAAACATATGCTGGATAAGTCGGCGGTTCATTCTGCTGTGGCAACCCCCGATTAATAAAGGGACTAAGCCGAAAAGAAAATTAATGAATAAATGAATACTACTCTCACTAAAGTTTATGTGAGAATTGGGTTTCTGTAGTGTTCCCTCAGCTTCTGTCATCAGGAGTCTGCATGGCTGTTAAAATATTTGAGCATTAGTAGAATCATAATTCAACTGCAAGATCTCTATCAAGCCTTTTACACAATTCATGCTTTACAAAGAGAAAAGACCTCCACAGATAAAACTATCAAAACAATCATTTACTAATTTGCACAGACAGAATGAACAATGATGGAAAATAGATTTGAGCAAAGGAAAACAAGAACAAAGATCAGTTGTAAAATAAACATTACCTGAACAAGAACACATTGTAAAGCCGGCTCACACTGTGCATTTCTTAAATAATAATGAAGTTGTCCTTGGATCTCGCTTTGGAGGGCTTGAGCCCCTGCAGTTTTTCTTCTTCAAATGAAAGAGCCTTTTTCTGGGGACAAAAACTATTATTTTTTATTCTTTTAAAAATAAAATATCTCTATATTTGTGTGCATGTTCTGTTTGCAGACAGTTGTTCCTGTGGGGAAAAATAAAAATAACTAAATAAATTGAAAGGTCAGGAAACATTGAGACAGCAAATGATCAGCAGTAATTCAAAAACCTGTAATAGACACACTTCAATTCTGGAGAATTGTTTTTGAAACATCCTGAATTATTCTGAGTAATCAACTTTATTCACATCAATACAATATAAGATTCAAGTCGAATCACCTACCCCTGCTCATTCAACTGTTGGGCGATTTGAATAAACAGTTTAAATAAAAGTCTGGTGTGTCAGATGAAGTGAAGACTCAGAGTCGAAGATGCAATTAAAAATGAAAAATTTACTGAAGATAGTTTGCAGTTCTATGGCAGAAGGGCTTCACACTCGGATGAGCTCGCAGGCCGATCTGACTTACAATCACAGCAATCGAACAATTATACTCTTTACACAAGTCCAGAAAAGGTGGGATCCAGGTAAACAGTTCTCATTGGTTACAACAGAAATAGACAATTCTAAATACATGCCTCAAAGAAACATAGTATCTACTTCCAGATATGGATGGCCTTAGTGTGTGCGTCAAAGAAAGCCTTGTATTTGTCTCCAGATATGGATGGCGACCTGATGCCTAGAGGTGAGGTCGCCCTAAGTTATTACGAGCTGATCTCCGACCTGTAGAAAGCTAAACCAGGAAAACAATAGACACAAAAGACCATCTGTGTTAAAGACTCAAGGATGTTTCTTGTACGTTCAGCTGTGTTATCAGGCTGGTTCAAGACTGTTTCCATCAACAGTCTGCTGCAATATCTTGGCTACACACAGTCTATCTCCACACGAAAAGGAATTACATTACTATTAATTATACATAAAAACAGATCAATCAAACAGCTATAAAATTATAGGCAATATATCAGGACAATGAAACAGGTGTCTTCTTCTCCTCTGTATTGACCCTACAGTTATAGGAACCGATAGAGGGAGAGGGAGAGAGGTCTCCATGACCTATGACCTGGTTTGTGTGTCTCCTGAAAACAAAGTTAAAATAGACAGGCAAAGAGAGAAACAAGGACACAGAACATTCTTGCAGTAAGCAGTTTTAACTTATTCATTAGTCAAATCAATTCAAGTTAAATACTCATTCAGATAATCAATAAAATATATATTCAAAGAGATGAGAAACAGGATATTAAATAGAAAGGATATACGTTGAATAAATGTTGATGGATTGGAAGGTAGAACTCCGACTCCTTCACACCCCCGTTTTTGGCCGAAAGTGAAGAATCCGCTTCCGGTCAACTAGTGAGGTCGCTAAAGAAAGTGGAAGTAATGACCGTGCTCCCTGGGTTAGGTTACACAGTCTCTTCACCCTTTCTTGGACATGCTGGAACCTAAAAATTCCAGTCCCCAAGCTAAGGGCTCTTCCACCTTCTACTCACACAAAAGGGGTTCGTCTTTGCATCCGTCAAGCCATCCGGCTCCGAAGACGGTTCGTCACGGTCAGTAGATGTTTCTCATCGTCTGTGGGGTTGAGTGTCCTGCAAGCAGAAGTGAAGATATACGCAAAACAACAGCGGACCAAAGCCCAGACTATTAGGAAGATGAATAAAATCCCTATAATCCCTCCAAAACCAAACAGGACATACTTCAAAATTTTCATGACTATGCTTCCTGATACAGCCACAAATTCTCCCCAGGCTTCTTCAACAAACTCTTCCACTGATTCAGTCACATCAGTGAAGACTGCTCCAACGGTAAATGCAAACATCACAGCTAAAGCTGAGGGTGCCTCAGGTTCAGACAGAAAAGGGGATCCAGTCGATCTAAGCCAAAGAGAATTCAAATATTCATAACCAGAAAAGGCATCAGGACTTTTAATCTGCTTTAGAAAAGCATTAATGTATTTTCCGCTAGCCAGATGAGCCTTAACATATGGGTAGTACTCCGTGGTATTGGTCATGTTTGCAACGCAGTATTCAATCTCAGCACAATTACTGTGTGGACAATTTCCTGCTGGGTGCCACTCGGGGCCAATGTGGTGAACTAACTGATGGAAAGCACAACTACCTGATCCCGGGGCATAATGTACATCCCTAAGCTCCTGAACCGATGGGACTGGTCGCAAGAACTGTCTGAATTGCTTCTCTCGGTCAAACCATTCCTCTCCTATTGCTACATCTGCTATCTGGGGCCACATATACACCTGATGGGGCTTAAACTCATTCCAGATAAGATCATCCACTGTCTCTGGGACTCGCAGCATAGCCTTCCTGTAAGCAACAACTTCCAAATAGAAATGAAACATATTTAAATGCATCCACATAGTCACATTGAAAGCCACAGATTCCTGACTACAGCATTTGGCCTCTAAATGGTCATGTAAATCTTCCAAGTTAATCACAGATTTGTTAGCCATCATTACTGCCAGATCATATTGTACCAAAACATCAGTAAGATGAGACCACACATAATCCTTTTTCACAAATGATGAATTACATACATCTAGAGGAATCTGCATATCAGTCAGACCTAAAAATTTGCTAATTGCTGTCTTACAAATTTCAGGTTTGTCTCTTGGAAATGTTTTGATGTACCACTGCTGAAATTCCTTACCCATACACCTCTCTACATGAATCGTCTCGCTCCAGGGGTCATCAAATCTAGTATACCTGGGCCATGCAAGAGAAAGAGCATCAACATTAGGCAATTCATCAGTACTTCCATTCAAGTCAAAATTGTCCTTGTCTGTTCTGTCTATATTACCATATTTGTCACAAACTGCACCATATGGTCTACCTAGTCCCATCGCACCACTTTTACCTTGATTGGTTTTTAACACATTCCATCGCCTGTCTGACACCACATCCGTATACCAAGGGGAGCTAGGATCATCCCTGACAAAAATGTTACTGTCTGCATAACTTCTGACCACAGATTTAACAACTCGGTTGGAGCTGAGTTGATTCTTTGCTTTAGGCAGAAAGTAAGACATTAGATGCCTCGGATCAGGGGCACTTGGGTATAGAGGTAATTTGACTGCTTTACCTTCAAGAATTATGTGGTGGTAATTGGAGTTAGGCTGCTCTCTCTTATTTCGCTTTGTGGTTGATCCCAGTGACTTTTGCTGTACCACATATCTACGATTCTTGTTAACCAGACTTGGGCAATCACTGTAATTCATCTGAGCTAAAGTCTTTGGAATCCAACTGAGAGAACTATAATTTTCCTCAAACACATCCAATTCACCATCCTGGGACCACCGACCTTTTTGCATAATGAGGGTGTTCTCTGGATAATTTGGGGAGTTGCCGAGCCAATAGGCCACTGTCTCGTTGCCGTCAAGACGATAACATCGATTCTTAACTTTTTGATACATAGTAGGTAATAAATTGAGACCCTCAGTAGAATTTAGGCAAGGGTATCGAACCCAAGAAGGACGGCAGTCGGCCACTTCGCAATCCCAATTAGTAGAGAACGCGTGAAAGCGTCCAGTCCAGAGAGAAACCTGAATCCACAATAGAAATGATAAGGCGATTAAAATCAGCACTACAAAAGAAATTGGCATGACCAATCGGATGAAGGCTCGTCTCATCTTGAGACGTCGATCTCTGCGAATCTCTTCTTTCAGAATAAGCAGTTTCAGCACATCATCTGGTCCAGCCATCTGTAACAATTTCACAAAAGAAAAACTCAGATTTAGTGAAGATTTACGCGTTTATCATTAACTATTAACACCCAAACCTCATGATTGATTAGGTTTGGGGGGCCGTTTCTTGGATGTGGCATTTCTCGATAGGCTTCACCTGGGACCAATGTTTCCATACAGTACCCAGAATTCCTCTGTCAAGCAAAACAGATGTATTAGTAGTTAACAGAACTTGATATGGGCCATCAAACTTTGGACCCAAGGGAGAAACTATCTCCCTCTGCAGCATTACACTGTCTCCAATTTCAGGAAGAACAGGCACAGTCAGTTGCTCTTTGTTATCTTTCTCAGCTTGTCTAATGTTTACACTTACTCGTGTGTCTTTTAGACAACAATCCAAAGCCTTAAGATAATTTTGCAGAGCATCTTTCAAAGGACCAGAAGGGCCCTCATGTTGCAGTGGCGCATCCCAGGGCAGACGCAAGAATCTACCAGTCATAATTTCAAAAGGACTTATCTGTGTGGTCTTGTTTGGGCTTGCTCTCATGCTAAACAAAATCATTGGCACAGCAGCGTGCCACCCTTTTCCCCACTCCAGAAGTCTTTTTCTCAACGCGGCTTTTAAAGTGCGGTTGGTACGTTCGACTGACCCACTAGATTGCGGTCTAAACGAGATATAAAAATGTTGAGTTATTCCCATTAACTTCATAACATGTTTCATCACCTTCCCTGTGAAGTGTGTACCCTGGTCAGAGTCAATTTGTAGCGGTATGCCCCATCTGGGGAAAACTTCAGTCAACAATGTTTTGGCTGTTGCATCTGCTGTGCAAGTTCTAAGTGGAAAGGCTTCTACCCATCTAGAAAACAAATCGACAATCATGAGAATGTACGAAAAGCCTCCACTAGGGGGCAGAGGACCAATGAAATCAATTTGGAGATGTGTCCAGGGTCCCTGTGGACGAGGAGCATGTCCCAAGGGAATCTTTAACTTAGAGGGAGAGTTCACCTTGAGACATACTAGACACCTCTTACAAAAATCAACGCAAGCAGCTCTCTGCTTCGGCCACCACCAAGTTTTGGAGATCATTGCATGTAATTTCTCAGGACCTGCATGAGCCAAACCATGATACAGAGACATTAGTTCAGTACGAGCAGAAGATAGACAGACAAATTTATCATGAAACTTCCATAACCCATCTGAAGCTTTGTGTGCCCCTAATTTAACCCACTGTTCAAGTTCTTCGGGGTCATCTGCAGCGTAAAGCTCAAAAATGTCTCTGCTGTGCACCTCCTCCTCCTGGGGAGAAAGTGCCATAACACTCACAAGTTTGTTGGTTTGTTTTGCAGCCCCTCTGGCAGCAGCATCTGCAGCATGATTTCCCTTAGCCTCCAGTGACATTTCACTTGAGTGTCCAGTGACCTTGATGACAGCTCCTGCAGCCGGCAATGTGCATGCCTCCATCAGTTCCATGACCTGTTTTTGATGAGAAATGGGGAGACCAGCAGTAGTTAGAAACCCCCTACGTCCCCAGACGGGTCCAAAGTCATGTACAACACCATAGGCGTAGCGGCTGTCTGTGTACACATTGACTCGTTTTCCTTTGGCCAGCTGCAGAGCCCATGTGAGCGCTATCAGTTCTGCCACCTGAGCTCCCCCACCTGAAACAGAGCCACAATCCACAGTTTCACAATGTTCATTCACAACTGCCCAGCCAGTATAACGGTTACCCTGTTCATGAAAACTGGAGCCATCAACGAACAATTTCATGGCATCAGGCAAAGGCTTTGTGTCCAAAGGGCTCCGAATGTCCTCTTCCAACACTTGTGCACAGTTGTGGGCATTCCCTTCATCAGGCAGCAAGGAAGCTGGGGTAATTGTAGCGTCAGTATCAGTATGAATGTCAACATTCTTGCTCAAGAGTGTGGCTTCCCATTTAGCCCGTCGTTGGTTGGAAATTGATCCTAAACGGGTGTTTGTGAGCAGTTTCAGGATCTGGTGTTTGGTGTGCAATATCACCTTTTGATAGCAGACGATGTCCTCTGTTGTTTTGACAGCCCACTCAGCACAGTCACAGATCAGCAAGCAAGGATGTTGGCCTGCCATGGAGATGGGGATGGGCGTAGAGTAATATCCAATCATGCCATATGACTTCCGTCCTGGCACACGTTGCCCCAGAGCTGCAGAGTAAGACTTGGTGCCCACCCATGTCCACAGGTGGAAGGGTTTCCTGGCATCAACATGTCTAAGAGCAGGGCAAGAAGAAAGAGTCTCTTTGATACTCACAAACGCCTCCTCAATCTCCTCAGTCCAGTCGATGCACTCCTTTCCAGGCTTTCCTCCTTTTAGGGCTTCTGTCAAGGGCTTAGAGAGTTCTGTATATTCAGACACATACTGGCGACAGTAATTTAGCAATCCCATTACCTGTCTTAGACCAGTGACGGTGTTGGGCTTGGGCAGCTCGATGATGGCTTTGACACGTTCAGGGGTGATGCGCCGTCCGTGAACCCCGACAATCTGTCCCAGGTATGTGACCTCAGTTTGGGCCAGCTGAGCTTTCTGTAAATTAATCTTGAAACCCCCATCACTGAGAGCTTTCAACACAAGCTGTACAGCAGTCAAATGTTTATTCTGATTAGGGCTGGCAATCAAAATATCATCCACATATTGGAGGATGACGGAACCTTCAGTTTCAATTTCTTTGCGAAGAGGGTCAATAAAAGATGCCAGTACCTGGTGAAACAGTGTCGGTGAATTGCAGAATCCTTGCGGAAGTCGACTCCATGTCCATTGTTGTCCAGCACATGAAAAAGCAAATTTCAGTTGAACATCTGGAGCTAGAGGGCAAGTCCAAAAGCCATTAGAAATGTCCAAAGCAGTGAAATAGCAATTCTCAGAGCCAAGTTCATTAAGGATAGTGGCTGGGTTGGCCACCAGAGGGTGCAATTTAGTAGTTACTGCATTTAAAGCTGTATAGTCAATTGTCAAACGCCAACTACCATCAGGTTTTTTAACTGGCCACATGGGGGAGTTAGTGGGAGAAGAACAAGGTACAATTATCCCCCGTTTCTGTAGTTCCCTCACTACCTGTTCAGCCCCCTCCCGAGCGTCATTTTTCAAAGGATATTGATGTTTGGCTTCATGCAGGGGACCTGGGATGCTAAGTGGCTGAATTTGAGCATTCCCACAATCAAATTTATCTTTAGCCCAGACATCAGAGAACCTGGAAATAATAAATTTCCACTCAGGTCTAGTCTCACTCTCACTAGCAGCTGAAGCCACAGCGCATCCTGTCTCTTGGTGAGGGCCGGCATGAGATAAGCGAATTACTTCATTGCAGCCGAGCACGAGTTTATCTGTTGAAAGTAAAACATCAGCTTCGAGATTATTCAGAATGTCAACACCTATAACAGTTTCAATAGTGTTTTTCCCAACCCAAAATTCTGTCCAAAACACATTCTGAGAATCAGCAAGAAGGAGAGGAACAGGTACAGATTTATAGAACAGTTCAGAGCTATTTAGTCCATCAATGTACATGTATTCTGAAGTTGTTTTGAGAGGAATATTAGTGATGCTAATCTGGGCTCCCGTGTCAACCAAAGCTAAACATTGCCGGCCTCCTAACAATGAATGAACAAATGGCCTGGGGTCAGCAGCATCACAAGAACTGGAGGCCGATGACCCCTAGTCCTCACCCACCAATTTTAACAGCTTGGCAATGGCACTCTCAGAGAGGATAGGTTTGTTTTGAGGTTTTTCATTTTTACCCTTTCTCCTCTGAGAGGGGTTAAGGTCTGCTTTGCAAAATTTTGAGGCATGACCCGGTTTTCCACATTTGTTACAACTTTTAGTGCCATTGCGACAAGTTCGACCCAAATGTCCGAGATTTCCGCATTGATAACACTCAATTTCGGCTAATGACAATCTTTTAGTGTCGTCAGCAGCTGCAACAGCACCAACATTCACAGTGGGAGGGGTAAGGCCCGTATGGCCCTCTGACTCCTGGAGTCTGCCCCAACACATTGTACTCCAGCGAGCCAGATCATCCCAAGTTAAAAATTCAGCACAGCCAGTGAGCGCTAAATCTCTATACTGTTTTGTCAGCCCATTAGCAGCAGATTCAAGCACAAAAGGTTTGTCAAATTCTGCTTCACAGTTATTTACTGCACAATGAGTCTCAAAGGCTGTGCGGAAGCGATCAAGATATTCAACAGGACTTTCACCTGGTCTTTGCTTGATCTGGGTAACACTAGTCCAGGGAAAAGCTCCCCTCCCCAATACTTCCTGAACCTGGTCCTTATACTCTTTATAGGCATGGCAATACCCCACCCACTCATCAGGTACTCTCGGGTCGTACTGGATCGTTTGAATCTTTGGTAATTTGGATACCGGAACCAAACTCTCTACAATTGATTGAATGTCAGCAATTCCCAAATTTTGTTGTCGGGCCGCAGCCTCAATTTTATCCCATGTCGTTTTGTTTGGGTAAGATAATTTCAGAGGTTCCATCCCTGCAAGAATGTGACTTTTCTCACCCGGTGTAAGCCGCACCCATTCCCCAATTTCATAACCCGCCCCCATTTCTGTATTTCTGTGTACATCAGTGGCAATCCTGATCGGTGCAGCAGAAGCTCCTTTTTTGGAGAAGGTTATACTGCGCTTAGAATGAGGGTGAAGAAAGGTTTTTACCACACCGTATCTGTCTACACGTTCTTGCAAAGAGGGAAACTCACCCGAGTTTGCGTAGGGAGGCGGGGCCGGTGCTCCACTCGTAAGGACGTTTAGTAGCTCTCTGACCTGTGCGTAAGGCGAATCAGACTGAGTCTCTTGTTTTTGGATTGGGCTGGACACCACCGCCACCTGCCGGTTAGAAGAAAAACACTCGGGAGCAGAAGGTTTAGTCTCATTGAAATTGTTTGTACATTCCCCACATTCTTAAGCTTGCTCTGCAATAGCAGAGAGAGCCTTTCCAAGACCAGACAGATCAGTACCCACATCAATTCCTGAGATTTCAGACACCTTGTCTATATTACTCATTAAATTTTTCCAAGCACTGCTCATATCGGGAATATCGCCGTCATTGTCAACGAAAATTCCTCCCTGCTGACTGATCCATGAGCATGCACACACTGCAAGAAACTTATATTTGTCTGCCTCTTTGGTGTTCTGTAACCATTCTGTTTGCTCAGTCAATTTCCACTTAGACTCATAGCCCAGGCTGACCATTCGTTTAACAATCTCAGAATACTTTTTGGATTTTAACCCTTCGAGGCATATCTGTTTACAGAGGTAGCTCTCATCCATTTTAATGCCTTTGCTGGATTGGGTCATCAGAGAGAAAAGGTCAGCCATTCTTTTTGTTAGTAATTTAAAGAAATTACTGGAAAACAATCTGAAGCCTCCGAGAAATGCCAGAAGCGGTATAATAGAGATGGTAGTTGCGGTAAGTATCATTAAACAAATAATCTGCCTTCCACCTCTAGAACTGCAAAGTATCTCTGAACACACCAGGAGCTATACTTTAACTTAATACATCCACATATACATGTACAAATACATACATATATATATATAATTAAATTTTTTTTTTTTTCTTAGCTCAGTATATGTAGGGCGTTCTCTCGGTCCATCCACAAAATCAATCAACCTTTCCCTTTAATAACTAGGTATCCTTGTTTCTTGGTTAATGCAGTCTAATGGATACCACTTTATGTTGTTACTTAAGAATTTGTTTATTTATTTAGTCCCTAGTTCTTTCCCTAATAATCTGACCTACACTATTCTTATGGCATGCCTTTTTGTCTGTGATGTAGTTAGATAGCAGTGGTGGAACTTTATTACACTCTCGGGTTAATTTATTTTAGTCCATTACTGAATAAAAAGAAGAACAGTCCAATTTTTATCCCCGAGACTGTCTTGGAACACACCCCTCAACGGAGTATTTTAACTTTGGGTAAAAGAGGAGGTACACCTCTCCACTACTGTTATTCTTATCACTTATCACTTATAGGTGTACCGCCAAAAATGCACCAGCTCACTAAGGGATTCCACACAAATCTACCACAAATTTCTGTGAATCCGCCGGTACCTTTCATTCACGTCTGAATGAGAAATCCACACTTTCATTCACGGCTGAATGAGAAATCCACACTTTCATTTACGTCTAAATGAGAACCAACAACATTCATTCACGTCTGAATGAGAACCAACAACGTTCCGTTACTACCCACTACTTCACAGACAATACCTAGTCTTATAATTTTAAATCTTCCTACCTTTCTTTTGTTTTTGTTGATTGATCTTTAGGATGTCCCCGTAGCTTTGCCCGCATCCTCCACCAATTAAAACTGTTGTGAGATTTGAATAAACAGTTTAAATAAAAGTCTGGTGTGTCAGATGAAATGAAGACTCAGAGTCGAAGATGCAATTAAAAATGAAAAATTTACTGAAGATAGTTTGCAGTTCTATGGCAGAAGGGCTTCACACTCGGATGAGCTCGCAGGCCGATCTGACTTACAATCACAGCAATCGAACAATTATACTCTTTACACAAGTCCAGAAAAGGTGGGATCCAGGTAAACAGTTCTCATTGGTTACAACAGAAATAGACAATTCTAAATACATGCCTCAAAGAAACATAGTATCTACTTCCAGATATGGATGGCCTTAGTGTGTGCGTCAAAGAAAGCCTTGTATTTGTCTCCAGATATGGATGGCGACCTGATGCCTAGAGGTGAGGTCGCCCTAAGTTATTACGAGCTGATCTCCGACCTGTAGAAAGCTAAACCAGGAAAACAATAGACACAAAAGACCATCTGTGCTAAAGACTCAAGGATGTTTCTTGTACGTTCAGCTGTGTTATCAGGCTGGTTCAAGACTGTTTCCATCAACAGTCTGCTGCAATATCTTGGCTACACACAGTCTGTCTCCACACAAAAAGGAATTACATTACTATTAATTATACATAAAAACAGATCAATCAAACAGCTATAAAATTATAGGCAATATATCAGGACAATGAAACAGGTGTCTTCTTCTCCTCTGTATTGACCCTCCAGTTATAGGAACAGATAGAGGGAGAGGGAGAGAGGTCTCCATGACCTATGACCTGGTTTGTGTGTCTCCTGAAAACAAAGTTAAAATAGACAGGCAAAAAGAGAAACAAGGACACAGAACATTCTTGCAGTAAGCAGTTTTAACTTATTCATTCGTCAAATCAATTCAAGTTAAATACTCATTCAGATAATCAATTAAATATATATTCAAAGAGATGAGAAACAGGATATTTAATAGAAAGGATAAACGTTGAATAAATGTTGATGGATTGGAAGGTAGAACTCCGACTCCTTCACAACATACCATACAGGTGTCACGTCATTTAAATAATGAAACAAATGACTTCATGAGTGCTGTTGTTATTTTTTATATTGGAAAGCACAGGACATAATTATAATTCACTTTAATGAAAACACTTTTCCTCTCTCTTGTAAAGGAGCAGCTTCAGAGACCTGTAAATCCCCTCCTGTTGATTACACAAACACCAGCCGTGAACTAAAGGAGAAGTTAAAGCAGGACTATAAGCAGATATTGCTTGGTAATTCACAGACGGGTCACCAGAAGAAGCTGGATGATATTTACACTGATCTATATGTGGTGGAGAACGAGACTGGAGGAAGAGAGAATGACCATGAGGTGATACAGATAGAGTCAAAACACAACCAACAGACAGCCGAGGATAAACCACTCAAGTGTAATGACATGTTTAAAGTTCAGCCTGACACAGGTCAACAAAACAGAAGAGTCCTGACACTGGGGATCGCAGGAGTGGGAAAAACTGTCTCTGTCAACAAATTCATCCTTGACTGGGCTGAAGAAAAAGACAATCAGGAAATAGTCTTCATATTTCCACTGCCGTTCCGTAGACTGAATCTGATTAAAGAAAAAAAGTGCAGTCTCATAGGTCTGCTAAACAAGTACTTCTTTAGCAGTGGAGGACTGAGCTCTCTTCCTGAAAAACAAGGCAAGGTCATGTTCATCTTTGATGGACTGGATGAATATCGCTTTAAATTGAACTTTAAAGAGGAGGATGGATTTACAGATGCTGATAAGGAAATGACAGTGAGTGAGATAGTAACACATCTCTTAAAGAGAGAGCTGCTTTGCTCTTCCCTTATCTGGATCACATCCAGACCAGCAGCAGCCAGTCTGATACCCCGAGACTACATTGATCAGGTGACTGAGGTGCGAGGATTCAGTGATGAGCAGAAGGAGCAGTACTTCATCAAAAACAGCAGTGCTGAGGTTGCTGGAAACATCATCGGTCACATCAGGAAATCCAGGAGTCTGTACATCATGTGCCACATCCCCGTCTTCTGCTGGATCTCTCTCACTGTTCTTCAGCCTCTGCTGGGTCAAGAGAGCAATGAAAAAACACCCACAACTCTCACAGAGATGTACACCAGCTACTTACTGTCTCAAAAGCAACAGATGAAAGAAAAATACAGCAATAATACTGAACCTGAAGCCAACGCCTGGTCTTTTGATGAAATTGTTTTAAAGCTTGGGGAACTGGCCTTTAAACAGCTGGAGGAAGGACAACTGATTTTCTACAAAACAGATCTGGAGAAGTGTGGCCTAGATGTCAAGGAAGGGTCTGTGTTCTCTGGATTATGTACTCGAATGTTTCAGGAGGAAAACCCCATTTCAGGGGAACAGGTGTACAGTTTTGTTCATCTCAGTGTTCAGGAGTTCATCGCTGCTCTCTATGTGTTTTTCACTTACAAAGACAAGAAAGCAAATCCATTTCTTGATTCCTGGATAAAGGAACTGGCATGGAAACTCTCTACAAAGACCCTGTTTAAACTTCATAAGGATGCAGTCGAGAAGACTTTACAAAGCAAGAACGGACACCTGGACCTGTTCCTCCGCTTCCTGCTGGGTCTCTCTCTGGAGTCTAATCAGAGTGACCTGAAGAAGTTCCTGCCAGGACTGAAGCTCGAAACTGAGAACCTCAAAGACACGACAGACTACATCAAAGAGAAAATAGAGGAGGAGAAATCAGCAGAGAGGACCATCAACCTCTTCCACTGTCTGAATGAACTGAAGGATAACTTTGTGGAGGAACTCCAGAAGAGTCTGAGCTCTGGAAATCTTACAACACAGGATCTGTCCTCTGCTCAGTTGTCGGGTCTGGTGTTTGTGCTCCTGATGTCAGAAGAGACTGAAGAGAAGTTTGAACTGCAGAAATACAGAAGATCTGATGAAGCACTGATAAGACTGATACCAGTGGTCAAAAACACCACAAGAGCACTGTAAGAGTTTTCTGGATACACTTATGCCCATTTCACATATCGATTTGCACATCTGTAAGCCCATGAGTCAAATGTGTGCAGTGCAGAAACAGCACAGACTATTTGTGCTTTCACATCAAACATGTATCACTGATCTCCTGCTGTACACAGTATCTGTTCTGCTTATGTTTACTCCATTTTCAGTCATTCTTTTCAATACTTTGATTCTCTTTTTTTTTTACTTTTATAATCTCGTCTTTCTTTTAACACACACACACACACACACACACACATATATATATATATATATATATATATATATATATATATATATAGAGAGAGAGAGAGAGAGAGAGAGAGAGATAGATAGATAGATAGATAGATAGATAGATAGATAGATAGATAGATAGATAGATAGATAGATAGATAGATAGATGGTGTGCATTTCAAAACTGATTGCTCTAATCTGTTAACATGAGATTGGAAAACGATACATTTTTAATAATGATAACTAATAATTAATTATCACACAAAACTGTCAATTGTTAGGTAAATAATAATTTGATGTTTATTTTACAGTCTTAGATTTTCCCTTAAATTCAGTATTTACAGAGTCCATATAGTGATTTTACCTTTGCTCAAACTAAAACACAACATTTAAATGTTTTATCTCTGCTCTGGATTAATAGATAAATGCAAAATCATTAATTCTGTTTTCCCCTCACAGGCTTCAGAGCTGTAAACTCACTGTTCAGTGCTGTGAGAGTTTGTCTTCAGCTCTACAATCCTCAAACTGTGTGCTGAGAGAGCTGGACCTGAGTAACAATAACCTGCAGGATTCAGGAGTGAAGAAGCTCTCTGATGGACTGAAGAGTCAACACTGTAAACTGGACACACTGAGGTAAATGATTCTCCACTCAGCAACATTAAAAGTGTTTTGATTGAGATGGAAATGTCCAGATATATTTAAGAGCATTAGTGGAGAAACTGCAAAATGCTGCTTCTCAAATGAAAGTTGCTCTTTTTCTTAAACAGTTCAGGAAATCAGTGTATTTTAATGATTATTTTATTTAATTACCTCTAAATCTGTATTTATATTTAATATTTTTAATGATTATATTTATAGTTTATCTTGAATTGGTTTATTGGAGCAGGTTTGACTGGCTCTGATCATTTGCATTTTGCAGGTTCATAAATATATAAAGTCTCGTGGTTCTCTTATCTCAACTCAAATTTAGCAGTTTTCTTACATTTCAAAATATTCATGAATATATTAGATGACATTTATTATTCAGTTTTATTAAATACCAATAGTCAATAATAATTATTGACACAAATTCCAATAGTTTTGTCATATTATTAACCTCATAGTTTGTTTTTACATCAAATGAACGACTGAAATCACACTGTTAATGTAATCTGTGTTCTTCTTTCTCAGACTGGTCATGTGTAATCTCACTTTTCGGTGCTGTGAGAGTTTGTCTTCAGCTCTACAATCCTCAAACTGTGTGCTGAGAGAGCTGGACCTGAGTAACAATAACCTGCAGGATTCAGGAGTGAAGAAGCTCTCTGATGGACTGAAGAGTCAACACTGTAAACTGGACACACTGAGGTAAATGATTCTCCACTCAGCAACATTAAAAGTGTTTTGATTGAGATGGAAATGTCCAGATATATTTAAGAGCATTAGTGGAGAAACTGCAAAATGCTGCTTCTCAAATGAAAGTTGCTCTTTTTCTTAAACAGTTCAGGAAATCAGTGTATTTTAATGATTATTTTATTTAATTACCTCTAAATCTGTATTTATATTTAATATTTTAATGATTATATTTATAGTTTATCTTGAATTGGTTTATTGGAGCAGGTTTGACTGGCTCTGATCATTTGCATTTTGCAGGTTCATAAATATATAAAGTCTCGTGGTTCTCTTATCTCAACTCAAATTTAGCAGTTTTCTTACATTTCAAAATATTCATGAATATATTAGATGACATTTATTATTCAGTTTTATTAAATACCAATAGTCAATAATAATTATTGACACAAATTCCAATAGTTTTGTCATATTATTAACCTCATAGTTTGTTTTTACATCAAATGAACGACTGAAATCACACTGTTAATGTAATCTGTGTTCTTCTTTCTCAGACTGGTCATGTGTAATCTCACTTTTCGGTGCTGTGAGAGTTTGTCTTCAGCTCTACAATCCTCAAACTGTGTGCTGAGAGAGCTGGACCTGAGTAACAATACCCTGCAGGATTCAGGAGTGAAGAAGCTCTCTGATGGACTGAAGAGTCAACACTGTAAACTGGACACACTGAGGTAAATGATTCTCCACTCAGCAACATTAAAAGTGTTTTGATTGAGATGGAAATGTCCAGATATATTTAAGAGCATTAGTGGAGAAACTGCAAAATGCTGCTTCTCAAATGAAAGTTGCTCTTTTCTTAAACAGTTCAGGAAATCAGTGTATTTTAATGATTATTTTATTTAATTACCTCTAAATCTGTATTTATATTTAATATTTTTAATGATTATATTTATAGTTTATCTTGAATTGGTGTATTGGAGCAGGTTTGACAGGCTCTGATCATTTGCATTTTGCAGGTTCATAAATATATAAAGTCTCGTGGTTCTCTTATCTCACCTCAAATTTAGCAGTTTTCTTACATTTCAAAATATTCAAGAATATATTAGATAACATTTATTATTCAGTTTTATTAAATACCAATAGTCGATAATAATTATTGACACAAATTCCAATAGTTTTGTCATATTATTAACCTCATAGTTTGTTTTTACATCAAATGAACGACTGAAGTTCACACTGTTAATGTAATCTGTGTTCTTCTTTCTCAGACTGGTCATGTGTAATCTCACTTTTCGGTGCTGTGAGAGTTTGTCTTCAGCTCTACAATCCTCAAACTGTGTGCTGAGAGAGCTGGACCTGAGTATCAATTACCTGCAGGATTCAGGAGTGAAGCTTCTCTCTGATGGACTGAAGAGTCAACACTGTAAACTGGACACACTGAGGTAAATGATTCTCCACTCTACAATAACTACAGTCAGACAGTTTCATATTAGAGCTCTTCATGCTTGAACATGTTAACCCTGGGTGATACTAAACCCCAGATAACAGGAATTATGGTTTATCAGTAATTGTGTTTCACACTGCTCATACTATACCTGTAGTTAACCCTCAGGGGTCTGAGGTGATTTTGGGACCCGTGAGATGTTTTGACATGCCCTGACATCTGTGCTTCTTTCAGGTACTTATTACACAGAACTGGCCAACATGTGTTTTATTAGCATTCAGCACAAACTGAGCTACAATAATATGTGGGAAATATTGATGTTCATGTTTGTGTTTTAGAAATAAATATTATGTGTGGTTAGTAGGTTTTAGAGAAACAAATGTAGCTGAAATAAGATCCAAAAACCAGACTGAATGTGCCTGAACAAGACTTTAGAGTAACTAGTCTTGTAGTCTAGAATATTTACTGCACAATTATGTGAAATTATTCTGTTCTCTCATTCAGAGAAAACATTACAATGATCTACATTTTGTTAAGTTTGTTTTGGGTGATCTCAGCTGTCTGTGTGAGTGACAATGCTCATGAATAATTCACACCTGAGAGACAACAGACACTCCCCCACTCACCCATCAAGGGCAGTGTACAGCAATGTCCATCTGCAGAAGCTAGCCCAAACTCAATGCTTGTTGTGTTACTGCTGTGTGACCATGTAAACACTCTGGGTGAACAATATACAGTGCTCAGCATATATAAGTACAGCCCTCACTAATCTCTCTTTTACATTCATAGTTTAATAGGAAGCTCTACAGTATTATATTTGTGCATATACAATAGATTAGCCAAATCTGGAGCTCATCTAACAAAATAACTCATGATAACGGTCTAAAAACAAGTACAACCACATCTTTGTGTTATAGAAAAATATTAAATACAAAATAAAAAAGAGGAAAAATCAAGAGAAGCAAAACAATGAAAAATATAGCTGAAACTTTTTTTTGTTTTGCAATAAATAAATATATATATATATATATATATATATATATATATATATATATATATATATATATATATATATTCTATATTTTGCCTGAATTTAATTGCATTATCTTTCTATTTCTGATTATGTTTGGTGACTAAAATATGATTGCCATGAATAAATCGGTTTAATAAATGTGTTCTGTTTAAATGCAGCAGAATACACTGCCTATATTGACTGAGAAATGGAGGAAAGTCTTGGTTTTCAGAATGGGCTGTCCTCCATTATGCTGAGCGCTGTATGTGACTTATACAGCCGCACATATAATATATATTTGAAATGGTGTAAAACGTGTTCGCCAAACTCTCTTGTGCATTAATCCAGCATTTAATAATCATTTCTGAATGAGTCTGAGACACTGAAGTAGAGGAATGACAAACGCTTTAAACACAAGAATAAATCAGATTTAAACATGAAAAACAATTACTGTAAATCTAAATCATATTTGAAGACCTTTAATATAGATTTCACTAATAGTTGCAGTCTTAGTTCACTGTTTGAAAACTTTAACAGGTTCAACTACAGTAAAATAACTAAAAAGTAAAAATATAAACATGTTTAACATGAGTGACTTTCTGAATAAAGCAGCATCAGATCACGGGGGTCCCGTCAGGCTAAATGGTTCGTAATTTCAATTTATTCCTGAGTGAAAATGAGACACCCTTTCCAGCTAGTGTGCTGTGATTGTTTGTGGGTGTGCATGAGTTCAGGCATTGCCGGGAGAATTCTGTGTATTATCTAACAAGACAACATTTGTTTTCAAAATGACTTGGACAGTTCACCAAGCTTTATGCAGGCATGTCTCTCTTGTGTATTTCTCATGTATTGGTGGAGATTCTGCTGTTTTTTCTGAGCACAGTGTACATAGAGCCTGTGCCTCACAGTGATGATTGTAATATCAAAGCCTTATGGCCGTAGCCGCACTATAAATAATGAGCTCAGACTTACAAACTGGACATGGGGCTCTATTTTGACGATCCATGCGCAAAAGCGCAAAACACAGGGCACAAACGCTTTCAGGGCGTGTAAGAACGAATTTTTGCTAATATAAAGAGAGAAAAATTTGCTTTGTGCCGTGCCGCATGATCTAAAAGGGTTGAGCTTATTCTCTTAATGAGTTATAGGTGTGTTTTGAGAATAAACCAATCAGAGTCTCATCTCCCATCCTCTTTAAGCGTCAGTTGTGTCGCGCCATAGCGCATTTGCTATTTACATGGTGGACTTTGTAAGTGGAAAAACTGAACATTTCACTAGAGAGAAAACAGTTAAACAGAACGAGAGAATGAGAGATGAGGCTTCCTCAATATTTACTTTCACTTTCACTCTCGTGGATACGGTATGCAGAGACATTAATTAGCCTATAAATAATTAATTTTGTTTATTAAGCGCAAATATTTGTTTCAAAACTATTTCTAAATTCAGTTCTAATTTCCAGCAAATGAATAAATGAACAATAATAATAAAGTGTGCTCAAAAACCTGATTCTAATACAGATGCTGTTCCCCATATATAATATTGCTAATAATAATAATAACATTATACAAAAGCATGGAGGTGGTGGGTGTTTATATTTATGTAGGAAACTACTTCCTGCTTTGCTACTGTTCGGACGTCTTTGCCCACTGCTCCGCTCTTCGCACTCTTGCTTTTATATCTTATACCCTAATTTTAACTTGAGCCTATCAGCACAGTGCTCAAACAACACGGCTTGAAGATCAGCATCGATTCTACAAACTTTCTGGAATATAGCTTTACTAACAAGAGGGAAATTACCGTCTAACAATCCTCCCGCTACCAGCTACCAGCTGCTTACATTCCGGAGACGGGAAGACACGGCTGTGAAAATGCCTCTGGATCGGATTAATTCAGATTCTCACTGCTGTACAAACTGCCACAAACTTCTACAAAAGATTGCAGTTCTTGAAACAAAGTTGCTTGCGATCCGACCAGAACTTCAGCTTCATTGTGGATCCTCTCAGCACACAGCCGGTGAGTCCCATAAATCTGTTCCTGCTACTGTTTTGAGCACAGAAAAACAGAAAAAAACTGTTGAAAATGAGCATTGGCATAAACAAGGTGCGAGACCAAAGGGTACTCGAGGGGTCAGATCATACGCTGCCGCATTAGCGTCTTCTACCCCAAATACAGCTCGGACTCAAATACAGCTTCAGAACAGATATGAAGTGTTGAGTAATATAGGTGAAGAATCCACAAATGCAGTCAGACAGAGATCGCATGATTCAGCAACTAATTCTGCATGGAACAGAGGCTCAAAGCCGACTAGACAGCGGCATTCTGCTCCGATCACACCTGAGATAAGAACACTAGTCGTAGGAGATTCAATAATCAAGAATTTCAGGAGCAAATCTACTATGACATACTGCTTTCCTAATGCAACAGTTTCTGATGTAAACAAAGAACTTGAGGAAATTCTGAAAAAGCACAAGACTGCAAAACGGATTATCATCCATGTGGGGAAGAATGATATTCGGAAGGAACAGTCAGAACTGCTCAAGAAAGATTTCTGTGAGCTCTTGGAAACAGCTGAAAGATTGAAGGTTCAGCCGTTCATAAGTGGACCACTCCCTGCAAGAGGGACAAATATGTTTTCACGGCTTCTTGGTCTAAATGTATGGCTACAGAAAACATGTAACAAGAATGGACTGAATTTCATCGACAACTTCAATCTCTTCTGGAACCAAAGACAGCTGTTTACATCAGACGGCCTTCATTCAAACAAACTTGGTGCAAAGGTGCTAAAGGACAATATATTTTTCTCCCTCCATCATCCATCAGCTGTGTATGCCACTGAACTGAATTGTACACACACACCTAGCAAATGTCCGGATGACCACAGGACCTCAAATCAGCTCCTGAGTGGACTTGTGGCTGACGAATCACCCAAGGACAGTGATAATGCCATGCAGCCAAAACACCCAATGTTGATAGAGACACTATCAGTTGCCCTCTGCTCAACACAGGCAGACTGTGACGCATCAGAACAGCATCAAGTCTCATCACTCAAAAATGATCCTCAGGAAAACATATTTCTGCAGACAGAATCTCCAGATGCACAGCCTCTGTCACCGGACACGTTCTCATTTTCACAATGTTCACCACTCTTGGGTTTTTCAAAAAAGATGGAGGAACTGGTGTATGCTGGAACTAAACTTTCACACTCCATTGCCGCAAGCCCCCAGTTACCAACCAAAAAGCGGCCTGCTTCACAACCACCAATGAGCCCACCTGGAAGAGCCCTCCGATCACACCGCCAGGGCCCAAACAACAACGCCCCATCTTCAGCTGGTGAACACAAGAGCTCTCTGTGATGTGTGTCGGGGACCTGCTTAGATAACAGTGTCTTTATCAGATGTTTTCAGAACAAGCAGGAACCCAGTGTGTCTGTAGCTTTCTCTAAGCAGATATGTGTTGTGTTAAGTGACAGAAAACCAAAGACTTCATCAGGCCGTATAGCAAATCATTCAAATCTGGTGTCTATTAAATGTAGATCTGAGACTACTATAGAAAAAACAGCTAAAACTGTTAAGTTAGCGCTTTTAAACATCAGATCACTCAACAATAAGTCTCTTTTAGTCAATGATTTTATCAACACAAATTGCCTTGATTTTATGCTTTTAAATGAAACTTGGCTAGATGACAGCTGTAGCGCAGCAGTTCTGAATGAAGCAGCTCCTTTAAACTTTGACTATTTGAGTGTTTGCAGAGCTAATAGGAGAGGTGGAGGCATGGCTGCCCTGTTTAAAGATGTCTATGAATGTAAACAAGTGTCATTTGGTGACTATCTGTCTTTTGAATATCTGAGTATAGCACTAAAAGGTGCTCCACGCATCTTACTGATCATTATCTACAGACCTCCAAAATATTCTCCAGCTTTTATTGAGGATTTTACAGAGCTGTTATCAATTGTAACCTCTGAATTTGATTATTTTAGTATTGCTGGGGATTTTAATATTCACATTGATAATCCAGAAATCAATGCTGTAAAAGAACTGATGACTGTTTTTAACACTTTTGATCTGACTCAGCATGTTCAAGGACCCACACACAATCGTGGACACACTCTTGATCTACTTATAACTAAGGGTTTACACATTTCATCGACTGTTGTTAAGGATGTGGCACCTCCTATCTGATCATTTCTGTATCTTTTTTGATATATTGATCACTACAGCTATTAAAGACAGATCTGTCTCTGTCAGAAAGAGATGCATAAATGAGAACACCAGTGAGCAGTTTATGAAGGCCATATCGCTAGCACCAAGTATATCTGCAGATTCTGTTGATTCTCTCCTTGATTTGTTCAATTCTAAATTTGAGAATGTCATAAATGACATCGCTCCTGTTAAAGTCAAGAAGATGACTGGCAGGCAAAAGGGATCTTGGACAAGGTCACCTAGAGTACAAATGATGAAAAGACAGTGCAGAAAAGCTGAGCGTATGTGGAGAAAGACGAAACTAGTAGTCCATTATAATATCTATAAAGACAGTCTTCATGCCTTTAATATGGAACTAAACACTGCTAGACAGACTTTCTTTTCAAGCCTTATAAACAGCAACTTAAATAATGCTCGTACACTCTTTGCAACGATAGAGAGACTCACACCACCCCCCCCCCCCCAGTCGGATTCCAAGTGATCTCCTCTCTGAAAGCAAATGTAATGAGTTTGCTCATTTCTTCACTGATAAGATTAATAATATCAGAAAGGCATTTAGCTCATCCAATCAGTCAAGTTGTATCGATATCAAACAAGCTCAACCACAACTTAAGAAATCAGACATTATGTCTGATTTCATGGCAATTAACAGCAAAATCTTAGAAGAAATTGTGCAAGTTATGAAAACATCAACCTGCAGTCTTGACACGCTCCCCACATCATTCTTCAAAGCGGTGTTTACCTGTTTAGAAATGGATCTTCTAAAAGTGGTAAATGCTTCACTTCTCTCAGGGATTTTTCCAACCTCACTTAAAACTGCAGTTGTTAAACCCCTCTTGAAGAAGAGCAACCTGGATAACACCCTTTTGAGCAATTACAGGCCAATCTCAAATCTCCCTTTCATTGGCAAAATCATTGAAAAAGTTGTTTTTAACCAGGTCAACAAGTTCTTAAACTTTAGGGGGTGTTTAGACAATTTTCAATCTGGTTTCAGAGCACATCACAGTACAGAGAGCACTCTTATAAAGATAATCAATGATATACGCCTAAACACAGATTCAGGTAAAATAACAGTGCTGGTATTGTTGGATCTCAGTGCTGCATTTGACACTGTCGATCACAGCATACTTCTGGATAGGCTGGAAAACTGGGTTGGGCTGTCTGGCACGGTCCTCAAATGGTTTAGATCTTACCTTGAAGGTAGAGGTTACCATGTCAGTATAGGTGACCATAGGTCGAGGTGGACACCCATGACGTGTGGAGTCCCACAAGGCTCGATTCTGGCACCTCTCCTGTTCAACCTTTACATGCTCCCTCTGAGCCAAATAATGAGAAAGAACCAAATCTCCTACCACAGCTATGCTGATGACACTCAGATCTACCTAGCCTAACCGCCTAATGACTACAGCCCCATTGACACCCTCTACCAATGCATTGATGAAATGAGCAATTGGATGTGCCAAAACTTTCTTCAGTTAAACAAAGAGAAAACTGAAATGATTGTGTTTGGAAACAAAGATGAGGTTCTCAAGGTAAATGCGTACCTTGGCACTAAAGGTCAAACGACAAAAAATAAGGTCAAGAATCTTGGTGTGACTCTTGAGTCAGATCTGAGTTTCAACAGTCATGTCAAAGCAGTCAGTAAATCAGCATACTATCATCTCAAAAACATAGCAAGAATCAGATGCTTTGTTTCTAGTGAAGATTTAGAAAAACTTGTTCATGCTTTTATCAGCAGCAGGGTGGATTACTGTAATGGACTCTGTCTTCCTAAAAAGACAGTCAGACAGTTGCAGCTCATCCAGAATGCTGCAGCCAGAATTCTAACCAGAACCAGAAAATCAGAGCACATCACACCTGTCCTCAGGTCTTAACACTGGCTGCCAGTTACATTCAGAATAGATTTTAAAGTATTATTACTGGTCTATAAATCACTAAATGGCCTAGGACCTAAATACATCACAGATATGCTTACTGAATACAAACCTAACAGATGACTCAGATCTTTAGGATCAAATAAACTAGAAGTTCCAAGAGTTCAGTCAAAGCAGGGTGAATCAGCTTTCAGCCACTATGCCCCTTGCTGCTGGAATCAGCTTCCAGAAATGATCAGATGTGCTCCAACATTAGGCACATTCAAATCAAGACTGAAAACACATCTGTTTAGCTGTGCCTTTACTGAATGAGCACTGTGCTGCGTCCGACAGATTGCACTATCATGTTTTTGTTTTATTTTTCATTTATATCACATTTTACCTGTTTTTATGTTTTGTTTTGTTTTGACTCATTTTTATTATTTGTTTTTATTTTTATTTTACTTGTTTCTTTTATTCTTGTTTATGTAAAGCACTTTGAATTGCCATTGTGTATGAAATGTGCTATATAAATAAACTTGCCTTGCCTTGCCTTGCCTAGGCTAGAAAATAATGTGTTTTGTAATATTTTAATTTTTTTATATTTATATCCTGTACATATGCTTATTATATCCTATAAATATCCTTAATATTTTATTTCTTTTTAATATGTAAATATATTTGCATATTGCTCTACATCCTGTGTGTATTTGTCAGGGTTCTGCCACTCTGGTCTTGTAAATTCTTGTTTTGGTGGCAGATTCCAGACACTAGCTCTGTCTTGTCCTGTTTCCATCATTGTGTTAGTCTCCTTGTGTGCGCGCCTTCGTGGGTGTGCGCAGAGCGTGCTTAGCGTGGGCTTAGCGTGGTGCCTCGGACGCGCGCGCTCTTGTACTCATGTTTGTTCTGTTGGCATCGCGCTGTTTCAATCTCAGCGCCTTTGTCTAGTTGCTTTCGGTTTTGGTTGGCGCTGAGATGAAGCATGCGCATTGCATATGTGTGAGCGCACAGTAAGGTGTTCATCTATCGTGTGCTCATGTCTTGCGTCTGTTGTCAAAGCACATGGCTCTGTGTTTACATTGTGGTCACGTGCTTTTGTCGTGTGCTTAAGTGTTGTGCTTTTGTTGTCATGAACGCGTGGTTAATGAGTTCTCTCATTGGCTGCATGTTCTTGTCCTGTTTTATGTGAGCGCATGACTTGTGTTGTCTCTTTGTTTCATGTGCTCTCCCATCTATTGTCAAGTCCCACCCTCCTTGTTAACCCATTATTAGTTAATTATGTTCATCTGTTTGTGTTAATTTACGTCTGTTTATAATCCCCTCATATCTGCTGTTTTGTGCCAGTTCATCATCTAAACTTCCCCTGTGTTCATGTTCCTGTCTTGTCTCGCCAGCCAAGTTTGTTTTAGTTTTAGTAATGTTTTCCCCCTCGGGGTAGTTTTTTTGCCTTTTTGTTTTATTTGTACTTTATTATTAATAAAACCCATATTATTTGTTGCAATTGGGTCCTCGCTCCTTTTTCCCCCAACCGTGACAGTGTTAAGCAGTGTTTAAGCGAGGCGCACAACTAACACGCTCTGCGCTGGACTGCTTTCTTCTAGTCTATTGAAAAATCTATTATGGTTTCTCAAAACAGCAACGCACCAGCAATGCGCCTCAACACGCCTCCTTTTTTAGACCAGAACGCCTATGGGGGCACATCTGAGCACAAATGCATTTGCTATTTAAACAGCGTGGAGCAAAATGTCAAAACGACTCTTGCGCCGAGCTGAAACTAGCACACAACAATTGTGTTGCGCCTTGCGCCGGGTGTATGATAGAGCCCAATGTGTTGGTTTCATACTGATTACTTTATCAAGCAATATTTGTTTTCAACATGCACTCGCTGCATTTAAGAGTAGACACTTCAAGCTTTCTGTAGTTATGTGTCTTATGTTTGTGTGTTTTGTTTTCACAGAGTATCAGTGTATTTTACTGACACATTTCTAAAATCAGTTCACGGAGAGAGAAAAGAGAGAATGCCTGCACGGTTTATTTACCTTATTTTGCTAAACACACACTTTTGTTGTTGTTGTGAGTAAATTTAGGAGCGCCAGAATAAATGTAGGAGCGCCAGAATAAATGTAGGAGCGCCAGAATAAATGCAGGAGCGCCAGAATAAATGCAGGAGCGCCAGAATAAATGTAGGAGCGCCAGAATAAATGTAGTAGCGCCAGAATAAATGCAGGAGCACCAGAATAAATGTAGGAGCGCCAGAATAAATGCAGGAGCGCCAGAATAAATGCAGGAGCGCCAGAATAAATGCAGGAGCTCCAGAATAAATGTAGGAGCGCCAGAATAAATGTAAGTGCGCCAGAATAAATGCAGGAGCTCCAGAATAAATGTAGGAGCGCCAGAATAAATGTAGGAGCGCCAGAATAAATGTAGGAGCGCCAGAATAAATGCAGGAGCTCCAGAATAAATGTAGGAGCGCCAGAATAAATGTAGGAGCGCCAGAATAAATGCAGGAGCGCCAGAATAAATGCAGGAGCGCCAGAATAAATGTAGGAGCGCCAGAATAAATGCAGGAGCGCCAGAATAAATGCAGGAGCTCCAGAATAAATGTAGGAGCGCCAGAATAAATGTAAGTGCGCCAGAATAAATGCAGGAGCTCCAGAATAAATGTAGGAGCGCCAGAATAAATGCAGGAGCTCCAGAATAAATGCAGGAGAGCCAGAATAAATGCAGGAGCGCCAGAATAAATGCTGGAGCGCCAAAATAAATGCAGGAGCGCCAGAATAAATGCAGGAGCGCCAGAATAAATTTAGGAGCGCCAGAATAAATGAGAGAAAAGAGAGAATGCCTGCACGGTTTATTTACCTTATTTTGCTAAACACACACTTTTGTTGTTGTTGTGAGTAAATTTAGGAGCACCAGAATAAATGTAGGAGCGCCAGAATAAATGTAGGAGCGCCAGAATAAATGCAGGAGCGCCAGAATAAATGCAGGAGCGCCAGAATAAATGTAGGAGCTCCAGAATAAATGTAGGAGCGCCAGAATAAATTTAGGAGCGCCAGAATAAATGCAGGAGCGCCAGAAGAAATGCAGGAGCTCCAGAATAAATGTAGGAGCTCCAGAATAAATGCAGGAGTGCCAGAATAAATGTAGGAGCGCCAGAATAAATGCAGGAGCGCCAGAATAAATGCAGGAGCGCCAGAATACACGTAGGAGCTCCAGAATAAATGTAGGAGCGCCAGAATAAATGCAGGAGCGCCAGAAAAAATGCAGGAGCGCCAGAATAAATGCAGGAGCGCCAGAATAAATGTAGGAGCGCCAGAATAAATGCAGGAGCGCCAGAATAAATGCAGGAGCGCCAGAATAAATGCAGGAGCGCCAGAATAAATGCAGGAGCGCCAGAATAAATGTAGGAGCGCCAGAATAAATGCAGGAGCGCCAGAGCGCCAGAATAAATGTAGGAGCGCCAGAATAAATGTAGGAGCGCCAGAATAAATGCAGGAGCGCCAGAATAAATGCAGGAGCGCCAGAATAAATGTAGGAGCGCCAAAATAAATGCAGGAGCGCCAGAATAAATGTAGGAGCGCCAGAATAAATGTAGGAGCGCCAGAATAAATGCAGGAGCGCCAGAATAAATGCAGGAGCGCCAGAATAAATGTAGGAGCGCCAGAATAAATGCAGGAGCGCCAGAATAAATGCAGGAGCGCCAGAATAAATGTAGGAGCGCCAGAATAAATGCAGGAGCGCCAGAATAAATGTAGGAGCGCCAGAATAAATGTAGGAGCGCCAGAATAAATGTAGGAGCGCCAGAAAAAATGTAGGAGCGCCAGATTAAATGCAGGAGCGCCAGAATAAATGTAGGAGCGCCAGAATAAATGTAGGAGCGCCAGAATAAATGCAGGAGCGCCAGAATAAATGCAGGAGCGCCAGAATAAATGTAGGAGCGCCACAATAAATGTAGGAGCGCCAGAATAAATGTAGGAGCACCACTGCAAATTGTTTATTAACAGATTTATTGACTTTGAAAACATGATCAACCAGGGGCCTGTTTCAGTAAGGAGGTTCAAACAACTCGGAGTTTAAACTTGAACTCTGAGTTGATTTACAGAGAGATTAAAAACTCAGAGTTTTCGTTTTCAGAATAGCTGATCTAAGTTAGATCAATCAAATTTGAGTAGACCAACTCAGAGTTAAGCGCGCACACCGTGACTATAAAAAGGCATTATCAATGGAGCGCAGATATTACGAGTGACCATGGCAACATCCTAAAAAAGAGATCACCATTTCTTTCCCCAGCTGAACTTGATCTGCTCATGCAAAGTTATAGCAAATATGAGTGTATATATATTTAAAAAGAAGCAACCATCAGTGAAACAGAGATAGTTAGCCTGGGAAAACAGCTGCTCAAGTTAATGCGTAATTTTTAATTTAAAGTATTTAAACATTTAAGTATAATAAAATAAGTAATGTAATGTGTGACGTTTATACTTTTTTTCTAAACTTTTATTCACGTTTATCAGTTTTAATAGATTTAACAGTGCACTTGTGTGTCTGCCTTTTTATTGATCAAGTAATAGAGGTTGATATAACATTAAGAAGGTAAGCAGTGCTAAAAATAATTTTTAGACAGAATAATAATCCCATTAATCTAGTAACAGTGCATGTCGAAGGTTAAGCTAAATATTTATGGAAAAAAGGACAACCTCGTACGTGACTTTGTTCTGCGTGTGACAAAAATGTAGGCAATAGCTGTGTTTTCATCAAAATATAGGCTATTACATAAATTTGGGCAAAACTGGAATAACGCCTAAAAGATGCGAATAAAGCAGAGTTTTTATCCAACGAGTCAAAGAGAACACAATCGTCACTTCCTGATTAACTTGCGGCAAATATCAACAGTAAAAACAGAATTTACTGCGGTAGAACAAGCTGCGTTAATGATTTTTTATTTAATGCTTGTGCCTCAGAAGACAACTGACTCACAATGAACACGTGGGGGCATTTGAAGCCAGACACGGAGACTCTTGACACGCTCCAGAGGCTTGGAGGTAATTAATAAATAAACTAATACTGAAACAGTTAAGGCATTTTAGAATGACTAAAACAACATTTAAGATGTTCTACAGTGTGCTCAGTCTGCTGGTTTGTCCATTTACTCACATTTTCATCATCATCTCTAACAAACTTTTTTTAATGTACATACTGTAATTTGTTAAGTGCACTTCGTAGTTTATGCGCATCTTTTCTTATCAAATAAAAGTTTAACCTACTCAGTTATGCACATGTTATATTATGCGTATTTTCAAAAGTTATGTGAATCATGACGTTTCCATCAATCGTTTTTATAGCCATCGCCAAAATGAGCTCTAAAATAGGTGTGTGGAAATGTAAGGCTAAGGCGAGAAATACGCTTCATCTTTAAAAAAGGGGAGGAGACCGACAGAAACTCAGAGTTTAGAGAATAAAACCTGCTCCGGACCAGGGGCCTCATGTACGAAGACTTGCGTGGAAATCTTACTAAAATATTGCGTATGCACAAAGCTGTAAATGTGCGTACGCAGAAAAAAATTCAGATGTATGAAACACTGCGTACGCCGAATCTCACGCATATTCTTTTGTACATCTGAATGAACGTGAAACTGAGCGCAACATGCACGAGCACAAAACCCCTCCCTGCCTCCTCCCCCGTATGAATATGCTAATGACTATGCTAATGGAAAAACCCAACGAAAAAGCAACGGCAAAATCAAGCAAAAAGAGAAACTTTGAACAGAATGTGAATTGGAGGTGCTGCTTTCGGAGGTAGACCGGAGAAAAGCGGTGTTATTTGCAAGTTTGTTCTCCGGAATTAACAACAAAAGAGAAAAATAGAGTGGGAGAGTTTAGCTGATACGGTTAACACAGTTGGGTCTGAACATCGCACTGAGTGCATTTAAGAAAGAAATAGTGTGGTTTATATCTATAAAATGTTGCAATACCCTTAGTAGTCTCAGTGGCGCAGCTCATACGAAGCATGTATTCATGAACTGACACGTTCGAGCATGACACCCAATATATGAGCTGGCAGAGCAGGATTCTCACGATGACCACCGGCTCAAAACCGTACAGTTCTTCATCATCAGCCGCAGTTTCAGTGTGAACTTAGTAAAGGCGAGCTTCTTTGGCGATTACGTGTCGAGTGTTAGATTTTTGATTAGTGTTAGGTTTAGATTTGTGCTGAACATCGAGATTCAGGCCATTAATCAGCTGAGACACTCTGAGTCTTTCAGCACTCTCTCTGAAAACACTCTCTCGGCTGGCGGATCAACATTCACCTCATCATCGCTCTCATCGCCGCCATTATTTGTAACTGTAGGTGGGTTTGCAAACCTGTGGACATTTCATTGCGTCTTCCTCAAACTTCAGCCGTTTGCATTTTCTGCAGTCACAAAAGCTCTCTCCTTTGGAAATTATGAACTTGCCTGAACTTGCCTTATATACCCACAGTCATAGTTAATCCAGTGTGTGTGGTTATAAGTGTGAAGCGTGGCACAGTGGCCATAACGGTGTTTAGTTGCAGCAGTTTTGATCCATGCAGAAAAACGATGTGGAGAAGTGTTTATGATTAATAAACCGTGATGAATTAAAGCATGTTTAATACTGAAACCAGTTAATCATTGCATCCCTAACCACAATGCTGTGTTAACATTACAAACACGACGCTAACACCACTCCATAGCAGCGCTTTATAACCCTGGGTAAAGTGCAGCGCTAACACTGCTTTCAGATTAAACTGGAGACACTGAGGTAAATGATTCTCCACTCTACAATAACTACAGTCAGACAGTTTCATATTAGAGCTCTTCATGCTTGAACATGTTAACCCTGGGTGATATTAAACCCCAGATAACAGGAATTCTGGTTTATCAGTAATTGTGTTTCACACTGCTCATACTATACCTGTAGTTAACCCTCAGGGGTCTGAGGTGATTTTGGGACCCCTGAGATGTTTTGACATGCCCTGACATCTGTGCTAATTTCAGCTACTTATTACACAGAACTGGCCAACATGTGTTTTATTAGTATTCAGCACAAACTGAGCTACAATAATATGTGAGAAATATTGATGTTCATGCTTGTGTTTTTTAGAAATAAGTATTATGGTATGATTAGAACGTTTTAGAGAAAAAATGTAGCTTAAATAAGATCCATAAACCACACTGAATGTGCCTGAACAAGACTTTAGAATAAGCAGTCTTGTAGACTACAATATTTACTGCACAATCATGTGGAAATTATTCTGTTCTCTCATATAGAGAAAACATTACAATGATCTACATTTTGTTAAGTTTGTTTTGGGTGATCTCAGCTGTATGTGTGAGTGACAATGCTCATGAATAATTCACACCTGAGAGACAACAGACACTCCCCCTGTTACTGACTCGGTCCCAGTCATTCCCCTCGCTGGCCAGCAGAGGCCGCCATCCCCGGACTTCTAAGCATTACATCATCCATCTACACTGATTGTGCACACACCTGAACTAGATCTAGTTAACGACCCACGCTCCCTTTATAAGCCACTCTTCAACTCCAGTTCATTGCGAAGTCTTCTTTAGCCACGGTCAGCATTACTGAGCGGTCTTTTCTGCCTGATCTCCTGTGTATAACCCCGGACTGTTTCTGACTCTTGCCTTCTGCCTGCCCACGACCCTTGCTTTCTACACGGACTCTGAACCACGCTGCCTGCCCTCGACCCAAGCCTGTCTAATGGATTCTGAGCCACGCCGCCTGCCACTGACCCATGCCTGGTAAATCACTCTGTGTCTGTCAGCCGCCAGCCCCAAGACCATTATTGATACTGTTGACTTATGTTTGCACCTTTGTGCATATTGGATGTTTGTGTGTTACTGTGACTAATAAATACTGCATAATGGATCCCTCCGTGTCAGTCTTCACGTTACACCCCCACTCACCCATCAAGGGCAGTGTACAGCAATGTCCATCTGCAGAAGCTAGCCCAAACTCAATGCTTGTTGTGTTACTGCTGTGTGACCATGAAAACACTCTGGGTGAACAATATACAGTGCTCAGCATATATAAGTACACCCCTCACTAATCTCTCTTTTACATTCATAATTTATTAGGACACTCTACAATATTATTATTTGTGCATATACAATAGATTAGCCAAATCTGGAGCTCATCTAACAAAATAACTTAAGATAACAGTCCAAAATCTAGTGCACTCAAATCTATGTGTTATAGAAAAATATTAAATACAAAATTAAACCGAGGAAAAATCAAGAAAAGCAAAGCTAAAGTGAAGCTGTTTTGTGTCCTGCTGAAGGTTTGAGCTGCTCTCATATTTGTGCAGTTTCAGTTTTTTTGAAAACAAATAAAAGTCACATGACAAATTGTGTGAAATAATCCTGATTACTCGCTCATCTAAAACAATATCTGCTAAAGGCTGAATGTGAAGGAGAGTCAGCAGTCATGAATATTGATCAGGTGTTTCTCTCCTGACAAAATAAAAGTCCCCTAATGCAGCATCAGTGTGAACGTGACTGTGGGTCAGGTGATGAACACATGAAGAGAGCGGCTTTGTGTTTGTCTGAGCTCATTTTGGTTTTAGTCCACAACAGAATCACAATATAAATGATGAAATCAGCTCATTTCCTGTTGTGTTTTATACATGACTTTAAGATGATCTTCTGAGCTCAAGTGTGTCTTCTTCCACCTCACAGCAGACTTTACAGCTTGATGTGGTGTATTATAAACAATGTCTTTGCTCTGTACACTTCTACAGATGATGTCGAGTCCTTGTTGAGTGTGTGAGTGTGTGTGTTTGCTGATGCTAGGGCTCGATCAATAAGGAGAGCTGATCAGGACGTGTGTGTTCATCACTGCTGTTGACATGAGCAGAAACAGCAGTCAGCATCTTCACAACACAAAGAGATGTGTGATTGTCCAACTGTGTGATGTGGACTATTGCTGTGTTTGTAGATTGTCTGGCTGTTTGGTGACAGAGGAAGGCTGTGGTTTTCTGTCTTCAGCTCTGACTTCAAACCCCTCACACCTGAGAGAGCTGGATCTGAGCTACAATCATCCAGGAGATTCAGGAGTCAAGCTGCTCTCTGAACAACTGGAGGATCCAAACTACACACTGGACAAACTCAAGTATGTGGAGCAGCACTGGCCTTGTGCTTTTACACTGAATGGCTTTAAAAAGACACTAGAAAGCTCTTTTGTGATCAGCTTCAGTTTTCTGTGAGGGTTATGGGGTGAGGACAGACAGAAGATACAGCTTGTAGAGTATTACAGTCATGTCTATGAAGAGCAAATCATTGAGTGTGAAATGAATCTCCTCTGTAAATGTTGGAGTGTATTGGCTCAGTTACAGTGACATTAAGCGGGACACACTGTACAGTTTCAGCATTTGAGCTGAGCAGAGAAACTTCTTCCTCCATTTCTGCTGAAGAATCCTACAATATCAGGTCAGGAATAGGGTTGGGGATTGAAGATGGATTCAGATTTTGGAATCAGACACTTGGATTAATGTTCAGACTCTTGTTCTAAAATCAACATCTGGATTCCTCTTCTCTGTGCACACATGTGTATTTTTCACTTGCTAATCTGTCAGGAACTTGGGCGCTGGCGAGCAGCTTTAATAATCTGAACATAGTTTAGAGATGGACTGCAACATGTGCTCAAAGGCTGCATGTGCTGAAGAACGATGGCAAAGCTAAGTGTGATCACTGTAATAAATGAATGTTGCAGCAGGGTGTCTCCATCAACATGAGCAGTATCTGCGCTCGCTTCACCAACAGCAGAGGAAAAGAACGCACTGTGTTACATTCATTGTGCATCCCGGCTCAACCAACAAGTGTTGTGTGTTTTAGCTCAAGAGTTTGGAGCGTGTAGCTGAGCGGCTCAGTGCTAGCTTTAGCTTATTAGCTGAGGGGGAAACTAAACAGCTCATTCTCTCCATCTGTGTGTGTTTACAGTCTGGATCATGGAGGACACACGAGGATTACAGCAGGACCACGCAAATGTAGGACTCTACACACACACACACACTCACACACACATGCACACACACACACACACACACACATACACACAGACACACTCACACACACACGCACTGACAGACATGCAAACAGCTATGAACACATGCGCTCACACACGCACATGTACACACTTACTCACTCTCTCTCTCACACACACACACACACACACACACACACACACATTCTCTCTCACACAGACACACACACAAACAGCTATGAACACACACACACACACACACAGTCTATCTCTCTCTCACACACACACAGACACATGCGCAAAAAGCAGTGAACACACGCATGCGCACACACAGTCTAACACACACACACACACTCTCTCTTTCTCTCTCACACACACACACACACACACACACACAGCTGTGGTTGTAAATGTGTGTGTTCTTGTGTTCAGATGTCTGTTTCCTCACTCTGGATCCAAACACAGCACACACTCAACTCATTCTGTCTGAGGAGAACAGAGAGGTGAAGAGTGTGGAGGAGAATCAGCCGTATCCTGATCATCCAGACAGATTTGATGATCATCCTCAGGTGTTGTGCAGAGAGAGTGTGTGTGGACGCTGTTACTGGGAGATTGACTGGAGTGGAGATGAGGGTGTGTGTATATCAGTGTCATATAAGAGCATCAGGAGGAAGGGAGAATGTGATGAGTGTGAGTTTGGATATAATGCTCAGTCCTGGAGTTTGAGCTTCTATTCCTCCAGATTCATATTCAGACACAATGACACACACATTAATCTCCCAGTGATGCGGCTCAGCAGGAGAATAGGAGTGTTTGTGGATCACAGTGCAGGAACTCTGATCTTCTTCAACATCTGTAGAGACACAATGAGCCTCATCCACTCAGTCCAGACCACATTCACTGAGCCGCTCTGCCCTGGGTTTACTGTTTATCCTGGATCATCAGTGAAACTGAGCTGAAGACTGACGAGAGATTTACCCAGAATCCTCTGCAGGAGCAGACAGCAGCAGTGTGTGTGTGTGTGTGTGTGTGTGTAATAAGGAGAGAGAGAGAGAGAGAGTTTGTGTGTGTGTGTGTGTGTGTGTGTGTGTGTGTGTGTGTGTGTGTGTGTGTGTGTGTGTGTGTGAGACAGTGTGTTTTGTTTGTGTGTCTGTGTGTTAGAGAGAGTGTGTGTGTGTGTGTGTCTGTGTGTGAGAGAGAAAGAGAGAGTGTGTGTGAATATGAGAGAGAGTGTGCTTGTGTGTGTGTCTGTGTGTGTGAGAGAGTGTGTGTGTGTGTGTGTGAAAGAGAGAGTGTCTGTGTGTGCGTATTGTGTGTGTGTGCGTGTGTGTGCGTGCGTGCGCAGGTTTACTATTGTTTGTGTGTGTGTGTTAGAGAGTGTGTTTTGTTTGTGTCTGTGTGTTAGAGAGAGTGTGTGTTTGTGTGTCTGTGTGTGAGAGAAAGAGAGAGTGTGTGCGTGTGTGTGTGTGCGCAGGTTTACTATTGTTTGTGTGTGTGCGCAGGTTTACTATTGTTTGTGTGTGTGTTTGTGTGTGTGTGTGTGTGTGCGTGTGTGTGTCTGTGTACACACATGATAAAGAGTACAGAATATGGCCAGCACTTTGTACAGTACTCCATTAGTTGTGAAATGTTGAATTATGTTTGTGTTCTGCTTAAAAATGTTCTTGATTTTATTTAGGTGTCCTCAAGCAGAGGCTTATACTGTTTTTCAAGTGTTTTGTCTGCTGGGGATGGCGAGAGGGGGGTCCTGCAAGCACTGCTCAGCGCATTGGTACTTCAATGCTGAAGGGGAATTCCCTTGTGAAAAATATACAGTTATTTTTATGTTTATTAAAGATGATAGTCAAGACCTGCTGTATTTAAAATTATTATTATTTTCTGTTTATTGTCAGTCATCCTTTTGTACATGTGTGCATGTGCAGACACAGATGTGCGGTAGGGGTCGGGGAGACGTCTGACATAAAAACACAACAACAACAACAACAGATCAGCCAGATTTTTACTTGAACAGAGAAAGAGGGAAACAGATCAAAAATGTTGTAAGTGACCCCTTATAATAACATAATAATAATGATAATATTAATAATACTAATAACTTGATAAACAAAATCATTATTAGAATTATTTAGAAAGATCTACAGTATCTGTGCAGGGCAGAAATGGACCCAGACGTGTTGTTAGAAAGTGCTATTAAAGTATTTATCCTGTATTTACTATTACAAAAATAACACCAAGAAGACTGCATTTTAAATCAGTGTTATTAGATTATGAATGTATTTGTAACTTATTAATTAAAGTGTAGAACCGATATCAAATTAAAAACCACCCAGTAGGTGGCGGTAGAGCACTGTCTTAATTCATTCCAATGGAGAAACTGAACAAAGCGAGTAATGGATCAGTAAATATTAGATGATGAAACTGATCGCGTTTGTAGACGACACACATACCAGGAAATATGAGAAGATTTAATAAAGGATTTTAATCCTGCTGTAACATTAACATATGACAGATAATAAACATTTATATTCAGAGCAGCATCAAAATAAAATAAACCCATTATATGATGAAATAAACTGATTTAATAAGTGTAAAGTTGTCAAACACTTACTTCCCCTGATAAATAATAGCATATTCCTGCTCATAATAAATAAATCATAGTTAAACTCAAAGCAGTGCAGTATTGAAACATTTAAACACATGTCCAATACTCTAATAGTCTTAAATCACAGCGTGTAATGGTAATATTTTCAGTTGTACATTTCCAGAGACGTTTCTCATTCATCAAAGGTAAACCTGAACTCAAAATGAAAGTGAACTAAAAACACTGCATTTTCTTCAGACTCCACCTTTATTTGTTTGCTGTAGTGTAAATATGCAACCTCTAAAAACTAAAGCCACAAAAGCGACACATTTGACGACACATTTGATTGCTGCATTTCATTTGAGTCTACTCAAAAATAAACATTCTGATGCAAAATAATGAACAATCATTAACATATGACAATTAAAAACACTGCACTGCTGAAAGGCAGAAGTGAAGGGACGTCATTGTGAAAATGGGATCCTGTTTAATATAAGAGTCGTAATATTGTTTAGCAGGAGAAATACTACTATGAAATTCACATTACGGCTTTCTTTATCGATTACATTCATAAAAGTGATGCTTTTGGGCTGCACTCGCCAGCTGGCCTCCGTTAAACACTATACTGTGATATGCAGGGGCTTTCTTTAAAGATAGTTGTAAACAATACACAAATACACTTTACTATGGTTCAAAACCTTTTTACCATAAATTACTATTGTATTTTAATATAATTACTGGACTGTGGGACAGGTTCAGTGCTTTGAAACAGCAGAAATGTGTAATCGACACCTAATCTCTTGCTATACACTTTACTAAGCCATGAGGGTGTTTAAATCAATAGGTGCGTTCGACTTCATGCAGCGCTGCGCAGATCGATCGAAATCTGTCTTAAAGCGGTGCATGCTGGTTAGAAATCTTGTCCGGATTGATGCTGCGCCGACGCCATGTGACTGTCACATGTGGCATCAAAGTACTGCGACAGCGCCCTGAGATCAGACGGCAGACTCAGACCGTGCAGCTTCTGAAGAGCGACTGCAGGAGCTTTGATGACGACACCGATATTACACGATTGGCCGAGTTCACCACATGACAACAAACACGTGTATTTCGGGTTTATAATTGGACAAATTCCAATTCAAAACTTTCAAAACAAACAATTCACTTTTCACACGCTGGGTCCGTTCTTCGTACCTCGCTTAAATGATCTAAGATTATTTGGCAGATTCTGGATCTTTTAATCTTGATAACTGATCTCTCGCTAATTTGGTTCTTCAAACAAGTTCGCGAATCAGATTAGAATGTCTGGATAAACTGATCTGAGATCGCTGCGTGTGTTGTGAAGGACAGATCTATCGATCCTCGAAATCATGATCAGCAATGCAACAATTGGCTGACGGCACAGCAGCGTAATGACATCATCTGATTAATATTCAATTGTCCACGTGAGCAAAATTACATCAAATTAGCAGTAAACGGCTTGTTAAATATGACACGCAATAACTTTCCACATTTGTTGTGAGCTGCAGGCTTTACACTTTCATGTGTCAAGAGTATTCATCATGTATTTCAATGCAAATCAATGTATTTAGTTCTACATTTAGAAAATATTTTCTTTATTATCGTAGCCGTTTTTTTAATCCGTGTAAAGAATAACTGATTGTTTACAAAAGCGTTTTCATATTGGTAAAGGTGTCTGCAACTTTTGTGAAGCATCAATCACTGGCATATTAACTATCAAAACATGTTTATGACTGCATAAATGTATTATTGCTTTAAAAAAAGTCACATATTCTGCATTTCTATTATGCACAATTTGTACTAAAGCGATCTAAAAAGTTCATATCAATAAGTTTTCTCTTTGCACCATCAGGTGGCAATCTTTGTACTTTCATTTCAAGGGTGCAGATTACATACGTTTTATTAACTTAATTAATTTTATTAATGACTATAACTTTATATATATAGTTTAAAAATATGTACCATTTTCCTAAGTGTATATAACTACTACTGTAAAAAAAATATCAGAATTCGGAACATACTTTCTGTATTATCTTTGCTTAAACTGAGCCGATCTAATCCTGTGTATAGGAATTGAACCTGCTCCCGATCAGGTTTGAGCTAGCAGAACTGTTGCTATGACAACAACTCTCGGATCAGCTTTGAAGAACGAAATGATCCTGGATCGTGTCAAATCGTCAATATCCAAATCCAGCTAATTGAGTAATCCATGTACGAAGAACGGACCCCTATCTTACAGACTTGAAATAAAATAATCATCAGATCCTGCCACCCTAAAGCTCTCTTAACAAATTAAGTTAAAGAACTATTTTATCAAATAATTATAAAATGGTTTTATTATTATAATATAAATATATATATTTTATTTCCTGTCTAGCAGTTTAAAGGCTAACTTCTACATAGCTCACTTATTTTACCTTTTGTTCTTTTCAACACAATCTTTTTGGATTAAAATGCTAGTTGAAAATTCATTCATTATCCATTATGCACCTTGTTTTGTTTTTTACATTGGAAATTTTTATATCTATAAATGTACACATGTAAACCCTTTTTTAGCATATTCAAACAAGAAGTATTAGCCTTAAGACTGATGTTTAACTCCTAGAATTTATGCTTATTGCTTTGTATTTAATAGACCTGTTCATTTTTATGTTTATATTAACCTCTCATTTCCTCTTATTTCTCTCATGCATTTGTTATATATGTTATTCATAATTCTCCCTTATTGTTTAAAAAGGAACTAGTTTGTAGAGACTGTATTGTGTTTTATTTGTAAATATTTTGTTATAAAATATAGAGACTTCTAAATGAACGAATGTGTGAATATAAAACCAACTTTACCTCTATGCCGTGTGCGCAGTGCGGCCCGGTCCTCTTACTTTTGGAGCTGTTAGCAGCATATAATTATAATTTATGGAAGTTTGCAAGTTGCAGCTGTATGCCAGGGAAAATGCAACAGCAGTCTGGAGCCGAGAAAATGACAGAAGTACAAGATGAATCGTGCATCACTTTCAGGTAACTTCCATTAATCTAAAAAACTTTGGTTGTAAATTAGAAAGTAAACTAATGAGGCGTTTAAACTTAACCACAACTGCATCAAATCTGCTTGATTTGTTGTTGCTTACGTTCAGTTTCTTGCTTTGCTGCTGTGCATTCATTGTGCTTTAAACTAAGACAGGACATGTTCTATGACTTTTCGCGTTTGCCCCTTTTTCCCCATGTTGCTGTTAATTACACAAACTCGAGTATTCTTATTATTAACTTGCGCAATACTTTACAATTTTGTTTGCACACCAGCTACATGCACTGCACAATTATTTCACTGTATATATTATTTATTATTATATAGTTATCATGTTAGAAAAAATCAAGCATTTTTATGAAGATCTATTTAAAGCAAAAGGTATTGATGAAGAAAAAGAAAGGAAGATTCTAAATTATATAAAAGTAAAACTAGAAAAAGATGACAACAAAGAATGTGACAGAGAAAAAGAAGAAGAGATTGAAAGTGCAATAAATCAACTAAATAAAAAGAAAAGTCCAGGTATTAGATGGAATAGGAAATGAATTTTATATTGTTTTTAAAGAAGTTTTTAAAGAAATTTTTAAATGTAAAGAGATGAATGAAAGAATGGGGATGGGATTAATGAAGTTAATATATAAAAGAAAAGGAGCAAAAACTGAATTACAAAATTATAGACCAATAACAATGTTAAATACAGATTTAAAGATTTTAGCAAAAGTTTTAGCGAATAGATTAAAGGAAGTAATGCCTAAATTAATTAAATCAAACCAAGCATATGCAATAAAAGGGAGAGACATTGCAGATGTAACAATGAGTATTAAAAGCACAATAGATTATTTACAAGAAAAGAAGATGAATGGTTTTTTAATTAGTGTAGATTTTGAAAAGTCTTTTGACAGAGTAGAACATACTTACTTATTTGATGTACTCAAAACATTTGGATTTGGAGAGAATTTTATTAATTGGATTAAAATTTTATATAAAGGGGCTTTTACAAAAGTAAAATGTAATGGTTTTTTAACAGATTGTTTTAAAATTACAAGATCGATTAGACAAGGATGTCCTCTTTCAGCACTATTATATTCCCTAATCGCAGAACCTTTAGGGTTAGCAATAAAACAAGAAACTAAAATTAAAGGAATAAAAATAGAAGAAGAGGAGGATGAAGGAAAAATATACCAGTATGCTGATGATACAACAATAATAGTGAAGGAGAAAAAGAGTGTAAAAGAAGCCATGAAAAAAGTACAGGAGTTTTGTAAGGGAACAGGAAGCAAAATAAATGAAAATAAAACAGAATATATGAGGTTTGGTAAAGCAGATATTTTAACAGATTGTTTTCAATTTAGAGAAGTAGAAGAACTGAAAATGTTAGGAATTTTAATTGGTAAAAATGAAAGAAAAGCAACAGAAAAGATGTGGGATGATCTAATAAGAGGAATAGAATCAAGATTAAATTTTTGGAGGATGAGAGAACTTTGCTTAAAGGGTAAAGCCTTAATATTAAATGTTTTAATGACATCAAAGATATGGTATAAATTATATGTAACAGAAATGCCATGTTGGATAGAAGGGAGATTGAAAAAGTGTGTTCAAGATTTTTTATGGGAGGGGAAACCCCCAAGAATTGCGTACAATACAATAATAGGAGCAACAGAAGAAGGAGGGATAGGATTGATGGATATTAAACAAAGGAAGAATTGTCTTAGAGTCAAAATAGTTAAAAAGCTTTTACAAGAGGAGAACTCAACAGAATGGAAAAAAGTTATGAAATATTTTTTAAACAAAGTTGGCAATTTTAACTTAGGAGAAGACATTCTTTGGTTAAAAACAAAAAACTGGATGACGGAAAAGTTACCAGGGTTTTATCAAGAAATTTTAAGTGCATGGGGGAAATTTTTAGACGGAGTATTTTACCAAGTAAAGGGAAGAGAAAACTTGCTAAATCAACCTTTGTTTTTAAATAAAAGTATTTTAAAAGAAGGGAAGGAACTATTTTTTACAAAAATGGATGGATGTGGGGATTTTAAGAATAAGGGATGTTCTTTATGAATTCAAAAAGGGATTTTTAACTAAGCAATATATAGTAGACTTAATGGAAGAAGCTAAAGAGGAATACAGTGTAAAGGAAATAGAAAATAAATTTGAAACGGTCAAAGGTGCCATACCAAAAGAATGGATTACAAGAATAGAAAATATGGAAGAATGTGGGAATGAAAAAGTCATACATGTCTATTTAAAAGGAAAGCTTTGTGATTTCAAAGATTGTTTACTGAAAGACTTTTATGTGTATTTTAGAGATAGTGTATTTCAAGAACCAATAGCAAATAACTTTTGGGTACAAAGATTGAATAGTGTGAAAAAGGAAAATATATGGAAAAACATGAGAGGAAAAATAATAGAAACAAGATTGGAATGTTTTGAATATTTTATAAGACACAAGGCAATTTTTACTGAGTGCATTTTAACAAAGATACAGAGAGAACCAAATGCAACATGTAAGGTATGTTTTCAAGAAGATGAAGGAATTTTACACCTGTTTTTATACTGTAAAGAATTAGAATGTTTTTACATGAAATGCCAAAAAATGCTAAAAGATTTATTGAAAGATTGGGATGAAGAACAATTGGAATGGAATACTCTGGTGATGTTCGGATGGAATATGGAAAACAAAAACAAAAAGTTTGTAAATCTTCTTATAATGATGATTAAAAAATGTGTGTGGGAAAGAAGAAATGTAGCAAAACAGGAAAAAGTTGTTTTAAATGTGTGGAATGTACTAAAACGAAAAATGGAAAGATACATAGAAAGACTGTACTGGTATTTTAAAGGAGAAGATATGTTACCAAGATTTTATGATGTGTTTAATGACGAAGTGTATAATGTTTTAAATGGTTAAAATGCCCAAAGAGGATGTTATTTTATGAAGAAGTTTTATTTTAATGTATTTGTTTTGTGAAATTTCTTGAAGTATTTAAATGTTAATGTAATGTGATGATTTTTTGAATAAAAAAAAAAAAAAGAAAAAGAAATGCCCGATCTTATCTGAACTCGGAAGTAAAGCAGGGTCGGGCCTGGGCTGCGTTTCCCGATAACGATTGATCTTAGCACTTAAGAGCGTTTTCTACGAGTCATTTTGCGAACGTTCGTTATTGTTTCACGTGCGTTTCCCAAAAATGCACTTAACACAATTGCACGTAGCCCAGCTTTAAGTGCAACTTAGGAGTCGCTATCCGTTTGTTAAGTGCTGAAATGTCACGCTATAGAATGGCTCGTTATTGTTGCACATGTTATAGCAATCCATATAATTCTTCTTCTACTTGTGTGAATGTATATTCAACTCGAATAACATAAAAAAAAAAAAAATTTAGAGCCAGTTTAAAAACATAAATTAACTGGAAATGTCGTACTGTAAAAACACTGTCTTGCTCCAATCTCGCATAAAACTAATTCTAACAGTCCTTGCCGGAAATGACATCAGCATCATTTTCGATATTTATATGAAACCTTAATTAAGTAGAATTATTTATCAATTTCTTTATCAAAAATTGCTTATCTCACATCAAAATAAATAAATAAGTAAATAAATAAATAAATAAATAAGCTCTTACATTTATTTTTGAAAAGTTTAGCCTAATTATCCCCACCTGATGTGCATTTGCTAATAGGACAAAAATATAAATAAGCACATACCTAGGGGTGGAGACACTAGCAAAATGGCTGAAACCAAAAAACAAAGAAAAGTCATTTTTCAAAAAGAGGAAATTAATATTATTTTAGAGGAGGTGGAGCTACAAAAACATATAATTTTCAGCAGGTTTAAGGGCAGTCACACAAATAAAGAAAAACAAAAAATGTGGGACGATATTGCTACAAAACCTACTGCAACAAGGGGGATTAAAAGATCAGGGAATGAGGTCAGGAAGAAGTGGCAGGACTTTTCAAGCCTAGCTAAAAGAAAAAGGGCACTGCAGAGGACAACAATTAATAAAACAGGTGGTGGGCCTAATGACGCCCCCATTCTTACAGCAGAAGAAGAAAAGGCACTGTCAATTCTTGGAACAACTGCCTCAGATGGGATTTGTGGTGGGATTGACCTCCATGGAGGAGAAGGGTTGCGTCAACCTGAACCTGAGTCAGGTCCATCATG